>NC_137459.1:87157020-87315457 GCF_964235325.1 Thermobia domestica
ATTCGGATCAAGCAATAGTTATGTCATGAATAACTAAGATGTTGGGTATTTTGTGTATTAATATTGTTCTTTGTTCGGTTTAGTTTTACAGATTTGACCATGAACCTCTGACCCACCAAATCACATCGTCACCAACTCTGACACATGATACACGACCTCTTCCCTACCGAATAAAAACTAATAAAACCAGGTTTTGAAATTCTAACTAATCGGAGTTTGAATTTCAACGGTCAATCGCACAAGAACCGCTCTGTTACAATAACGGTGGATCTGATCTTTACGATATAAAATGGTAAAGTGTTTGCCATGGGCAAAATTACGATGAATTTCCACTAAATTATCATGGTTTAATTATTTCCTTGTTGAATTGTCGATAGTTTTCAGTGGAAAAACGGATGAAATTTGAAAATCCCAAATCAAGGTAAGTAGACCAAAGTACAGAACCTTGCATTACCTATTTTATATCTACTTTTCTCACAACTTTATGGGTTGATTTACTTGTAGTCTAAGTGTTCCATATAATAAACAAGATTCAGCAATTATTATAGTAGAAAGCGCATGGTAAGCATATAC
The DNA here is from genome assembly GCF_964235325.1 of Thermobia domestica. Lineage (NCBI taxonomy): Eukaryota > Metazoa > Arthropoda > Insecta > Zygentoma > Lepismatidae > Thermobia > Thermobia domestica. Next base: position 87,157,594 of record NC_137459.1, read on the forward strand.
GGATATGTGATGCGAAGCAATTGTATTTTTTTTTGTTTCTCAACTTGCTTCTCAACTAATGCCGATTGTTTTCGATTATTTTTACAAAATAACCCACTATCAGTTTATCATACATAGAAAGTACCGCCCCTCCCCTTAAGGATAAGTTTAAAAAATATTAGGAGACGTTATGTTCATTTTCAATAAAGAGTTTATATACTTAATTTCACCTCCGTAAGTTTGACGGCTTGTGAGATATTCATTTTTTTTCGCAAACAATCTGATCCCCACTATGCCTTAAGATATTATTATACTGAAAGGAATATGATAACATCCCAGTTTGGATTAAGGCCTAACTATATATCTAACGTCATTTCATTTGACTGCAATTTGGCTGTGATGATTAAGCACACATAGATACACTTATTTTTTTCTTATAATAATTTGTATATTAGTGATTCAAAAATGTATTTTTCCAGTAGCTAGATCCTCTAAAACTCACAGGCAGCGTGTCTCGAAAACCAAGTAGTAGAACACGTCATATTGCTATTATTACAATTTCAAATATCAATATCCAAAAATGCCTAAAATTCTTTTTTTTTCACTTAGCGATACTCATCACAGGTAAGTAAACAGAGAGAAATGAAAAAGGGAAATTGATGCCTTGAAAGTAAAACGTAAGTTAGACAAATTAACCAGTCTTCACAAGCATATTTTCAAATCACGCTCATCCCTACTCATAGGAGCTAAATACACGGTTCTGTTTAGTTGGAGTTATCCGCTTCTTGCCACGTGCCATAAATATAGCAAAAATCCAGTGCCTGTTACTGGTGATCTTCGTAGCCGAGCTTACAAGCGCAATGGGCTATTAATTAGAATTGCTTTTGGAATGGTTTCAAGCCCGGACCAAGGATGTTTTATTTTTTTTTAATTTTCAAAACACTTTCTTCCATTAAAATGAAATGAAAATAATATTTAAAAAAAAATTACGTTACCTGTGCAGTTTTGCTATACGAATCCAAGTATAAGTAATAGTAGTAATAAGAGTAGTAGTAAAAGGAGTAGTAGTAGTAGTAGTAGAAGGAGGAGTAGCGGATTAGAAGCCCCGCAGGGGTTGTTTTGTTCCACCTTGACTGTTATGATATAAATTTAACCTCAACTGCTTCTTCAGTTTTCTTCTTTTTCAATTCCAACACACAATTCAATTATTGTTCGCCACTGACACATAATGTCGTTTCGATTTATTTCAAACACTAAAGAAACATGAACACAGAAATACTGAGGACAGTTAAAATTCTGACCTTGCTCTTCAGAGGAATTCGAACCCCTAGTGGATTGTGCCCCATGATCAGAAGCCGAACGTCCGAGATCACTCGGCTATTGTCACCGGCTCAATTTGACATAAATTTATCATATCAATATAACAAAAGAAACTAATAGTTATGGGACATAAGCATAGAACTGTCTATTTCTACGTGTTGATACAATTCAAATAATGTGAAAATAATTTATATCGTCTTTTCTTCTTTGGAAATTAGAAGTTATGGTAAAGGATAAATGTAACGTTAATCGGCACCATTCCTGAAACCGATGACGTAGCCTCAACTTGAAGAACGTTTCGTGATATTTTCCTCATTGAAGAACGTTTATATAACTTGTTTTTTTGTTAAGCAAAGTAATCTAGATGAAGACACTCACACTAGCATTAGTATCATATTTTTCCATGAAATGACTTTAACTAGGTATTCGTTTGGGTAGAAAGTTATGTAGCGCGTTAGGTGAGTGGTTAGCACATTGAACTTCTATTCGGTAGATCAGGGTTCGAATCCCGGGCAGGCTGAAACTTTTTCAAGTGTTTCTATTTCCATTTCAATTTCAATGCGTACTTCGTGTGACAAGGAAGATCTTATATTACCTTGAAAGAAAAACATGTTGGAATAAGGGGAATTGGAGAAGGTCACTCCAATGAGACAGTGACTTACGAACTTATTTCCAGCAGTTGTTGTAGATTTGATATTTTCGTCTACTTTCAAGCATTTTCTGATGCATGTCTGATCAGTGTTTTTATTTCTTTGAATGCACAGTATATAATGAAATAATACATTACATACACATCAATATTGAGATTGACATATAGTGTTCATTGGATAACACGCTCAGAACCAGATAGATTCATCTCAGAATGGATAAATATTTTGTGCTCATCTACTCGCAATTTTATTTCAATAAAGACTTGAGTCAGTGCTACCAACTGCTGTTAGTGCCGAGAAAAGTTACGTGTAAGTTGGGTTGCATTTGTCTAGGCGTTTTCACAACTGCAAATGACCTGGACCCCAAGTAATGGAATTATATCAGTCAGGGGTTCAAGTACTTACGTGAGTGACTGTACATTCCAACATAATATTACTGTATATAGAAGTTGTATATCTCTCAGGCTTTTATTCATGGTCAAATGAATGAAAAACTAAGATAATTGATTTTTTTTCGCGCTAAGATGGATTTTTATTATTTGGAGTGTTTTGCCCAATGAACATCATACAGTGAATGTAAAAAGTATTCATACACCTTGGAAAATGGTAACATGTAACATATCACGGTGAACAAACACCAGTTGAATTGAAAATTTGTATTTAATTTCTTCAAGTGTAGGAAATATAACACAAAAATATACTGATATGAAACAAATTGGGACTGTATGAAACAAAGAAGCTACTATTCGTGCAGAAAATTTAAAAAGGTTGTGAAAAGAAAGAAATATCAATCAACAAAAAGTATTCATACACTTCACTTAGTGCCTTTGTTTTCGTCATATTGGGCTATTTTAGTAGTTTATAGGATATCCTTTTGCTCCTATAATAGCTTTAATACGCTTTGGCTTTGACGCTACCAAATCTTTGGTCTTTGATGAGGGATTTTTCTGCCATTCCTTTTGCAGAGCATTTTGCAAGTCTTGCTTATTGGAAATCGGTCGTTTTCTAATATGTTTTGTCAACTTGGTCCAATAGATACTCAATTGGATAAATGTTGAGGGATTGGGGAGGTGTTGGCATCTACTTTGGCGCATCGCACAAGATCCGAAGGCGTGTTTAAAGTGGAATGCTTTGGATCATTGTTCTGCATTAATATGAAGTTATGTCTAAAGCCCATTTGTTCAGCAGATAAATGGGGTTCGATTTTAAAATGTCAATGTAGTGATGATGGTTCATCGTACCATCTACAAAATACAAGGACCCTACACCTGAGGCACTCATACACCCCCCAAATCATAATAGAACCACCACCACGTTTCACTGTGAATTTCAGGTTTTGTTTTTAAAACTCTGGATTCTTTCGCCTCCACGCAATGGTTCGTCCATCCGATGCAAATATGTTGAATTTGCTTTCATCCGTAAATATCACACAGTTCCAGAATTCTTATGGTATATTTCAGTGCGCTTTGGCAAATGTTAACGTTTTTCTCCTATTGACTTCATTCACAAAATATTTTTTTTGAGCTACCCGACATGAAAGAAGCGCTTTCTCACGTAATTGCGAATGATAGAATGTGAGACATGCACTTTAAGTTCATTATAAAGCTCACTTGTAAGCTCTGGCACACTCAAACGTGGATGATTTTTTTTTTTTTTATTTTTCGAACCATCAATGACTGCCAATGCGTATTTAATTTCACTGACGACCTGTTCTAGGTGCGTTTTTCAACGTTTTTCTCTGTCCCGTTCTATTAGTAACACTTTGAATAGTTCCTCTAGGACTACCAACAATGCTTGCAATTTATGAAAGTAATTTACACTAATTATGCAGACGAATTATAATTCATCGTTCCTCTTCTGCAATTTTAGGACCTTTATGCCCCATACTGCCGCACTCTCAAACTCCGCGGTAACGTTGTAACCTGAATGCATTGCACTGGAATGTAGAGCAAACTAGAGTGCCTTCACATGCCCGTCATTCGTTTCTGTACACGGAGAGTGAAGTATTCATGTGAGAGTTCTGGTACTGTATGAATACTTTCTGCGCATGGATTATCATACCTTTTTCATTTTTGTCTCTGTAAACCAAGATCGGAATAGCATTTGTTGTTTATACTCCCCCCAAGTTTTCCTTTCGGAACACCTTTTCTTAATCACTCAGTGAGTTGGACCTACATATCATAGAAGCGGAATAAAACCTCATTCTTTAAAAAATATTGCCTGTATGAATACTTTTTACACTCACTGTATATCATTGACATTATAATTATTTCTGTATGTAATGTACTCGATTATTACGTACTGCATGCGAGAATAAAGAAAACACTGATCATACATAAATTAGAAACTCAAACCACAAGTTTCAAGCCAAGTGAACTTTGTGGTGGACACACACAGTGTGCATGGAATCACCTGGGGGTTCTCCTGTTTCCTCCCGCTTTCTTCATTCCATCATTTCATGCATATCTCATCATCACCGTCTCTTTAGCCCAGCCGGCATAACAGTGGGACATACAACTCGAAGATTTCATTTCATTTTTTTAAAAAAACAGGCTCATTTGGAAGTATGGGGTTGTTATTGAAACATTGATTCCTGAAATGTAAACACAATCGTTAGAGATGTTTTCGAGAAAATTGCATTTTAAAAAATCACCATTCGGTTAAATACCCTTACAGTTGAGGGTAGAAATAATACTCGGAAAGCTTATCTGTGAAATTATGTGAAACATAAAGTTCAAAACTTGATCCCGATGCGTTGCATTGTATGGCTTCTAGGCGAGTGTACCTACAGACGGAGGGATGAATAGACAAATATCATGAAATCACTTTTTTGGTGAGTCGCCTATTTCTACCTATTTGTCGGTACCTATTTCTTATGAAACGTGTAAATCTGTCGAAATCTCGAAATCGTTTTTTTTCACGACCACCATACTTCCCCACTCCTTTCATCGCTGAAAAGTAAAAAAAAAAAAAAAAAAAAAAAATTCATGACATTGTGAAAATTCAAATGCCTAAAGGAATGACGCAAATTTTTTTTTTTTAATTACATTACGTGTGCCTCGTCAACAAGTATCCGGAATTTCTCATTTATAAAGCAGTTCCACGAATCTCAATCTAATTTTAGATTGTAAGTTTTTACTGTGATCCTCCAGGGGTGTTATTATTTATATATTTGGTCTAGGAATTAATTCGTGCGGGTGCACAAGAGATGGCGCAACGAACGGAGCGTCCCACAGTGCCGTGTATCCACACATGTGTTGCAAACCCCTGTCATCGCGTATCGTTCGTAGTATAGAGCAGTGGATTAAAGCGTCAACAACACCAGTTTGTAGTTAAGTGAACATGGCGCAATTTGTGCCTGATAAAGTGTTTTTTGCGGGGTGTCCTGCTGCATTACTTTAACATGCAGAAAAGTGCGACTGAAAGTCATCGTATTTTGGTGGAAGTGTATGGTGACCATGCTCTAGCTGAGCGAACGTGTCAGAAGTGGTTTGCACGGTTTAGAAGTGGTGATTTCGGCTTGGCAGACCAAGAGCGAGCTGGACAGCCAAAAAAAAAATTCAAGACGAAGAATTGACAGCATTGCTCGAGCAGGATTCGTGTCAAACGCAGGAACAACTTGCAGCAGCATTAGGCGTTGATCAAACAACAGTCTCCAAACGCTTGAAAGCCATGGGAATGATTCAAAAGATGTCACATTGGGTTCCACATGAATTGAAAGACAGAGACGTTGAAAGACGAAAAACCATTTGCGAATTGCTGCTTCAACGACAGAGCAGAAAGAGGTTTCTGCATCGAATTATTACGGGTGATGAGAAGTGGATCCATTATGAGAACCCTAAACGAAAAAAGGCCTGGGTGAAACCAGGTGAACCAGGTCCATCACAACCAAAACGAGATATTCACTGTGCAAAGGTTATGCTGTGCATATGGTGGGATATGAAAGGTGTGGTGTACTATGAGCTGCTGCAACCGGGTGAAACTATGAATGGAGAACGTTATCGACGACGATTAATGCGTTTGAAGCAAGCTCTGGCCAGAACACGACCAGAATGGGAGAACAAACATGATAAACTTATTGTTCAACATGATAACGCTCGCCCACATGTCGCAAAACCGGTCAAAACCTATTTAGAAAATGTCGGATGGGAAGTTTTACCCCACCCGCCGTATTCACCAGACGTTGCTCCTTCGGACTACTACTTGTTCGATTGCATGAACAACGATTTGATTGGACAGCGGTTTACTTCTTCAGAAGATATCGAAACATGGGTCTCTGACTGGATCGCTTCCAAGGATGAGGACTTCTTTCGCCACGGAATCCGTACATTGCCTGACAGATGGGCGAAAGTGGTGGCTAGCGATGGACAATATTTTTCTTAAGGTATTTATGTATTTTGTGTTTGTACTACAGCTTCAATGTGTGCGTACCAACCGCACGAATTAATTCCTAGACCAAATATATATATAATTTTCTTCCTACTCCTAAAATTAAGGGTATATTTAAACTGATTTTATCAAAAACGACTAGGATATAACAATTTTATTTATATTTCATAAAAAAACTATTTAAAAAAAATCATATGATATGTCATTTCTCTTGGGAAAGATCGAGAAAGGACAGTTTATTCTTTGGGGTGAGTTTCGTTTGAGACAATTTTCTGAAAAATGATTCAGTCAATTTTGTATAAATTTAGTAATTAAATATTCAATTGATAACCGAACAATACGGCAACTCATTTGTCCTTTAAAATCAATCTATAAGGTGTAGTTCATTCTTGGAGTGAATACTTTTCGAATGGTTTTCTCAATAAAGAGTAAGGACATTTCGTTCATATTTCATAAATAGATGTTTCATTAATACTTCTATAATATTGTGAAAATTATTCCTTAAGAAAAGGGAATCACAAACGGAAGTTTCCTCTTGCTGGTGACTTTCTTTTGAGACTACTTTTCAAGAAACCTATTTATGTGTACATGTCATAAATACACATTTTACTATTGTTCTTATAATGTTGCATAAATCACTTTCATGAGAATATCCACCATGCGTATTATACTCTTGAGATGAGTTATTATTATTATTATTATTATTATTATTATTATTATTATTATTATTATTATTATTATTGTTATTTTCTAAAATTCTACTCATGATATTTTGTAATTATTTTAAAAACAAATGCCATAAGTTATTCTTTATCGGAAAATCTAGAAGGGGCATTTATCTTTCGGTGAAGTTTTCCGAAATCGTTTTTGAATTATGTTCGTATTTCAAAAGAAAATGTTCCATTAATAACTGCAGCACTACATTATTTAATGTAAGGAATTGTAGCAAGAAGGTTTAGTGCGGTGGTCCGTACTTTATCATTTATCATGTTTTAAAGAGAATCTCTATTCCGTGCTGATCTGTCTGCGAAAGAACAACGAGAAAGAACAAACGAACCTGTAAATGTTGGAAACGCAAATTGGCGAAAGCTTGTCATCTCCTTAGTGACGCATCACGCATTGAGTACGAATTAGGTTGGAATTAGGAAGAAGATACAAGATTGAACGACGAAGAAAATATAGAGTTCTTTGTAATGAAATTTCCCAGCTCCTTCCCATGGATTTTCGGATGAAAGAGCAAATTTATGCGGTTGCTTCCACAGGGAACGGAAGTGTCTTGAATATTATGGAAAGTCATTTTGAAGGTTGCGTACGAAGGTGAACTTTTCTTCTTTCGAAGGTGAAATATGCTAGAAACGAGAAGATAACGACAGAATTTTTAAATTCGTATTAATCATCATTGCTGTTTTCGTTTCATTATTTTAACCTCTTAATAAGCTATTGCATATTTCTTTCGGAATTCCAGAGTAAAATTAATATTTTTTTCTTTTACTTTTACTAGTTTTATACACATCGTCCCTTTCCGGCATTAACGCAGTAAGCGACATTTTGAATTTTTTACAGGAGAGCCGAAAAACTGAAATTTTAATGGTTTTCCTTGTATGACTTTTTTGTTTTCTGGACTATTTTCGTAAGCAAAATACAACTAATATAATTAAACAAGCTCCGTCAAATAGAACAGTGATGTATATAATAGCTTCAATATATTAACTTATTTTGGCGCTTAATTCATTTTTGCTTACATTTTTTTTTTAACAAATCAATGCTTCAAACGACATTCATTCAAATGTATTAATGCATTAAGGCACACGGCGTCATAATGAGATGGCGTTAAGCGACATTTAAGAGGAAAATAAATGGTAATACATTGTCGATTCGTTAATTGAAGAATGTCAGTTGTATACTGATCGGTAAAATACTAAACACTTCTTGAAATAATGCCGTTTAAAGTCAATTAACCAAGAAAAATGCTTTGGCTTACCTCTCCTTTATATATAAAGAATAATCTAATCTTCTGAATGATTAAGTTAATAATAACTGACACGATTATTTGGATTTCTCATTTATTTTTAGCGTTATTTTTTTAATTTCTTAAAGCGTAGAATATTGCAAATACTAATTTGTTAAGCTTACTAATACAATGAAAATTTGCATCATTCATTTACTAAATGCAAATTGTCGAAACTTCACAAAACTGTAACTTTATCAATTTTTAACTATTGCAAGAAAAAATTTCAAAAAAAATGGTGACAACATGTTTCAATTTTGAATTTATTCTTCGGTGTCCTTTTCATCTTCTTAGGGAGGGTATATTGTGGTTCTCCCGTGTGTGGCAACTGCTGGTAGAACTGGTGTAGATGCTTTGGTAGATTATGATTACACAATTTGACAAGATCCTGGTACTTGGCCTTACTGATAGGAATGGCTCCGCATAAAGTCTGCTTGGTTGCTTTTGTCTTGGTGGTCGAAATTTGAGTGTAAAATACACTGTGTACTTAGTCATTAAATACTTAACTTTGGCAAATTCACTATTTTTTGAAAAAGTGACGACTCTCATTTTTGACAGCAAGAAAGGTTCAACTGACTCATGTTTCTTAGCACTGAAGATTTGGGCTGGCAAAGTGGACCAATTTCTAAAAGAATCATGCTTCAATAATTCAACATTATATGGATGTGGCTTTGTTCTCGCCATTCTCATGACGGTAGTCCACTCGGAAGGACTTTCAATTTTTTTGATTATGAGATGCTTTCTCAATTTGACTATGCACACTGTCCACAGGCATATATGTGTGACCCGGTCCCGAATAATTGATCTGGATTCGTTGCAAGTTTTTGGATTTTTCAAGTTCATATTTCAACATGACCAGAATATTTCTATTTTTGTTTTGACCGGCACAGTTATCGCAATACAGGATTAAAGTTGAAACATTACCTCGTTCGTCCAGTACATCTATATACTGTATCTCGAAAGGATGGAAGCGATTTCATCCAAACCTCGCTTACCTCGTTCTCACTCCGTACATAGTTGTATGCATTTCTGCTTTTTGATTCATGTATCGAGAGATTGTATACGGAATTCTTCCGTGTGTAGTATATAAGCATGAAATCCCCATGAGGTACGCTCTAAACTTTCTGCAAATCGAAACTCGCGACAAGTGTTCCTTCCTGACTACCACTCAAACTCTGCTGTTTTTTGAAACAAGCCTTAGTTGCTTCTTTCTTTTCAGTATGTCGGGTGTAATCAGCCTCCTCTTCTTGGGTTACGTCTGTTTTGTTGGCAAATGCGATACATTTCTGACACTGGCTCTTTTTGGGTCTATGAAATCCAAGATTGAATTTTGAGTTAAATATATCCCGAAAGACTCTTTCACTCACAGTAATGTTTCCTTCTTCGTTCATTGCACAAGAATAAATCGTATAGAGATAAGTGAAGTTTTTTTGAAATCCTCGGGAAGATATGGTCGTGTTGTTTTATTTCTACAGTATTGAGAAGGCACTGCACGAAGTCTTTGAATGAATTCAACAACGAAGTTCACATCTCGCTCGGATGTCGCATTGGGGCGAACTGAGTGGCGTCCTCGACCATCAGGTTTTGCTGAGTCTTCAGTGGATTGTGTAACAGCGTAATTCACAAACCTTTGTGCAGGCACGTAGCCAGGATTACGTGAAGGGGAATGGGTCCGTAACATGAAATACTGTGGTCATCACACCAGGCGCTCGATCATTCTAAACAATTTTACTGGAACATATATTGGTTAGTTTAGCCAGGATTTCGTAACGGGGAGGGGGGTGACATGAAATTCTTAAGGCCCAGGAGCTCGATCAATCTAAACTATTTTACTGTCAACATAGATTGGTTTGTGGGGATATGCTGGTAAGTACTTTAATAAACTATGAAGAAATATCGAGTAAAATATATATATATATATAAAAACGCATTGAAAAAGATTATACAATATTTACATCCTTCCTCTGTTTATTCAAATATAACATTTTTCCTTTCATTATGACAACTATTATATAAAGTACATATTCACTATTATAAAAAGTACATCCTCAATAATGTCTTGAAAAATATTTTGATATATCTGCGTTCCTTTTTCTGTTGAATCAAATGTTAACAGAACTTTCTTTCCACATATATTTTTTTTATTATTCCGTCAACTACTGTCTGTTTCAAGTGACAGGTTAAAGGAGCAGTAGAAAATTGTTTTTGAAATAACATGTTTGAAAATGAAATGAAATCTTTGAGTTTTACGTCCCACGGTTATGCCGGTTAGACTAAAGGAGACGGTGATGATGAGTAATGAATGAAATGGTGGAATGAAGAAAGTGGGAGGAAACGGGAGAACCCCGAGAAAAAACACGCACACGGTGTTTGTCCACCACAAAGTTCACTTGGCGGGGGCTGGGATCGAACCCGGGACCCCAAGCACCAGAGGTGAACGCAATAACATGTTTGACAAAAATAAACTACATACACACATAGAGACATCCTTAAAAAATGAATTATGTGAAGTCCTATGTGATTTTCAGTGCGTAGAACCGAGATATTGTTCTGCACCTTTCCAAGGTGTTTAGAACACACTTTTAGTGATTGTTCATATTTTATCTTGACTTTGATCCAGTTGTACACAGGAAGTTTATTAAACATTGAAAAATATGTTCACGAAACTTTGATAATCGTTCATTAAGCGGAAAAAGTGTCCGGCTTTTCAACGATATTCTCAACTTTTTAAAGGCAAAGTTTAAACTTCTAAAAGCCATTGATATTATTTAAAAAATCTTCAGTGTACTACGGTGAATATCAAGACAAGCATGTTGACAGTAGTTCCCAGCAGATCATAGGCGTATCGATCCTATCATACAAGTCTAGGATGGATACGGTCATGCCGGGGCTATGGAATGCTCCATCAAAGGTTTCCTTGTATAACTTGACATACTAAAGTTAACTGTAAAACATTGAATAAATAATTTCTAATAGTTCTTAATATAAACTTACTGAATAGGAAAAACAAAATCTCAGTTTAAATGTCTATTTCTGGCTTTAATGAAAATATTAAAGCCAATGTTTTCCTCTTGCATGGATTAAAATACAATTGTCACTTTCAGTCTACTGGGAAAAATGTATTACACACCAAACATAGAACCTCTTAGCTCCTACCCCCTTGCTTGCTTGCAACGCACTATTCTTTTTCCTAATATGCGCTCTGAAGTCGTGTAAAGCGGACGCTCGTACAGCTTTGGAAGTTTTCCCCGAAGAACTTCTGCACCGAAATATGAAACTTTAAAATGTATTATGCGACCTTGCACACTGTTATTGCAGGTGAAACAGCAGTAAGTAGCTATAACAATATTACCGTTTACTTCAGAAGTGAGGCTGAGAGCCTCTTACGTATATTTTTAAGATAGCAAAATTGCTGTAAGGAAAAGTATTTGTTCTTAGCAGGTAAATGGAACTGCAACAAATACTGGAAATCATTGATATCATTACATCAAAATTCTTTCAAGCGACTCAGAATCAACTTCAAACTGTCGCTTACTACACTTTTGCCATGAAATATTGTTAATCATGTTCATACCACATTTATTTGCTTCAAGCACGAAACTAATTAAGTGTTCGAAACAATCTAGACTACAATTCAATTTCTTCGTTTCATCGAGAACATTTATACAGTTAATACAAACGACTGAGTGCTAATACGACAGTTTAGCCTTCAGTAAGTCTAATTACACCCGTGTAAGCGACATAGCTATATCGGCAACGGTTAAAGATAGAAACATGGTGATTAGACAATTCGATGCGCCTTAAAATTCTGAGCCAAAAAACTGCAAAAATTCAATTCCGAAAAAAAAATGTCGCTTACTGCGTTAATGCCGGAAAGGGACGACATTAATTGTTTAAACGGTTGATTGTTTTTAGGATTATTTTCTATTTACAAGTTTACTTCAAATGACGTTCTATATTGCTATATTGCTCATGGTCAAAATTTGATGTTTTTTCTCTTATATGTTTATGTATTACAAGTTTTTTATATAGCACTCTAAAACCACATCACACTACTTGTCAACAATGACTAAGATATATATATATATATATATAAGCTTTCGGCCCCCAAATCCCCGGATTTACTGGAATTGCACACTCGCACTTTTCGTGTCGCCAACAAACATCTAACCTTAAGAAATTTCGGGACATGACAATGCTATTATAAAAATTGCAACCCCACCTTTTTTTACTTTCGTGCAACGAGAGGAGAGGACAAAGTTTTGTGATCGGAAAATAAATCTAACTGGACATTTCAATTGATTTACACTTTTTATTGTCTATACATACCGAAAAAAAAGTGATTTTTCATCTGCCCGTCCATCCATCCGTTCGTCCTGATGTTCGATCATTTGACCAGAGACCACACCGTTCAACGTATTGAAACCGAAGTTTTTTATATGATACTAAAGGTTTTGTTTTCAAATGCTCTCCATATCTATAGAATTAAGGGTTGCTTACACAAGAACGACGTAAAAAATAGCGATTTTTTTTTTTCAAAACGGCCAGGCCCTAACGATTTTCTTCATATTTCATAAATCAAATTTTAATAACAGTCCTATGCCGTACTATATTATAAATAATATCTCCGGGAAAAAATCGAGGATGATTAGTTTACTTTTTGGGGTGAGTTTCGCCGGACGATGTTCTTAAAATCAACGTAGGTTATTTTGTTCATAATTCATAAATACATATTTCATTAGTGACTTGACAATATGACTTAACCGATTTGTCGCGTTAAAAATATATGAGGGATAGTTTATTCTCGAGGTTGAGTTTCTTTTGGACGTTTTTCATAAACTGCTCAAATGATTTTTTTTTTCATATTTGGTAAATAAATATTTCATTAATAACTTGATAATATAGTATGACCCATTGATGCAGAAAAAATCTGCGAGAGGTAGTTTATTCTTGGGGGTGAGTTTCCTTTCGGGCAATTTTCTCAAAACGTACTCAGATGATTTTGTTCATATTTCATAAATAAATATTTCATTAATAGCCAGACAGTATAGTATAACTCATTTGTGAGGAAAACATCTGCGGAAGTCGTTTATTCATAAGAGTAATTTTCTCGGGCGATTTTTTTTTTCAATAGTGAGTTCACGTTTTTGATCATATGTCGTAAATACATATTTTATTAATATTGTGTAAATTATTCCTTACAAAAGAAAAAAAATCACAATGAATAGTTTACTCTTCCCGTGGGTTTCCTTTCAGATTGCTTTCTCGAAAACGACAAGGGTGACTTTGGCCATATTTCATAAAAGATATTTCATTCTTATTATTATCCTAACTGAATATATCCATTATTCGCGTAGGGTCTGTATTTGGAAGTCAACGCCTGTGGAAGTATCAACATTCATTTCAGCGACCACGAAAATTATGGATTTGACACTAATATTGGTCATTTTGGGCTATTTTTACATGTCTCGGTATCCCTCCCCTGACCCACGGCCCGCATAAAATAGTAGCTGAATTTGCAAGTCAAAGCTAATGGAAGTGTCACCATTGATCTCAGTACCGCGAAAACTATGGATTTGACACTAATATAGGTCATTTTTGATTGCGTTCACATGTTTTGGTGTTCTCCCCCCGATGACCCCTGGCCCTCAGCCAAATAGGGTGAATTTGGAAATTAATGCGATCGGAGTTTCACCATTGATCTCAGCGACCGCGAAAACTACGAATTCGACACTAATATATTTCATTTTCCACTACTTTTACATGTCCCGGTAAGCACACATCTGAGACCCCCTGGTTCGAATTTTGAAGGGAAACGCTTCGCCTTGGTCTGGGGCCTGGACAAAGGTATTCGGACCAAAATTTGGTAACTCTCTATCAACTTGTCTGGTCCCCAGGCAAGTCCCGGTAAACGCCCTCGTTCGAAATTTAAAAGAACGCTTCGTCTTGTTCTGGGGCCTGGACCAAGGTATCCGTGACCAAATTTTGTGACGCTTGTTCTACTCGTTTGGCCCCCAGGCTCCACAAAGAAGGGGAGACAGACAAACACACAAACAAACTATTTAATTATTTATATTAGATTGATGCATAAATAACTTGATGTATGAGCATATCCGCACGGGGTAGTTTACTCATGAGGTGAGTTTTTTTTTTTTTTGTATATAATTTTGCTTTAAAAAGGTGTGTGATATGTAAATTTAGAATAAAATATTTCATTAATTACCCTAACACATGAAATAAGTTATATTTTATAGAAAAAATATACAAGGGGTAGTTTAGTTGTGGGATTGTCTCATTTCGGTGAAGTTTTCCGAAAACTCCTTAGGGCTTAACTTGTGTCTCACAAATAAATATTTGATTAGTAACTGCAGCAGAACATGATTTAGGTTAAGGAATTTGAGTAGGAATGTTTAGTGCCATGGCCCGTAATGTTTCTTTCTTCCCTTCTAGCGGAAAAATCAAAGAATGCTGAAACACGTATCTAAAAAAACATGTCCATATTCTTAAGGGATTTTCAGATATGTCCATTGTATTTTAATAATTAGAACCGCACTTCATTTTCTTTTTGGTCTTTTTCTTCCGTTCTAAGGGAAACATTAAAATGAATCGTTGAAACATATTTTAATTATTTTAAATCAAGAGCCTAAATACCAAATTAAATGTCTTCAACTTTAACGAATTTTGAGTTATGAGCTCTTTTATTTTAGCAATTGCAATTTCCACTCTTTTTTTATATTTTTCTTTTTCTTCCTTCCAGGACCAATATATATATATATATATATATATATATATATATATATATATATATATATATATATATATATATAAGTCTTAAACGTGTCTGAGTAATTTAATTTAAAAAAAACTAAATAAAAAACGTGTTTCTGATCTTAAAGAATTTCGAAATATGAAAATCAAATTATAACAATTGGAGTCCCGCCCATTTTTCTTCTCATTTCTTTCCCTTGCTTACTAAAATAAATAAAAAAAACGCTTCAAACCATTTTGAGAAAAAAAAAACATTTGAGGTTTCTTCTCTCTTTTTTAAGTATTTCAAACTTACTTGCAAATAGAAAATTCATACTTTCACCAAAGAAAGTTATGTCTATGCCCTATCGGATACTTACGTTTTCACAAATATATATCAGCTTATATCCGAAATATCTCTGGGCATTGACCCTTTGATCTTGAAATTATATTAGTTTCTTAATAGACACAAAGACGTTGGTCTCTTATTGAAAGTTTAAACTTTGAGCTTGCTTACAAATTATACTTTGAGCTTAACACTACAATGTGCAATTGCCATGAAAATTATGAAGCTAATCTTCTCCTTGAAGTGAAACATTGGGCATATAAGAGAAATTTTAACAGGTGTTTTCTAATTGTATTACAAATTCCAAAACAACGCTAGATACTTGTTAACGATAAATAGTTTATATCAAAATGTGGTTGAACTCAGAAAGTTGCTAGAAATGGCTACAAGCAAAAAGCATGTGGCTAGAAAATCTACTAGTGACTTTCTTTGAGAAATTGTCGCTAGCCAGGTTCTTAAAATCGGCCAGATCTAGCAACAAGTGTTTGAACTGGCAACCATGTGCATACACTTTTAACAAAACATACACTTTTAACCATGATTGGTCACTATGAACCAGATTTTTGTCGGATTTACACTCATAGACACAAAGCACACTATTACCTCATTTCCCTCTAGATGTCACTCAAAAGACGCCACCTTTCAATTCAAACAAATAAGTTCAAAATTTAAACATTGGCCTCAACAGAGTTGCCAAAGCACTATATCAAAAAAGGCTAATTCTCACTTAGGTCGCGTCAAAATATTAGCAATATTGAATCAAAAAAAAGGTCGATGTTTACTTTGGCCCTAATACACATTATTCTTAGTAGATTGAAGATAAGTCAATGTATACTTTGGCCATTTTTAAACACAGAAATACTTCATCCTCAGCAAAGGTTTGTAATATTATTTGGAAAGTTATTCTAAAACTATTCCATGTTTGCACTTGAACTTTTTAACACAAGAAAATACAAATTTAGAGACATTGAAATTCCTGAAAATCTCATTTTTGCCAAAATGTGGTATTGGTTCTTTTAGACCCAAGCCACACACACACACACACACACACATTATATATATATATATATATATATATATATATATATATATATATATATATATTGTGCATAATAACAAGTAGCTTAATGCGCTCGACTAAGGGTCCCAATAGTATGTTCCATTCTTACTCTAGTATCTGTACAACATCTAATAGTGGAAGAAATCAATTGACACTTTCGTTTTAAATATTAGTTTTTTTTTTTTTTATTTTTTTTTACAGGGTAAACTGTAACAGGTATCTTAAATAGTTTTATTGTACGGTTTTAGCTTCACATGTCTAAGTTGCATCTCAGTTTCTTATACCTCTATTGCAACCAGAAGTGTTGGAAATCTATGATTTATGATTTCAGTATGGATCGCCATAGTGGAAGTGGTAATATATAGCGAGAATAGTGAGAAGCATTTATTATTATTATTATTATTATTATTATTAATATATATATATATATATATATATATATATATATATATATATATATATATATCTATATTGAAATGATATATTTATATGTTTGTACCCAATGCTTTTGATAATGAGATCTTGGACACCACAAGTGCTGGAACTATTTTCGCTGGTCGATTCTAAATTTTGTGTAGATTGTCCAGTTCTAATTGAATATTTAGAAAATGTGATAGTTACTTTTCTATTACATTTTTTAAGAGTACACTGGAAGTGTTGACATTTGAAAAAAAAAATAAAGCATCATATCGTATGAGTTATGCATTCCAACATCACATTGTATACATGGGGTTGTATATCTCTCAGGAGTTTGTTCCATGCCCAAATGATAATGAAAAACAAAGGAAAACAATTTCTTCACTCTAATATGAATCTTTATTGTTTGGAGTGTTTTGCCCAATGAACGCCATATATCACTCACATTATAACTGAGGCGCCTAGAATCGAAAGCCGCCATTTTTTGGACCAAAATTGAGTTATATATCGCTTGTCATATGTTTGATCTAAAGAACTTCCATAGAAACAGAAATTTGGTTAAAAGCTTAATATTTTATACTAAAGAACTAGTTCAAATACGGGACTTTGTACTCGTATATATGGAGCTTCACTGCACGTTCTGCAAGATTACTCGAAACTAAGTGAAATGGATGTAGCGGATGTTGATACTAGGCGCCTCAATTGTGTGTGCAATGTATTTGCGTATTGCATACTGCATGCAAGAAGGAAAACACTGAACATACACGAATCAGAAACTCCAACCGGAAGTACGCTCAAGTATTGAAAACGGTGCGAGATATTGAAAAAGTAATCGAAAAAAAATCCCCTTTATGGTAGTCCTTGCCGATTTTTATCAAGACGTCCTTCACTTGAATTAGTCCTAGAAGCGACAGTCCTATTAGCGACAGGAACTGTTATCTGTCCTATGTGCGGCCGATTCATTTGCATTGAGATAATGGAAGATGATATGATTCCCTCTCGTAAAATATGTTTGCCTCTGGCGTTATTAGCGTCCGAACAACCTTACTATGAAAAATATACGTTCCAATGATACTGTTCGCCTCTACTGTAAGTGCAAATAAAACTTATCTTAATTTTTAGTTACATTTGAGATAAATCGTATAAAATAACGAGACAACAGGGATAATTCCAAGGAAAAATATTCCTATGTAATTAATTATTGAAAATCCAATTGTAATATCCACTTTCTTCAAAAGCACTGATTTCTGTACTTAATTTAATTCAAATCTAATTACTCACTAAGCAAAGAAATATATTTTATTTTGGAAAACTTAAACGTGTAACAGTTTCGCCAACTACCCCTTTTCAGACTTCCTAAGACTATGAATAAAATGAGAAAAAAATATTTCAATAATAAAATACAGCTTACATCCGATTAGCTATTTCCAAAAAATCCCACCAAATACAATGCAGTACACTCTAATCGATCCAAAACGTAAACAAACCCTTTAGATTACTTTTTTTGTTGTTGTTGTAAGCTACCAAAACGTAAACTAATTGCTTAACTTGCCTTCCCCCTTGTTTTGACTTATACATAAAAGCTTGTCGTATATCAATCTGATATAATCCCTTATAGCAAGATGAACTGTTAAATCCTGCGAGTGATTTGTAACTTGTGTAATAATTTCTTTGTTCCCATGTTCCTTCTGTCTTTACGCAAGTTCACGGTGTGTCTGAATTGCCACAACCAGGTAGTATGTTGGATATACCCACACCAACAACTGACGTTCGCCTTATCTCCACTCGCATTCAACTCACGGTGTGAGGTCCAATTGAACACAGACTTCCACGAAAAGGGACATAACTTTCTTGGTTACCTTTATAGCTATGCACAAAAGTGTAGCGTTTGGTCCCGGGCAGTAGTTCTTGATTAAGTATAATAACAACTATCTTGAATATTATGTATGGATAATAATAATAATAATAATAATAATAATAATAATAATAATAATAATAATAATAATAATAATAATAATAATAATAAGTTAAAATAGTGTTTTTAGTTTTCCAGAAGAAAACCAAAATTTTCCTTTCTTTCAGGCCTCAAAAAACACTAGCAGCAACACTCTTTTTTTGGCTTTGTACATTGTAGCTGGCCCCGCTCAAAAACGACGCCCCCCCTACACAAACCTGCTGGCTACACCCCTGTCGGAACATGACCTGTCCACTTGAATCTAAGTAAGATGAATGTTCCACTTCGAAAGCGAGAACCAAAGTAACCAATGTAATTTATTTACGACTAGACGACTCCCTTGTAAATGCAGTGGAAGCTGATAAGGGTCGATTTTAGCATCCATGTATTCAATCATACAAGGAAAGAGTAGCTTTACTACCTTCTAGCATTCATTACCTAAGTATATTTTCTAGCGCTACCATACATTATAACAATTTGAAGAAGCTAATTTTTTGATAATGCAATATGACGAATTTCCTATGCAAAACATGAAAAAGAAACACTATTTTTGCAAGCAGACAGGGGCAGACAGGAAAGGATACAAAAGGCAGAGAGACAGCTCGTTGTATATATACAAGCCACACCTATTTTGCGGTATCCTCTTAAGCTCTTACCCTTGTGTAGTTGTACTGTGTATTTGTACGTGTGTACCACACTGGATTTATCGTCATTTAAGTATCGCACATTTGAAGTATTCGCATGTCAATCTACTAAGAATATGTTTCCATCGCTGAATCAAATATTGTGTACAAACCGATTTATTCTAGCCATTTACGTGTTGCTACTTCGTTAAACTCAAGGCGGAGATTGCAGTCATCCACACAAATCTCTTACGTAGTATGCAGTTTATGTGGAAACTGATTTTTTCTTTCTTTCTTTTTTTTTTTTAATTTCCCGATAGTAGAATTCGAACTGTTAGTGTCATTCCTCATTTTGCATAGGAATTGCTGTGGTTTTTATACTAGCGTTCCAAATAGCTGTTACTTCTGCGTCCTTATCCATCCTAGACCGACCAGAACCTATCATTTTGCACTTTGCATTCTTAAAATTTTATTACCAAACAAGACACGTATTTGTGATCGATTGGTCGATCAGGGAATAACTTGCTTTAATTACCTAACTATTGTCCTGCAGTAGCGACCACGCTTGTCATAGAGGAAAAAATCAATTTTGACTTCTGCTGAACTCAACATAATCCTTAATACAGCTCTTCAATAAAAGCAGTTAGTAAAAACAATCTTAGACGTAGGAGCCTCTACGTTGAATTCGATTCAATACAGGTAAACACTCATCCCCATAGAACAAGTAGTTATTGCTACATCAGACGAAACACCTGCAGACGAGCCACAGTTGTAACACACCCACAACTGCACACACTTCACAGCGGCAAGTATAAAAGTAAGCAGGAATTGGTGCATGGTTACTTTCGTACAGGCAGATACAGTATTAAATTCGCAATTCAATCTAATCTCTTTCATGAACGATTTTGTTTTGACATGGGCCGAATGTTCCCAATAGTACTTACTTTGTGTTGGTGGCCTAGACTACTAACAATTCAAAATCGACAGAAGAGTTTAGCCTATCGCAAAATTAAGCTATGATTAAATTTGCGACCGGATTCGAATTCTACTACCTCTGAAACTTAATATCACAAAGACAAATTCGAGTTGGCAGTAATGCGAGTGAGCTTCGCGCGGGCCCTTGCGTGTTTGTCGGCAACATGTTTTGTCCATATATATATATATATATATATATATATATATATATATATATATATATATATATATATATATATATATATAATTAAAGAAAATCCTGTACTTGGCAGGTAACATTCCGTTTTTTTCCCTACACACGGCCTAAGCAATGGTTGAGGCGATTCTTTCATTATTTCCTGAGTACATTCTAATAGAAATGTCTGTTGGGTAGAACGTATTTTTCTTACGACATCCTTCTAAGTTTTCTTTCAGTTATTTTCGAATCATCCTAATATGAGACACTGTACATCTCTATTTGAATGTTTAGAGTTTACCCTTGCCCCACGGATCACAGTGTCAACCACATGTTCGGATCAGTTCAGTGTCATGTTGCATACATATTTAAAGGAAAAGGAATAAATAAATGCATAAACAAAATCATAGAAAACAAAAAGAACTACTATGATTTTTTTCAATATATTTAATATGGAATCAACAAGAAAAAATGTATGGGGGGAGGAGTGACTTGCATTCTCTAAATTTATTAATTGTCCTAATTATTTCAGCACGGAGGAAATAAATAAACATAGGAAGATGATATGAGGAAATAATTACATTTTCATTTCATAGAACGGATAAAATATGAATCTTAATAATAATGAAAAAATAAATAATATATATATATATATATATTTTTTTTTTAAATCCATAAATATATATTTCGAAATTATAGTACTGAGCTCACTGAAATTAAATTTGTTTCCAGAGCGTCGTCAAAAGCATAACATAAATGTGCGTCATTGCAATCACTGGCATGGAATTTACTCGTAATATTGAACGAGACCAGTGGGATATGCAATTCGTTGTCAGTCAGATTGGAAACACGATTATGTGCTGTGAAACCACCAAAGTAAAGTGTTGCAGATTTAATTAAAATCAAGTTGATTCCCCCAACCCTCTCGCATAGAGGATGTTCACGTTGAACCGAATTGAGAATTTCATGCTATATATATATATATATATATATATATATATATATATATATATATATATATATATATATATATATATATATAGGGTATACACGCCTCATTTCAGCGAAAGAACGTAATTAGGTAAACACTAGTTGAAGGAAATCATATTAATATCTTGTTTGCTACGCTAGAGACAGAAATGTTCTTCCTTCTACGACATGTTAAAAGAAAAAAAAGCATACACTAAATTCAATTACACGGCATAGATACGACAGAAGATAACTGGTTGAGCAATAAAAGTACACACATAAACATTGCGGATATATCATATTAACACGGTAATAAAGATATGTTAACTACAATCAGTACAGTACAGTATAACTATATGCATCGTACTGATTTATTACAACATCTTTTCAACACCACTTTATTTAAGAAAGTTACACGGAAGAATTCAACAAATCCAACGCTTTTTCATAGTCCATATGATAAAAAAAGTAGTTTATACTATATGCAATGGTGTTTGCGTCACCTGTGAAAGTCGGAAAAGTCGTGATTACCGAAAATCAGTCTCGATTACTGATAATCACCTCTCTGGACTGCTGAACGTTAGAAATTGAATTTCTGTTACACGTTTTGTCCGGTAGGTACAGTCATCCACATAAGTACCTGGACCCCAAGTAATGGAATTATAACAGTCAATGGATCAGGTACAACCATGTCCAAAATTATTGTCGCATGTCTATAAATATGTTGTTCTAGGAATATAATTTGATAACGAATTCGCCCGGTATTTCTTATAACGTTACTAAGTGTATAATCGGCAAAGACAAGTATGTGGAAAATTTCATGTCAAAAGAGCAGGAAATAAGAACAACAAAACAAAAATAGTACTTTCTTGTCCATTTAACAACATTTTATTTTACTCGTTATAATTTTCATATTTATAATTATTTTCCAATGAAATTTACCACAAATATACATTTCCCGATTATACACGTAGTACCAGTATTAAAAGCACCCTGCAAAATCATTATCAAATTATATTCTTACAAGAAGACAGTTATAGATATGCGACAATAATTTTGGACATGAGTGTACTTATGTGGGTGACAGTACAACTAACCACAAAATCCCTTTTGATGATTACCAATAATGCTTAACTCATGCTTTTATTTGTTGGAGATGAATCATAGAACATTAAAGTATAGTTTTACGAATTTATTTTCATAATATAACTTGAGAAATGAAGGAACTTAATGTGTTGTATTAAGATAGATGTTCAAAACAAGCCGCTATATTTCCATTAATATAGCGTGAGAGTATGTTACGAGGGTGATTCAAATGACAGAAGTTTCATATAATTCCGAACAATTGTACGATTAACATGCAAACTGATAGAAGTTACGACTATTTTTGGAAGAGTGGCTCGCAAGTGGTAGCGAGAAACAATGAAGGAAAAACAAAGCTCTGTCAGTGTAAAGATGCTTGCCCAATTAGCGAAATGCTTTGACTTAGAACAACTATTATTATTATTATTATTATTATTATTATTATTATTATTATTATTATTATTATTATTATTATTATTATTATTATTATTATTATTATTATTATTATTATTATGGAAATTCATCATGGAATGGAAGTGCAGCACAGTGATATTTGTGTGTCCCTACAGCAAGTCTACGTGTAGCATAGTTTTAAAAATTGTAACTTGTGCGCAGAAAGCACTGGGCAACGCACACTGAGTAGTAGTCGCTGCAGTGAACTCGTAAGTGAAAATAGGTGCACTACTCTAAAAAAGCAGCCACCGTTTCAGATATTAGTGTTGGCTAAGCACAAATGTACTTCAGTTCAATAAAGATTAGTGCAACGTCAACTGACTGCTGAATTAAGGAACCATTATGTTGATGCCCCTTAAGAGCTTTGCGTCCTTTTCTGGCCAAAAAAAATGATGAAATTATGAAAATGGTTATCTCAAGAGATCAGAACTGAGTTCACTATCATCAACCTGAAACAAACAGAGTGAACAGGAAATGCGTCTTAACTCGTCGCTAAACCCAAGAACAATTCTGCACTGAACCATCAGCAGAACGACCCATGTTCACTTCCTTCTAGCAAGAAAATATGGTAATTATGAACCATTACATCGAAAAGGGAACAGCAATGCCCAGAGTTTAGTATGCAAATCTACTCCAATCTCAGTAAGGACGAGATTGTGGATTTGGGGTTTAAAATTCCGTTCTGCACTTAGGCTACGAGAGATTGACCTGAATTATATAAGCAGGAGTCGAAGGCGATATCCCACGCTGGAGACGTGTATCTAACCATATGGCGGAAATGAAGTTCACAAGACGAGAACTTCTGACTTCACATACTTTGTTGCTTCATGACAAGGCCGGACCCAAACTCACCCATTTAACAGTGTCTACCAGCCAGTATACACATACACACACACACACACACACACGCACACACAATATTATCTACATCTTATCCCGATGACTTTCATTTCTGGCATCGTTGAAACGGACGATGAAAGGCAAAAATATCCCAAGTCTGAAAGAGGTGAAAACCCAGTGCAAGAGTGATACAGCAATAACTAAATACATTTTTTCCCTCTCTCTCTCTCTCTCTCTCTCTCTCTCTCTCAAGAAGTATCCATGAGCATGCAAAGTACCACTGGAAAACAGCTATTGCACGTCATGAAAACTACATCTAAATATGAAGTATTCATTTTTCTGTTTAATATTTTGCTATAAAATTATTATTATTATTATTATTATTATTATTATTATTATTATTATTATTATTATTATTATTATTATTATTATTATTTCATTCACCATCCTATCAGTTCATCTATTAATGAAAATGCAATATTTTTTGTTATTATTATTTATGTTTTATACAACATTAAATTCATTCATATAATGAAAATAAGTTAATAACACGATACTTCAATGTTCTATGCTCCTTGATTTCCAACAATTACAGGAATAGTTTCATTGTTATTGCTAATTACCCACATATATATATATTAACGATACTCACTGGTGAAAGCTTGTAATATAAATTCAATTTTCACCGTTCACCAGTTCAGATCGGTGATTACAAATGAGTGCAGTTGATTTCCGGAACACACACACACACACACACATTCATAAATATTCAACATAGTTTCAAATAGCCGAGCAATTTGTTCGCTGCTTTATTTCTGGGTACAGTAGCTGTTCATATTGCAGAACGACTGTATTTACTTATTCACACTGCAGTACTTCTGTTGTGACAATTTAATTGCTACTTAAAAAGTGTGTTGTTTCAATTTAGTCATTTCAAACTAGAACAATTGCTGTACCATGTATAAATTTCAGAATTATTATTCGTGAATTTTGCAGTAAATATTTTGGCGATTGCATTGGAAATTAATTATTTCAAAATATATAGTGATTATACTGAACATGAAGGGGTTTTGACATTTACTAGAGTACGTTTGTTTTATCTTAGCACACTTCCCCAGTGCATTTTGTTGGCCTTTGAAGTATTTTCTACTAGCACTCAAGTGACCAATAGAAGTTAGTTGTCAACCGGCCCATCGAATGAGATCGTTATTATTTGGCGGGTATGTGAAGTGATTAGTACTCACACGCAAACAAGTGTGTTACAGTCATTTGTGAGTGACGAGACGTTTTACTGTGTTTATCATGGCGTAGCAACAATCCATCATTTACGTAGGAAGCGAGCCAAGAAAAAGACAAACGCACTCTAGTAGGACAAAATCTATAACCACATTTAAATTTGAACACTAGTATGTGTGTAGTCACTTGTTGATTGGTGGGCAAACTTGGTTTCAATTAAGCAGCACTTCAAAGTAAACAGTGGGTGAAGGCTCGTATGCAGTAACTAATAGTGTTGATGTCCAAAAAGAACGTTGAACTGTAGCCAAAAGAACTGTTATATTGTAATGTTTACTACCATTGCTTACAAAATTACACATGCACATCTCACTAATGACCTCTAAGTTTCAGTATGAGAGTTAGAGGTTTGTTCTACATTGATTTATCTGTTTCAACTTCCATTCACTCCCTAATTTGGATTATTCATGACCAGATTTGGCTACCCATAACGTTCTAATGTACAACCGGAACAAATGAATAAATAGATATTAATGGACACATCAATGAGCAACGCATTAATTTCGCAGAGCTCAGAATCAAATCTGTAAGCAGCAACATCATTTATGTATCTCATTTCTATTCTGAAATCATTAATACAGCCAAAGTCTCACTAATTATTCATTATCAGTATAAAATACACCAAGTGACGTATCAAATGAAAATGAATGCTATACATACGCACACACATTATATATTATACACTGTACACTTAATTAGAATTGGCAATTAGTAACATAATTGCAACTATTTTAAAATATACTATAAAATAGGTTGGAACAAGTGCTGCACAGGCACACACACACGCACACACACACACACACACATATATATATATATATATTGTGGCAGTATCCGTTTATAAATCGAAAGATTATGTTTAATAATTTTATTTTATCAATCAATGTTTATTTATTTTGCGAAGATCGCGTTTTATGAAAATAATTAGGTGAAGGTGAATAATGGTTACGAGTTGAGTTTAATGCAAGCTGAGGAAAAGTTATTATTTAATGGTCAGTGAAATTATGTAAATAAAATGTTTCATTGAGAGTCTGCCAATGCAGGAAGACAATGCATGCAATGCGTCAATTCCTACATAGGCTAAATTCTGTAAATTATGAAAAGAGATATTGTAAGATTTTGTGAACATTTCACACATTCACGGATATGAGGAAATTGCTTAGAATCGGGAAATCGGAGTGTGTCGAGAGTTGCAGTCTTTGAGTCTTGACACAAGGAAAGAATTTGTTCTTCCAAGTGAAAGGAGGTCACACGTGCCGTCCAGCAGACGACAGGAGAAAATTCTAGAAGGACCAAGTTGAACAAAACCAGGAGACGGGAGGTCTTCAGGATCAGTCTTGGGCAGACAAGATCGGTCTTTGAGTGATCAGTCAAAGTGATCAGTTGGAGCGACAGAGAGCGAGGCAGTCAACGGACAGTCAACCGACAGTCAACTTAGAATTCAATATTCCATCTACGGAGATCGTCGATTCGTCTTTAGCATTTGGGAGTAAACCAGACTCAATGCTCATCTACAGCAACCGTTTATAAGAAGTATCAACTTGGCGATACTGGATACAACACCTAGGTCATCTGCGAGCGTCATCTGAAGAGATAAGGTATGTGTTACTCCTATTCAGGGCTCAAATGCTCAATACTCGATAGGCGATACTCGACTGGCAAAGTTTCCGATTATCCGTAATCACATCACAACACTTACATTCACAACTTTTATCTAAGAGAAATATAATTGTTATTGAATGATTGAAGTAAATGTTTTATTACCAGAATTAATCCCCGATTGGTATTTGTAAGTTAAGTTAACCTCTCGCACATGTATATGAGATCATTCCCACTCATTCTAGATGATGACTAAAAGGCGCTCAGTATCACGCAATTAGCATCACCAAAATAGGCACAGAGTGACTGGGTTGTCATGGCGGAGATGATCTGGGTCTTTCCCAGAGAAGTATTGTGTAAAGATTCTATTTTGGAAATCTTAGTAAATTTAATCCCTCCCAACCCACCTATTCATGATGGAGATGCTGACAGACTTAAAGTCAAGGTAGCGATCCTAGTGCAATACATAGATTTTCATGGTAGGAGATGCTGTGTCGATCGCAGTACAATAGTAGCATATCATGGTGCAGATGCTTAGGGTTCGATGCCCGGCGAAGGTAATTTGTAATAAGAAATATTTAATTCCCTCCCAACCCACCCATTCATGGTGAAGTACGCTATCGTAGGTTACAATAACAAATTTAAATGGTAAATTTAAGCATTAGTAAAATTAAAATCCCACCCATCCCACCCTTTCGTATTAAGCACAGATAATATGAATAAATTTAATTACTGAAAAGTAACAAAAATAGTGATAATAAGGAATACCTATAAACCGTGCTGACGAATAGTATGAGTAAAAGTGTTAACAAGTGTGAGTACGTGAGTTCGTTGTACTTAGGTTCGATCCCTGATGAAAATAATTATGTACTTAAAGGGATAATATTTAGGTTTTCCATATTGTTTAATTTTTATTGCATATATATCTTAGTTTTAGTTTTAGTGAAGATAGTATCATATTCATGGTTATAGGGAGTATTTGTTATAGGTGGAATTATAGTGAAATTATAATCAAAGTAATATCAGTTAAAGGAAAATTAGTGACTGAGAACAACAGTCAGAACAAGACAAGGATCATTTTAGCTGATGTGTGTGAGAAGCGCACGGACCACTTGCAAGCGTTTAAAGCCGAACGGTTTCGAGCAGTTACGACGTTCAGCGAAGTCGTTGCATGAGATAGACAGGCTCAAGGTCGCAAGTACAGCGACGAGCAGAAACGAATCACAAATCACAGTGGAATGAGCATGCGCTATTCTAATAATAATAATAAAGATTGACGTTGTAGAATTTGGACTATTACTATTAAGGTTAAGCAATATGCTTTCTTTGAAGAATAATCATAGGGTACACTACCCGGTATTGAAAGACAATGGGAAACCAGTGTCAATGTTTTCCAAATCTCGATATTACTGTTTAGATTTAGGAGTGTTAAAACATTTTACCGAGTATTGGCCAACTTACAACGTAAATAAAGAGCAAGTATTTAGAGGTAATGTGCTAGGCAATACATAAAAACATTACTATTTAATTGAGTTTTCTCAAAGAAATTTTGATATTGAAGAGTTGGTAGAATTAGGATTCCGACGACATTATTTGTCAATTTTGTCCGGAATAGCCGAGACCAACACATTAATAAGGAATGCTGTATTTTTCGCAGTAAAAGAAGACCAGATTAGATACAAAATATGTGCATTGTTTTCTAATGGTGCAGGCCAGGACGTGGTGAACGGATGGCTAGACAGATTTAGAATTAAGTTTAATTGTACGCAGGCTGTTAAAATAACAGATTTTGTGTCAACGTTGGCTCAATTAGAAAAACAATCGAAGATTGTTGTAGCAAGTGATAAATCCTTACTGGATTTAGCAGCATTTGCAGCATTGTTCAAAGAGAGGACACCATGGTTGTCAACATAAATATATGTAGAATGTAGAAATGTTGTAAATAGGATTATTAATAGTATTTAGAGGTTCATATACGTATAAGATATAATTTTAGCGCATATTTTCGATTATGAATATTAGTTTGGTGATGAGTTATATTATTAAAATATGTATAGAAATAAGCATGTTATAAGGATATTTAGGAATGTAAGTATAGTGTTAATAGAAATCTGACTATTTATTTTATTAGTGAACTATGTCTTTAAGACATATAGTATTTAAATTTAGTGACATAATTAGTTTTATGAATAGATTAAAATTAGGGAAAGACTATGGAGAACAATAAACAAAATTTTATGAATGATTTTTGAAATTAGTCTTGTATTAGGGAAAAGTAGATTTAAGAGAGGCAAGAATGAAAAAAAAAACAAGTAAAATGAATTATGCAAATGACATAGAATTAAGCTAGACAAGTAAGTTTAAAATTAGAAACCTAGAGATTAGGCGAACCTTTCATTAGGGGAAACTCTAATTAGGATAGAGATGCAAAAAAGCCGGCTTTTTTGAATCGATGTTTTTTTTCACATAAAAAGCCGGCTTTTTTGGGAAAAAAACGAGAATTTTGGAAATTTTGGCTTTTTTCAACTTCATGATTTTTCTATCTAAATAGCTTTCTTATAGTATATTCTATAGTTAGATAAGAATTTCATGACCTGAATGTGATATTTCGCTCTGAAATTCACCATCAAGATGGATGGAGCACATGTTCTACGAATTAAAGCTAACATGAAGAATGTAGTATTTGATGGTAATTTTAGAGGCTATTTAACTTTATTTTAACTTTTGAGTTATCGACATTTTTTTCTTCTCTAGTTTGTCATCCGTGTTTCATTTCTAAGAGCTTTTAGTACTCTAGCTTCTAGCGCAAAAGTTAAACTTGCCCGTTTTTCTATTTATCCGTCAAAGCGTACGTTTTTCAATATATCCGTCAAACCGTACTTCCACATATCTGTTATACTGTAGCTGTGAAGTGATTTAGCAATAATTTTCCGGACACAACCTTGAATACCAATTTATACAAATAATCAGTAGCGGATTTAGAAAAGTACTTTAGGAGGGGTTTTTCTGATTGTTTCGTTTCCTAAAAAGTCCTAATTTTATTTGGGAAGTGCTTGAAGTTTATGAGTACAGGCATAACTAATACTTCGTTTCGTTTATATGTTTAGCAATAATCTTCCGGATACAACTTTAAAAATCATTTTATACTGAGAATCAGTGGCGGATTTAGAAAAGTATTTTGGGAAGGGTTTCTTACTAATGTTTAGTTTTTTAAAACATTCGTAATTTTTATTTGACGGGAGCTTAAAGTTTATGAGTAAAGGCATAAATAATAGATATTTCGTTTGTTGCAGACATTCCGTAACTTTGGGGAACGGGCTTCAGTCCGAAAGACCGCCCCCCTAACCTTCGCAAAACCGTCACTGCTGGTAATTAGTAATAATAACGATTTAAAAACAATAAAAAAGGAAGTCGCCCAACTCACAGTACACACACTATTTCTACATTCACAGATGGAATGAAGAAAAGCTTTGTCAGAATGGTCGAATGCTGGTTGAATCCCGGACTTCCCGATAGAAGCGCAAAAGCTAATCACTCAGTCATGTTTGTTGTGCAGTTGTATTTAGCTTAACTTAAATATATTCCGTAGTCTTTTTTTTTTTTGGGAGGGGGGAGTTCCGTAATGATATGTTGAATCCCTCTTGTTAAAAATTCAGAAAAATTGAGGATTGGGTAAACTGTGATGGTGGTTCTATAAAACTTAACTGTAGAATTTCAAGAATATACAGAACCAAAAGCTCTAGATGTGCAGCCTTTAAGTGTATCATATAAATCTAAGTATTTCTCTTATGTTTTATTTTAATTTTATTTTGTTTCAAAAAGAGGGTATGGAATATTTTGAAGTAAAAATACTACATACTATTTTGCTAGTTATTTGTGTTCTTTAAAAAGAAGTGTTTACTTTTAGGGTTGGCTGGTTTACACCAACTTTTTTTTTTAAATAACTGGTTTAAACCACAAAAATAAAAAGAATGAAAAATGCGAATCGTGTGAACTTCATGGTGACGTTTCCAGATATCAAACCACCTGCAATAGTTTTATTTCCCTTTCACCTTTTAATCAAGGTGTCCCATGTTCAATTCTCGGCCGACCCACAAACCTTCTTTCATGCGTAACCCAAGTAGCGGTTCGGATGTCAGTTTAAGCGAAAGTCTCCTCCTTGATAACCTCGGTATTTCGTAAGGATGTTAAGCCTAAATATACGAAACAAACCAAATTGTATATTTCTGCATGCCTAAATGCGTGTTGTTTTATAAAGAAGCCAATATTGCTTAAATATATTGATAGAAATTGGCAAAATTTATCGATTGCCTACGTAGCTTCCAACATTAGCTTGGATTGGACTTTCAATGATATCTACGTACCGGTACTAAATTTGTAATTTAATACCTCAGTTTTAGCGTACTGATTATGGTACGTTGACCTTTAAATTTTACATGCAAAGCAATAACAGAATTTTCCCGTTATTGTCTTACATTTCAAGTAATGACGGGATTTTCCCAATGGCTAGGGCGGGAGATTCTCAACTTAAGAAATTTACTGACCGCATGTCTTTAAGCTTATGGGAGTTCTTCCGGCATAACCCCGCTGTTGCATAATAACATCAAGGCGAAACAAACTTATTTCTGTGAATATGTAATATAAATACATAAAGCCAAAAAAGCCTGGTTTAAACCAAAAAAGCCTGGTTTAAACATCTCCCAAAAAACGGGTTTTTGGCATTTTCAAAAACAACCACGGTTCTTGCCAACTCTGCTTACTTTTGTATATAGGAGGTTAAAAAATTCTTATTATATACATTGGTTAATCCTGTGGAATTCATAATGCAAAGAATGTTGAAGAAAAATTGTTTGAAATATTTTTTTCGAAATTCATAGTTTATTTTCGATGTTTTATATTATTATCAGCATCAACCACTAATTAAATGATTTTTTGTGTTATAGAGAAGCGATACAAAGTCTGTTTTATCAATTTAAAGCAGTATTTTGAAAAAAGCCCAAAATTTCTCAAGCAAAAAAGCAAAGCAGAAAAAACCGAGTTTTTTTCCAAAAAAGCCGTTTTTTTTCCGAGCCCTTGCATCTCTAAATTAGGAAGGAAATCCCATTCTCTTCGAGTTGAATTGGGTGTTTACCAAACTTCGATGAGAATATTTTATTTATCTAGTCACATAAGTCTTCCGTGATAGTTGATAAGAGACACATAAGTAGACTCGTACATCACGCGTAAAGCAGTGCATTTTTTTTGTGGGGTGATATCCTTCGTTTTTAGCTAAACCCTTAGTGTTAATTAAAATTAAATTACCATTAGATTAGTGAGTAAGTAATTCTGTATCCTAACGAGTAGGAATAGGATGGTCAGAGTAATTATAGATGTTAGAAAAGCATCTAGTGTAATAAGAATAGCGAAGACTAGAATATTTAGTTATTTTAGTGTTTTCATATTATAAAGAATTAGTCTAGTTTTAATCTTGATCATTTGTATTGGTTTGAAGGAAAAGAGGAAAAAGAGATTGTTGGAAGGAATGTGAGTAGTGAGAAGAAGGAAACTTCAGTAGTAAAAATAGATTCTAGAGAAGTGAATTATTAAATATAGGGTAGACGTAATAAAATTAGTAAATATAGATAGATAACATAGACGTAAATATAATAATAAAATGTGAATATGGAGAAGAGAAGTGTTATAATAAATAGATAAATAAATAATTACTAATGAATAAGAATAGAAGAGTATTAATAGATATTGAATATTTATAGAAAATAGAAATGCATGCATCGTCGAAAGAAATATAGTTATAGAAATACATGTATAGAGATATGTTAAGCGCTATAGTACTAAGATAATATGAGTATATAGAATATGAAGATATAAGCGCAAAGAATAGAAATAAGAAATAAGTTTTCGGGGACAAGCGGACGTAGTTTCCTGCAGAGAGAAGCCCTGAACAAGATAGTACATTTCGAGTTGGACAAGTGTAGCAGTCATACGACTTACTTCGAGGTATCCTTCCCACAAGTTAGGCCCTGTCGGTATACTTTAATAATTTAATACTTTAATAATTTAATATAATATAATAATAATAATAAGTATGGTAAATAGTAAACAAATAAATAAATGAACAAGTAATAATGTAATAATAATTAATAATGAAATATAAGTAATAAATATTTTTGATCTAATGATATTGTTGTGGTAAGGCCAACCAGAACAAAGTAGTTAGGCAATGACTGATTAAATAAATAATAACAAATCAATATGAAGTCTATGATTATAAGTCTATCAAAATAAGAGATCATCAGTTACGTCTATGAATTTAGAAAAGAAAAGCGTCACGAAAATTTTATTGAAAATTATTTTGGAGTATACAGAAGAATGGAAATTTTTGAAAATTAATTTTAGACAGTCAGATTTTTTTATAAATATGTAAATAGTTCAATTGTAAACGTGGTAGCTGGAGCCAAATTTTGATTGGGGTGTACGGCTAGGCAGGCAGCCGTATTTAACAACCAAGGCCTTATCGAGTCTCAAGGAAATGTGAGATTCCATCGATTTTTCCCCGAATCTCAATCAATTTATGTATTCAGTTATCAAGCATTAGGTATAATAATAATAATATTTATAGGTAAATATAGTTAGGTAGACACAGTGTTAAATTATATATCCGTGTTTAAATAACTAAAAATTGTAAATGTACTCACCAATATACGTATTATTCCATTGTTTAGTCCATTGTTTGTCCCTTAGTTAATTATTTATATTCACTAAGTTGTATTTATTAATTTAATAAAATCTCACTTACACCACATTTTAATAAATGAATAGTAAATAAAAGCCAGTTTGAGTATAGCATAATCAAGTAGTAGCACGAATTCTGAAATAAGAGTAACACTAGTGAAGTGTATAACACCACGCATATACATGTTACGAAACGGAACACTTTCTGAATACCCGTTAGACATTCGACATGCAAAGAAAAACTCCAAAACATGTGATGTCATTGTGTTGTAAAAACACAATATTTTCGGCGAAATTAATAAAAATTTCGAAGTGCGTTTTAACAACCAGTGTTCACGAAACCAAACCGACGCGCAAATGGATTTGTTGGAGCGGAAGTAATCTTAACCTTGGTAAAATTTTGCTGAAGTTGCAGTCGCTACCCAGAAACTCTCGCAGTGTAGCAAATGCCCTAGAGCAGAATTTTATTTCCCCACATCTAAAATTTTAGTGTTCAGTTTTATTGAAGAAAATAAAAACGATTATATTT
This sequence comes from Thermobia domestica, assembly GCF_964235325.1. Taxonomy (NCBI): domain Eukaryota; kingdom Metazoa; phylum Arthropoda; class Insecta; order Zygentoma; family Lepismatidae; genus Thermobia; species Thermobia domestica. Next base: position 87,191,735 of record NC_137459.1, read on the forward strand.
TCAATTCTTTTTAGTGCTACGATTATACTATCAGTGAATATGTTTTAATCATTTGTTAAAAAGTTTTATCTTCTCGATTTCGAAGTGCATAAGAATGGGAATAAACAGTTATCCTCCGTTACTAATACTGTCAACAAACGCTTGAGTTGGCAAGTATGGACAACCAAGTAATGGAAAGTTCCAGAAATTTGACACATAAACTTAATTGCGAGGAGGACTTGCAATGCAGAGTACCTTTGAATGTACATACATATATTTTTCGCACAGAGTACTTGTGCTGATGTTATGCTCATCTAATAATTCTGTTACATCTCACAAGATGTCGTGAGTGTATACTTTTGAGCATAGAGATTCTGAAGTTTTTGCTTCATGTAGTTTTTTTTCATCAATTAATGAAAATGGTTAAAAGTTAACATATATATATATATATATATATATATATATATATATATATATATATATATATATATATATATATATATATATATATATATATATGTTAATGTTTTGGTGCAGGAAAATCAATTATTGTTTATAATATTAATTAACGTATTTACAAATGTCTCACTCATTTTCAAGTTTATATTTATTTTCATTATTATTTACTTTTCATATATTGTATATCTACAGGGAGTTTAATAATATTACGCCCTCTTACGAGGTCTAGCTTGGATTGCGAAGCAACCAAGATTTTAAGGGGGACATGTGGCAGTATCCGTTTATAAATCGAAAGATTATGTTTAATAATTTTATTTTATCAATCAATGTTTATTTATTTTGCGAAGATCGCGTTTTATGAAAATAATTAGGTGAAGGTGAATAATGGTTACGAGTTGAGTTTAATGCAAGCTGAGGAAAAGTTATTATTTAATGGTCAGTGAAATTATGTAAATAAAATGTTTCATTGAGAGTCTGCCAATGCAGGAAGACAATGCATGCAATGCGTCAATTCCTACATAGGCTAAATTCTGTAAATTATGAAAAGAGATATTGTAAGCTTTTGTGAACATTTCACACATTCACGGATATGAGGAAATTGCTTAGAATCGGGAAATCGGAGTGTGTCGAGAGTTGCAGTCTTTGAGTCTTGACACAAGGAAAGAATTTGTTCTTCCAAGTGAAAGGAGGTCACACGTGCCGTCCAGCATACGACAGGAGAAAATTCTAGAAGGACCAAGTTGAACAAAACCAGGAGACGGGAGGTCTTCAGGATCAGTCTTGGGCAGACAAGATCGGTCTTTGAGTGATCAGTCAAAGTGATCAGTTGGAGCGACAGAGAGCGAGACAGTCAACGGACAGTCAACCGACAGTCAACTTAGAATTCAATATTCCATCTACGGAGATCGTCGATTCGTCTTTAGCATTTGGGAGTAAACCAGACTCAATGCTCATCTACAGCAACCGTTTATAAGAAGTATCAACTTGGCGATACTGGATACAACACCTAGGTCATCTGCGAGCGTCATCTGAAGATATAAGGTATGTGTTACTCCTATTCAGGGCTCAAATGCTCAATACTCGATAGGCGATACTCGACTGGCAAAGTTTCCGATTATCCGTAATCACATCACAACACTTACATTCACAACTTTTATCTAAGAGAAATATAATTGTTATTGAATGATTGAAGTAAATGTTTTATTACCAGAATTAATCCCCGATTGGTATTTGTAAGTTAAGTTAACCTCTCGCACATGTATATGAGATCATTCCCACTCATTCTAGATGGTGAGTGGAAGGCGCTCAGTATCACTCAATTAGCATCCCCAAAATAGGCACAGAGTGACTGGGTTGTCATATATATATATATATATATATATATATATATATATATATATATATATATATATATATATATATATATATATATATATATATATATATATATATAAATAATTATTTACCTGGTATGCGATTCACTTTTTATATATTATTCAGTTTTAACGAGTTTCCATGGTTCACATTGCTGACGGTAGTTGCTATAAAATGTTATTCATTGGAGTTCAGTGACACATTCCAGAACCGACGATATTTGAGAATTAGACCTACAGTATAAGGTAGAATCCAAACCACCGTAACTTGTTCAATTTTTCATGATCTCTCACCAAGAATCCAACCCGAGACCCAACAAACCAAAGTTAGGCACACTAACGACTAGATCAGCGGGGAAGAACATTTGATTTTTTTACATACCCTAACTGTGTACCAAACATCGTCACAGTTTGAGTATTTAAGATATTTTGTGTTATTTGTAAGCAGAGTTATATAAAAATTACCCTAACGATCATTGTAGTTGCTTATAAGCCCAATCCGTGGTTTACTGCATTATCATATCCTAAAGTGGTCAAGAAGTGCATGTGCGACAACTGCATTACGACATTATATTGTCTAGAAAAATTACCAACTAAAATCAATCTACATGAAATATTTGGCATCCTATGATAAAATGAATTGCTTAACTAAAAACAAAATAATGTTTTGAAATCAAATCTTGTTGTCACATTAATATATTCAAAGAAACTCGTCAAACCTATCGATTATTTTCTAAATTAGATATGTTTCTTATGCAGAAAAGAGTAGCTAGTCATACTTGAACTGGAGCAATATTCTGCTTATAAAAAAAAATGAAAAAGTTGTGGAAATTAGATGCCATTATTACTGTGTCTTTCAAAGTTATAATTGAGGAAAACTATACACGAGTGGAACAGCCATTGAATGTCAATCAAACCTCAAGAGCCAATGTTGGTGTTTAAAGAAGAATCCAACTACTTGCTCAGTGATATTGCGTAAGGGAAAAAGCTAAGCAAAAAAAAAAAAAAAAAAACTCAATCAAGAAGGATGTAACGGAAACTAAAGATGACGTTCGTTGATGTCCTTATCGCTTCTCGCCAGTTCTCAGAGTATATCAATTTTTCCACTCGAGTAAAGCAAACTTCTTGTTGACTCAATTAAATACTAGCATCATGCGACTACGGAGGTTCCAGGAAGTGCTCGACTTTATTGCAATTTTCTCCCTCGTTGGAAGTTATTGCTATAATCGTCCAGTTATCTATATAAAAAAAATAGAACTTTAAATTTTGTAACGAAAACTTCACTTTGTAACATATCATGTCTGACACAATATAGGACATCATAACGCATAGATACAAAAGGTTGTAAAATGTTTCTTTTAGAACACAGAGACTTGAAAATTTTCCTGTAAACATCGAACGAAGATGGGCGTACGAAGCACTACTGCAAGACAATAACTTGCTGCAACCAAAATGATGTAATTTCGTTCTTAGAATGATGATAACCTGTTAATAACCTGGTAATGAAACAGAACCGTACTCATCTTCACCTATCTAAAACAAAATACCAATAGTGAGGGTGATGAGGGTGTTAATTGTAGTACAAAACATGTTTTTAAGTAATTGTCATATTTCTGTGTTAAACTGAATCACCACAGATACCTTAGTATCACTAAATTAAATTATTATATTAGAAATAGCTTTCGTAAATCGTTTAGTCTCAGGTTGCCTAAATCTATCTTCCATGTTTACCTATCGATCAGATGTTTGTTTGTATGAGAAGTTCGGTCAGGATCGGATGAGTTCGAAATAGATTCTTTACGGATTAAAAAGAAACACACTTGGCATAACAGCCCATTTTGTAAGACTGGGTCGCTCCAAGCTCCAGTGACCTACGGATGAGCAAGTGTTCAGCGCACTGCGTCGCTTTGTCCCTTACAGTCGCATCAGGAGCTTTCTAGACCAAGTGGGCGTCACGTCTTTTCCACGTGACCCTCAATTTGCGTCACGACACTGAGTGGACGCCGAAAATTGGGAAGCGCCGTCCGGGAATCGAACCAAACGCACATGAATCCAACGCTTTAATCACTAGGCTATCGTGTCCCGTTTATGAAATTATAGCCTACTATAAATTGAACATTAAATTTATTTCCTTAACTCAAAAACTGAAAGTGCATACCAAAAAGAAAAAAAAAACTAAGTTTATACTAAGGTGTCTTCCCACTTGCGTCAGTCCTATTAGCGACAGGAATTGTTAACTGTCCTATGTGCGACCGATTCGATCTGTTAACTGCCCTATAACTGCCCTCTTCTTTAACTTGTTTGAGTTGATTTTTAGTTTAGCGTCCCTTTCAGCAGCGAGGTTATATGAGACGTGGACCTACTGATTAACGTGGAATCCGAACCACATGAGCTCCCGCCGGGAATCGAACCCGGGTCTCCCACGGCAAAGGCGCGTACGCTAACCGCTTAGCCACGAGGGAGCTCAATTCTTCTTTAACTTGTTTCATGCTAATGTGATTTAGTACATAACAAAATGTACTATGAAAAATTTCGCTCTACCTGAATTTAATACGTGAAAATGCTCTCATTACATTAACAGTCTTTTATACGTTTTTCCTAATATTATATTTTGAATTAATTTCTATGAATTCATCAAGGGGAAAACTAAATAAATATTTAGAGTAGTTCCCCCTTTGTCTATGATTCTAATATAATTAAAAAAATCATGTTAAAATGATACGGAGCATATGTTTAGATTGAATATGTTTATGGCATAAGAAAGAAATCAGAAAGGGGTAGGGGCGCCCGAAGAAAATTTTCTAGGGAGGGGTATTTTTATGGTTGCTGTATCACGTCTGGTATATCTGGTATTTAATATACGTGGTTTTCTATATTACGTATACATTCTTTTGAGCCAGGGGGCGACCCCTGCCTTCCCACCGGGCGCCCATGGAAAAAAAATTGTTCACCATTTGAGGATATCAAAGAAATCTAAAAAAACACGGTGTATTCGAAGAAATTATTACACAAGTTACAAATCTCTCGCAGGACTTAACAGTTCGTCTAGTTATAAGGGATTATTTCAAATTACTACACAACAAGCTTTTATGTATAAATCAAAACAAGGGAGGAAAGCAAATTAAGCAATTAGTTTACGTTTTAGTAACTTACAATAGGGGGGAAGGTAGTTTAAAGAGCTTGTTTATCTTTTGGATTGTTTAGAATAAACTGCATTGTAATTGGTGGGATTGGCTGAGAATAGCCAATCAGATGTAAGAGGTCTCAAAAGCTGTCTTTTATCATCGACTTTTTTTTTTCATTTTATTACTAGAGTCTTAGGAAGTCTAAAAAGTAGATACTTATCGAAACTTACATGTTTAACTTTTTCAAAATAAAATATATTACTGTGCTTAGTGAGTAATTAGATTAAGTACATAAAGCAGAGCTTTTGAAGAAAGCCGATATTACAACTGGATTTTGAATAATTACATAGGAATATACTTTTCATGGAAATACCCCTGTTGTCTCGTCAAGTTATTTGATATGTTTTATGTCAAATCTAACTCAAAATTAAAATGTTTTATTTGCACTCACAGTGTATAGGAAAAATATATTTGACGAACAGTATCACTGGCACGTACATATTTCATACCAAGGTTGTTCGGGCGCTAACTTATTTCACGAGATGGAATCATATCATCTTCCATCATCTCAATGTAAATGAATCGGTCGCTCATAGGACAGATAACAGTTCTTGTCGCTAATAGGACTGTCGCTTCTGGGACTAATTCTATACTAAGCAAGTAAACGTCTACATCCACCTCAAGATCGTGTGATTGTTGTTTCCTTTTTAAGTTCGTCGTCCCTTTTCAGAGCCGAGGCTATATGAGGTGTGGACCAACAGTTTTGGGTGGAATCCGAACCAACGTAATGCGTCCAAACTGGAATGCTTTCCCACCGGAATCGAACCGAGACTATGTGCACCACAGGTGCAAGCGGTAGTTACTTGACTAGCAGGAAGAGGTCAAATTGGATTAGTTGTTTTGTTTGCATATAGTGTAATGCTATTGTAATTGATTTTCTTTCAGCGAAAAATCAACGGAAGATGATAATTGCATTAGAGAAGATTTCCATCGATACTACACGATGCAAGTTAAATACGAGCGAATTCAATGTTCCTGCAGAAATTATGTTCCCAGTTTACGTTGTATAATCAAACTCGTAATTCCAGAGTCGGCTTAAGCAACCTTCAATAAAGGTAAGCTCCATGGTCTCAGCCTGGTTACTTGCCATGTTCAAGTTTTTTAGAATATTTGACACCTATATATATATATATATATATATATATATATATATATATATATATATATATATATATATATATATAGGTGTCAAATATTCTAAAAAACTTGAACATGGCAAGTAACCAGGCTGAGACCATGGAGCTTACCTTTATTGAAGGTTGCTTAAGCCGACTCTGGAATTACGAGTTTGATTATACAACGTAAACTGGGAACATAATTTCTGCAGGAACATTGAATTCGCTCGTATTTAACTTGCATCGTGTAGTATCGATGGAAATCTTCTCTAATGCAATTATCATCTTCCGTTGATTTTTCGCTGAAAGAAAATCAATTACAATAGCATTACACTATATGCAAACAAAACAACTAATCCAATTTGACCTCTTCCTGCTAGTCAAGTAACTACCGCTTGCACCTGTGGTGCACATAGTCTCGGTTCGATTCCGGTGGGAAAGCATTCCAGTTTGGACGCATTACGTTGGTTCGGATTCCACCCAAAACTGTTGGTCCACACCTCATATAGCCTCGGCTCTGAAAAGGGACGACGAACTTAAAAAGGAAACAAACCGACAGGGTGTTTATATATATACAGGGTGTTTCAAAACAAACCGACAACCTTTGGGAGGTGATTCCTGACACCAAGATTAGACAAAAAGTGTAGACCAACCTGGGTGCACAAATGTGTTTCCTTTCGGAGTTATAAGCTGCCGAAAACATGAAAAATTAAGCTTTAAATGTCCATAGCTATAAAACTATGGGACCTACCGTACTTGGGTCAAGACTTCACTGAGGAACTAATATGTGCAGTATCCAAAAATACATGTTTCAGAATCCTAAGCTACCCACGCAGCAATTTTTCCAGAGGGAGTTTGCGGGAATATAACTTGAAGTACTTACCAACTACCTCTATAAAAAATGTTGAGTTATAGGCTGCCAAAAACAAACAAAAAATAACTTTAAAGGTGCATAGCTCCACTACGATGGGACCTACCGTATTCTGGTCGAGACTTCACTTAGGAAGTAGTAGACCTATGTGCCTCATCCAAGAATCAATGTTGCAAAATCCCAAGAGACTCACGCAACATTTTTATATATGTATATATAGAGAGAGTTTGGCAACAGGCATACAATTTGAAGTATTCACCGCCTACCTCTATAAAAAATTGTTGCGAAAATGTCGCAATATCCTGAAACATTGATATTTGTATAGGGCACATACTAGTTTCTAAGTGAAGTGTTGACCCGACCGATCTTTCAAGTTCTTTTTTTTTCTTTTCATGTTTTCGGCAAACAAAAACTCCGTGAGGAAGCATTTGTGCACCCAGGTTGGTCTATACCTTTCGTTTTTTTTTTATTTTGTTGTTGTCAGGAATCACGTTGTCAGTGTTGTTTTGAAATACCCTGTATATGTGGTTATGACCCTGAGTAATAAATGCATCGAAGCCAAATGAGTAGGCAGAGTCAGTCATAGTGATTGCAATGTTTTCTTGATTATTTTTCCTCATTTATAGTAATTGACTTGTGGATTTTCAATGGGGGGGCGGTAGCTCATCGGTAGAGCGTTTACCTCCGGTGATTAGGGTCCCTGGTTCGATCCCAGCTCGCTCCGTGTGAACTTTGTGGTGTGAACACTGTGCTCGTGGATTTTCTCGGGGTTTTCCCGCTTTCTTCATTCCACCATTTCACTCGTTTCTCATCATCACCGACTCTTTTAGCCTAACCGGCATAACTGTGGGAAGTAAAACTAAAAATTTAATTTCCTTTTTCATTTTTGAATTTTCAATAACTTATTGAGTACTTCCATTTCATACCGTATTATATTAGGAAGGATAATATTTTCAAAGAAATATATCATAGACGAACACAAAGGTTAATTATTTCCATCAAAATGTTTCACGAATCAGTTGTGCATACTGAAATAACTACAGAAAAGAAAAAAAAAAGAAAAAAGAAAAATGAAAAAGAAAGAAAGAAAAATAGATGCGTTTCTTTATCCATTCGTCCGTATACAACAAGAACTAGCTGACATTCAATCAGTATAGGATGCGCACAAAAGATATATGGAGTTTTCATGCGTCCACAAGATAAACATCAGATCGTAAAACTAATTGCAGTGAAATATATTCTTGAAGTGCTTTTCTTTGTTATTTTTTTCTTGTAGATTTTTGATATATACAAGTTTCGTGGTATTTCGTGTGCCAACATGCCTTGTTAGATGGATTGAATTATATTTTTCATTCGCTATTCGCCATTTAAGGCAATTTAAACTTTTACTTGTCTTAAAAAAAATCCAAATGATCTGACCAGGGGTACGGCTAGCCCAAGAAATAGGTCTGCCTCTGCCTATCTATTTGCCACAAAATTGTTTGTCCAGAGCTGCACGCAACCTACAGTCTTTTCAAGACACTCTTGTTTCTTCAAATTGTTTCAACCATTTACGAATACTCATGCCTGTTGGTAGGGATTTTCCATACCCGCGACGAGAGATGCATTGCATAGTGACCGCTCATTATTATTTTTTTTCAAATAACCACATAACATAATGTGCTTTATCGACTAGATTCCCCATCACACTGACCGGCAGACACCGTGAGCCTCATTCCATTATAGTTTGCTTCAACACAATGCAAATTCTGCGTTTTAATTGAAATGAAATTACATCCTTAAGTTTAACATCCCACAATTATGTCTGATAGGGTAAAGGAGACAGGTGATTTAGACAAGTGAATGATAATAGAAGAATTGGTGGGGTGAGAAAATGGCAAGAAACGGGAGTGCCCAGTCAAAACGCAAAGATATGATGCTGTCCACCAGAAACTTACTTGACCGAAAATCGAACCAGGGACCCCACACAACAATGGTAAGCGCACTATCATTGAGCCACAATGCCTCCCAAATTCTGAGTTTTAGTTTGCGGTAATAGGGATAGCAATTATAATTGTTTTTTCCTAAGTTTTGCGTTGCACTCCATTCCGTAATGTTTACGGAGGCGGGTACGGAATGTGGCCTCGTGACGCCAAAATTTTAGTTAAAATCAACTAGAGGTAAAACTCTATGACGAAACAACCTCACCTTTCCAGGCAACGAATTTCATAAGTTTATTCGCAGCTTGAAAAAAAAAAGTATTAATTTAGCACCAAGACAAATGAAAAGCATTTAAGATCTCGTGATTACTTTATAACTATCATGTATTTGGAATAAAGCTTTGACCTTAAGAATGTTGTGGTGTTCTTTACTTCTGCTATATATACAGGGTGTTAGTGAACTGTACCGACAAACTAAGAAATTATTCCTCACGTCAAAGGAAAATAAAAAGTTCATATGAACCTATGGCGAAAAGTGCATAGTTTCAGAACTAGGGCTGCTCAAACTTGCGAAAAAGCTGAATTTCAATAGGCCCTATTTTAAATTCCAATAACTGTGGATGACGGTTCATATCAGCGTAAAGGAAGCCACGTATACGCAATCAAAAAGTGCATATTTCATCAATTGTCAATAGGTGTAGAGGGTATTCCCTACAGTGTGTAATTCTCAGATATACTCTCAATAGATTTTTCAGATATACCATGATTTCAAGGAGGGTCCAAAGTTGGCTGGAGGTAAACCTTGACAACATTGGACATCCAATGCTTCGGAGGGAAGGCGGAAGTTAGGGACCGGCAGCTCCATTTTTTGTGTGTATGTGTGTCTGTTCGGAATAACGCGTGACGATATGTATTTCCTACGGTGTATTTCACGTTTTCTTCACTTATAAACCTGAAATAAAACAGCAGCATACGTTTTCCCGAGTACGAGAGACTACAGCTGACGATCCTTAACACTTCGGACATCGTGTCAAAGGATTCCAAGTTCACCACACTCAAGGCTTATCTTTTGCCTACTTTGGACCAATCATAAAGTCAGAGCATTCCTCAAAATTCCATAGATGGCATGTCTGGGAATTTTACTCAGCAGGGAATACTCTGTATACCCATTAAACATTAATGAAATATGCATTTTTGGATTGCGTATGCGTGACTTCCTGTACACTGAGAAGGACCACCATACACAGTCTCTCGAATTCGAAAAAGGCCGCTTGAAATTTGGCTTTTTCACGATTTTGGACAGCCCTAGCTCTGAAACTATGCAAGTTTCCCCCACAGGTCCATAGGAACATTTTCTCCTCTTTTGATGTAAGGAATAACCTCTTACATTTTGTCGGTATAGTTCATTAACACCTTGTATATACATGTGTCTATCTATCTATCTATCTATCTATCTATCTATCTATCTATCTATCTATCTATCTCTATAAATATATATATAGAGGTGAATCCAGGGGGGGCTATAAGGGCTATAGCCCCCCTTGACGCTCAGGTATACACTGGATAAAATGGGCTTCAATCCTGCTTTACACTGGATAAAACCGCAAACTATGGTTTAGCCCTTCCCTTGATCATATCCTGGATCCGCCACTATATATATATATATATATATATATATATATATATATATATATATATAGAAAGAGAGAGGGAGATATATATATATATATTAGGGTGGTCCAAAAATTAGGTAAAATATTTTCCAAATTTCACTTGCGGAACCCGTAACTTTCGTTACATGACACAAAATAGATACACTGGTATTTTTTTTACAATCATTTTTAGTGGTTGCGCAAGCCAATCGAAATTTTGAATAGTGTTGGTATATGCATATTGTTATGCATATACATATACATGGTTATATCTTTTGTTATATACATATCAGTAAATCACATTATTGCTGATTATATTTGCATTATTAAAACTTTGAAAAGTTTATTTGTTTGCTTTGTTTTTACTCTTCGCTTTCACATATTGATTTTACATAGAGAGGGTATTTTTTGAACAATGTGGGTATTTATTAATGTGTATTGCAAGAACTTGAAATAGGTACTGTTTCTGTTCCTCGTTCCGTTATACTCTTCTACGAGGGCAACTTCGCGTTTTGGATGATCATTAACTACTTGCATGTGTTATAACTACTTCATAACCAGCTAAATAATCAGTGTTGGATTTCTATGTATCCAGATTTTGTACAAGACATGTTAGAATACTCAGACTTTCAGAAAACTGCATCGTGTTCTTCGGCACCAAATTCTTGGTCTTGGTATCCTGTAGTGAAAGAAGAACATCTCGAGGTATTTGCAGGCATTTTGGAGGCTTATCGTTGCGGTATCTGTGTTTAAATTTTTCTTGCTTTCTTTTTACGAACAGTTCGCCGTCGAAAAACAAGCCAATGAACTATTTGTTCAAGTTCCAGAGATGACCACGATTTTTTTCCTGAGCTTTGTAAACGGCTGGATTGTCTGTTTCATATTTAAGAAGGTGTTTTAGGAATTCGAAATCATTTCCTGGAGTAGATGAAGTATAAACTTTAACAAGAAACGTACACAAAGTAATCAACCTTTTTCTTCATGATGAGTAAGATTGAATTGTTTTTTAAAAAGCCATATTTTGAATGCGTAGAGTGTTTTTGTTATCTACTTGGCGATGTGAATAGCTCCGGTGCCGCAAATGTCACTTCACTGGGCGAGATTCCTCTAGGAAAGGTAATAGTCAGTTCCAATAATTCACGATTCTCGCCACTTGGCGGCTGTGTGTGAAATGTATAGGTTCGTCCTTAATGTTGGCCAAATCTATATTTGTTTCTGCTGAAGCATAGCCTGTGTGATACAAGGAGTTCCAAGTTTATTTAAAACGCTTAAATATTAGTATGTCTGGACTGAAAGATACACTTCCATACATTCCTTAAGAGCCAAACGTATCTCCAGTACGAGGTGACAAGTTAAATACTGAACGCTTTTCTAAAATGTCTCGCTTTATTGTGACACAAGCGCCGCTGAAGCTTGCTGGCATCGAAACACATTGCATTTACCTGGTCAATAATAGTCCATTTCCACCATGCACCTAGCACTGTATCGGTTTGTCCAGTTCCAAAATTCAGTTTTGGGACCCCGAGCAATTGAGTTTTTCCCATGCCAGATACTATTACAGGTAGGTTATAGACGTTTTTTCTCTTGCCTGGTAGAATTTTGCTATCCCAGTGGACAACAAGAGCGCTTGTTGCTTGTAACTTGCTCTTTATGATGAAAGCTGACTCAAGACGATTGCGTTCTAGAGCTCGTTTGATGCATGAACGACTGAGGGTAAATTTGTCCAGATTGTGGCCCAAACCTTTGGCCATTGCTGCTATAGCGAAAGTTGCTTTTCTGTCAGTTAATTTTGATCTAACTAACATAAAAGAACATTCGGGAGTAACAACTTTCTTTCAGGTTTTCTCCTTTCGTTTTGTATCTGAGGACTTTTGCAGGATGTGCTGCTGCGTGAGATTCTATTAGTCACGAGAGTAGGTTTTACTTGATTCCAAATTATTGCCAATGTCACCAGCACTCGAAACAAACAGCGTAACTGCGTTAGTTTCAGTGTTAGCACTAGTACTTGACTCCATTCATATGTTCATTGCTTCCCTTTTGCCGTCTTGGCTTCCTTTTTGAGCAAGAGTTCTGTCCACTGACACCAGACAACCACGTCGTCCCTCTTCCTTCTGAGCAATGAGAGAACCCTTGTCCTCATTATTTTTGATTCGTTTAAGGGCATCCCCATGTGCTATATCAAATAAATTATTCAAACTTGCAACAATGCATTATTATCCATCTCTGACGTAAGATCCAAATTGTGTAGTGTCTACAAATCAAATATTTTAATTCATAATTAGTATCTCAGCTTGGAAGTTAGTATGAGAGATTTGTAAGCTTTAGAAATAAGGTATTGAGAAACACATGAGCATTTACTTGAAAACTTAATTTAATACTACGAATAGCGTAATCAACCTTGTATAAAGAAACACTACTTTCTAAGGGTAAACTTTGCACACGCCAGATTCAATATACATACCTGTAGCTCACTTCCACATGATGATGGCAGAAGCCGTTATTAATTTGTAAGACACAGTACATGTATAATTCATACTTCCTACGTCCAAGTTTCATCATGGTTTTCATTTACACATCTTATGTTAAAAGTGACCACGACGGGCATATATCGTACATAGTGTTAATTTAAATGGTAATTAATCTCAGAAGGGAAATTTCCAGTTTCATCCCTTAGGTCTTCTTGCGCGATATATTATGCGGTACTGTGTAAATGAAACAGGGCATGAAACGAGATACGTTATATTGAGTCGGTGAGTGGAAAGAGAAACAAGAAAATGTTTCAAAAATAAAAGAGAATATTATGCCATAACAATTTATATATAATTACACAGCTATCCGATCTCATTATGCTGTTGGCACTTTGGAAGACAAAAAGAATGATTGTATGGTACAAATGTTTCATATATATATATATATATATATATATATATATATATATATATATATATATATATATATATATATATATATATATATTGTATAACCGACGGCATCTACAGTAAGTGATTTCGTTTTGCTTTTCCAAAAGTAAGGTGCTGTGGAGTGTTCTTTCCCACTCTTTGATTGAACTGTATTCATAGAACACATTATATTCATTAAGTCAATATATATCGTTCAGGGTTGAAAAAAACAACATTTTTTTTTAAAGAAAAGGAACAAAATATGTGTTTAAAACACGAAAAAGATGCTAAAAATGTTTTAAACATTTTGAACATTTTAAAACATGATTTTAAACATATATTTCAAAATAGTGTAGTAAATTATTTGTTAAGATTTCTTGTCCTTTACTAGCAACCAGCGATGTTATTCTATTAAAAAAAACGGTTCTGTATATATACATACATATCATTTATATATATACAAGGTGTTTCAAAACAACACAGAAAACGTTTGGGAGGTGATTTCTGATACCAAGATAAGACGAAAAGTATAGACCAACCTGGGTGCACAAATGCACCCTTCCGGAGTTATAGGGTGCCGAAAACATCAAAAAGTGAACTTTAAAGGTCCATAGCTCTAAAACTATGGGGCCTACCGTAGTCGGGTTAAGACTTCACTTAGGAACTAGTATGTGACCTATCCAAATATTCATGTTTTCCAATCCTGCTGTACTTCTGAAACAATTCTTATTGACTTAGTTGGTGAGTACTTCAAAGTATATGCCCGTAGCCAAACTCCGTGTATAAAAATTGTTGCGTGAGTACCTTAGGATTCTGAAACATATATATTTGAATAGGACACATTTTAGTTCCTAAGTGAAGTCTTGACCCGACTACGGTAGGCCCCGTAGTTTTAAGGCTATGGACCTTTAAAGTTCATTTTTTTATATTTTCGACATCCTATAACTACGAAAAGAAGCATTTGTGCACCCAGGTTGGTCTATACTTTTCGTGATATCTTGGTGTCAGGAATCACCTCCCAAACGTTGCCGGTGTTGTTTTGAAACACCCTATATATATATATATATATTATATAAAAGAGAACGCACAAATCCTTTGTTAGCTCATCACGCTAATACGGCTGAACCAATTTCTTTCATTTTTGGGGGGTTATTAGGATTTGGACCCTAGATGGTTTTTATCATATCACTTTAATTTTTAATTACCAGTGTCTTGAGATAATTGACCATTCAAGTGTCCATAACGTACAAATCCTTTGTTAGTTCATCATAGGTATAAAAATAAACGTATTTATATGCAACCCGCATGACCGTGTCACTCGGCGGGTTAACATAAATGACAGGCGATATAATGTTAACATTTACTGCAATCTACTATGGTTTTTATCATATCACTTGAAAGCGAAAAAGTAAAAATTATCTAAGTAACAAAGTTTATTGCGTTCCGGGGTGACCGCAGCGAAGCGGGGCGGGTTAACATAAATGACAGGCGATATAATGTTAACATTTACTGCAATCTTCTATGGTTTTTATCATATCACTTGAAAGCGAAAAAGTAAAAATTATCTAAGTAACAACGTTTATTGCGTTCCGGGGTGACCGCAGCGAAGCGGGGTGAACGCTGCTAGTATATATATATATATATATATATATATATATATATATATATATATATATAGAGAGAGAGAGAGAGAGAGAGAGAGAGAGAGAGAGAGAGAGAGAGATGGATAGGTCGATAAATAGATATAACTCTCTTAGGAAATAGACGGTACAAGGTAGACAAAAGCTTTTTTTATTTTATTTTTTTTAATGAATACCACAAATGACAAGAAGCAGTGCACAGCATTCTAATATAAGGTGGTGTGACGAAATTAGATACTACTGCCAATATCTAGGAAAGAAATCACCAAACATAGATGGTTGTCAAAAAGTATTGGAAAGACCTTAATATAGCAATGGATCAGCAAGTGTTGATACTATCTGTACGTTTCAAATATACTTAAATCTCCCTCAGCACTACACTCATGTGATTCCAGTTTTCATTCTTGATATCTGAGCATTTGAGATTAAGAAATAAACTACTTATACTTTGCTCTACGGAATCATTTGTTTAACCCTTTAGCTGTGAGAAATTTTAAAGAACAAATATAGTTAAACTAAAATTTACTGTTCCTGGGAGTAGTACTTGCATGACTTGAGGACATTTTTTTTCCGTCACCTGGACCATGGCGCCCGCAGCCGACGCCAAAATTATTCAAATTAAAATTTTGAAAACAAAATTTACACAGTTAAAAATTTCACGGTTAACCGTCAAATTTATCTGGTTTTTAACTATTCGATTAACAAATAAACGGTTTTGATCATATTTATCCGTGAGTGCAAAATGTTAAACGAAAATGTTGAAACCGAGATTTTTAAACAGTAATCGATAAACGTTAAACAAAACTTAAAACTGAATACAGCAAAGATTTGAAAATCATCAACCAATCAGATTGCGTGAAAGATAGTGATCAGCCAATCAAATTGCATCAACAATAACTTTGCTAGTGATTAACCAGTCAAATTACGTCAGCTTGTGACTAAATTTCAAAGTGTTGTAGCATCTATTGCTTTCGTCTATGAGTCATAAGATTCAATAAGGTTAGCTATCAGATTTCTAAAGCTCAAGGTAAAATAAACCACCACCAATGATATTAGACTATGAGCTGTGACTAAAGTTCAAAGTATTGTTTCAAATTTCGCGCCTCATTCTAAAATTTTGTTTATCACAATTCCCAAATTTAAAGAATGGTCCTACGTATGCATCTCGATATAACTAAATCTTAAAATTAATCATATAATTACATGTGTTAGTTAGGTCTCAATTAGGTCAATTGTTTACCTTAGGAGAACGAACTGTTGTCTAGAAGCGTGTTATTTGATAACTTCCACGAATTTTGAAAAGGAAATGAATCCCTGTACACTAGCTCATCAATGTCAATCACGTGGTACATCGCATTTCTTACGTTTATATTTGGCCCATAGGCGGGAATAATCAAAACCAATGACGTAATTTCATTTTGACAATGCTCAAATTTATCCTACAAAGTTTAAGAGGAACGTATTAATAAAGCCTTGTCCTGGACTCCTAATCCCATCGTAGGTCAGTAACTGATCACGTGACCATACTGATATTTGAAAATGATTTACCCAAAGAATGAGTTACCACCCAATTCTAAGAACAATTATCAATTATTGATTTAACATTAAGAAATGTACCCCTCCCAACTTTTAAGATTGGTACACAAATACACCTGTGTCTTATGAAAAAGTAATAAACCCTGTACTCATTCAATAATAAAGCCGTATCAAGAAAGATAAAATAGGTCAATAAGCTTTAAATTTGAATATTTGACCATAAGAGGGACACCAACATTTACATTGGGTCCTAGAAAACCTTTACCGAATGTTGTTATTTGATAATTCCCAAATTTAAGGAATGGTTCTATGTACCCCAACTAAATTTAAAAGGGAACAAAGATATAAAGGTAATAAACCTCTGTACATACCCATATAACGTGCTAAATCCTTATCAAAGGGAATAAATTGAGTCAATAATCGAACACGTGGTCATAATAGTTTCTGGTAATTTTTACCCATGAAAGGGAACGAGATTTATAATGGTATATATTAAGAACCTATATTATTATACCAAATTGGGCAATTTCCTAACTTTAAGGCTGAGCCAATGAACCTCTACCAAATTTTAAGATGAAATCATCGATGTACTCATGCCTTATAAAAGAAAACAGACCCCTGAGCACATTCATATATTCATATAAGGTAATAAAACCGCATCAAAGGGGGTCAATAACTTTCGAAATTTGAATTTCTAACATTTTTTATCCATAAAAGGCAACAAAAATGGTTCACCCAAATTTATACTAATACATATTAGGGTCCTATAGTACTATATTAAGTGTTGAGATTTGGCAATTTCCAAAATTTAAGGTGGGGGCCAATGTACTCTTTCAAATTTTTCAACGATGCACCAATGTAGGAAATAGAATATAGATGCCCGTATAATAATAAAAGATAATATGACTACATAAAATTGGATAACTTAGGTTAAAACCATACACGTGGTCGTACTAATTTTCGACATTTCTTTTTTAACCGTGAAAGGGAACGAGGTGGACCATCCAAATTTATCATGATACATAATGAGGTCATGTACTATAAAACCGAATGCTTAAATTTGAGAATTTCCAAAATTTAAGGGGTGGGCCAATTTATCTCTCCCAAAAATTTAAAGGGATGCATCAATATACCCATGTCTTATGATAGGGAATTGACTCGTGTATACGCCCATATAACCATGTAAGGTAATAGGACCTCATCAAAGGGGATAAAATGGGCCAAAAACCAAACACGTGGTACAACGTATTACTTACGTTTATATTTTGGCAATTTTGTACCCCTAAAAGGGAGCGAGGTGGACCACCCTAATTTATAGTGGTATATATTAGGGTCCTATGCTATTATACCAAATGTTTAAATTGGGCAATTTCCAAAATTTCAGGGGTGGCCCAATGTACTCCTCCCAAAAATTTAAAGGGGTGCATCAATATACCCATGTCTTATGAAAGAGAATGGACACCTGTATACGCCCATATAACTGTATAATGTAATTAAACCGCATCAAAGGGGATAAATTAGGTCAAAAAACCCCGCAATTTAACTTTTTGGCAACTTTTTACCCATGAAAGGGAACGAGATTGACGCTCAATAGTAATAGTGGTGCATACCATGGTCCTACGCTGCCATAGCAAATTTTTAGATTTGGCAATTTTCACAATTTAAGGGGATGGTCCTATGTATCCCTGCCAAAATTTAGGGGTGGGCCGAGAACCGCTGCCAGTAGTCCTAAGTACCCCTAGGTCATTGACCTGGGCGCCAGGCGCCCGGGGCTCAAAAGTTTGGCGTCGGTGGCTGGCTCCACGATCCAGGGGACGGAAAAATTGTCCTCAAGTCATGCAAGTACTGCTCTGGGTATAACTGGGTAAAATTTATTATTATGTCTTGTTATAACAAACGGTTCTGCGAACTCGAAATATTTAACATCCGGTTATAGCAAACCGATCGGAACTGACTGAATAGCACCACTGCTTGCAACAGACTTTTTTAAATTTATTTTATCCCAGTTAAGACTACACTGTGTTGGGTAGGGAATATATCAGTATAGATTAGTAATTCTCAACTTATTTCATATCACGGCCTCTCTTTATTACACTCTCTTGCCAGTAACCTTCATAAGTACTTAATTGGTTGTAATAAGCTTTTTAGGTAGATTTTAAAATCTACCTACTATGGAGATTTCACACAGTCTATCGATATACATAGTGAAATAAAAGTCCTCAGCACCCTTGTGTGTTGAGAACGGGTTGAGGGAGGATGAAACTTGAAAATGATCTGATACATCAGATGGTGCGATGTCAAGTATCATTGTGGCTATTTTTGATTGCAATTTGAAATTTAAAATGCAAAGGAAGTCATTTTACATGTTGTAATTGTAGAATTTTACCAGAAATACGCTTGTGCGGTTATTTAGCCCTGAGACAAGTCATTTTGGGGTTACTCTTTCTGAACGTTTCCTAGTTATGCCTTTAGGGGCTAAAATTACGTTTCGTGAAGGCGGGTGAGATTTCAGATGCAAAAATTGATTACTATATCAGAACACTGATGCTACTAAAATTATTTTAAAATAATAAATTTTCGAAAAGTAATATTTGGAGCACACTTCGCGTTGTGTTAATTTCAGAATATTTTCTGCAAGCCTTTGTAATTGGTTGCTTTTTTTCAAGTCAATAATTTATTGAAGAAAAGTAATATTTGGGGCGTTCAGAGCACAATGGATCCAAGTCAATTTTCAATAAGGTTCAGTTTTGTTCAGCAAATGAATTCTATTTCAAAACGTAATATCATCGCAGTCAAAGAGTCCGAAATAAATTAAACTAAATCTACGTGAATGGGCGTGGGATAGTTTCATATGACTGCCACTAGACAGGGGCGTCATTGGGGGCAAGAGGACAGCCTACCATGAATATCAGATTTTGGGGACAGTAAGGCAGTTTTAGAAGTCTTTTGATAAGTAAAGTCCAACAAAACAAATTTGGGGTACTTACACCGAATAAATACGGATGAAATATAGATTATCAAAACCGGAAAGTTGCTTAGGCCCAATTTCCAGAATTTTAAGTACGCCCGAAACTCGAAAGTAGTAAAACTTTTAGAATTATAGTCCAATAAGTATACAAGAGAGCAATTTTGGCCTATAGTTCCTTAGGGTCAATAGATATGGTGATCAAAGTCAGTATTTGTTCGGTATAAGGACTTCAGATTTTTTTTCCTCTGGACATTGCTCAGGAAATCTGCACTACGCTCCCAACATCTAAAATTCAGGGTAGGAAACGGATGATCTCTAAACGGACGTCCCTCTCCAGTGACAATTATATAAAACTCTAGATTGCACCTTGTAACATAATTTTTCTTTCTTTCATTTCGGATTCTTTCTTTCTCTAAAGTATGTATGTATGGAAACTGAGAACCAACATGTACTGTGTCAACGAATGCCTGTGATATTTCAGAAGCACAATTTAGCTAATAACCCTTTGTTTGTTTTCTGAGTACAACACAGAAACTTGTTTCCATGATAATTATCTTATTTATTTTTTAATATCAGTTCTATAAGTAGTCTAACTTTCGGACACTTTCTCGCAAGTTAACTGATAAACATTTAAACAATACAAGAAACGTTAAAAACAAGTGAAAAAAGAGGCAAAATAAATTTTAGATCACCACATTGACCTGCTGTAGCCACAATAAATCAAAACATTCACATGGGAAGAAAATAGTGTTTTGAATGAAAAGCACTCAGACCTCTAGTCAGCCTGATTTCTTTGGGGGGGAGAAGTGAATACTGAGGGCGCAATGATTAAGACATGACACAACACCATATAATTGCATACTTATTAATTACTTACAGAACCTGTAACAGCTATAGTTCCTTTTATTCATAATATCCTGTATTAACAATATTACAATACACAAATTCAAAATTGAGAACATTGATCATTAGCATACAAAGATTAAAAAAAAAAAAACTGCAATGCAATACAATTGAGGTGCTTAAGGCAATCTAGTGCTATGATAAACGTAGATGAGGAACGTCATTGTATGTCGTATTTACACTAAACAAAAGCTAATTAGCTGAATGTTAGAGTGAGCACGCGTCCCATTATTCAGGATTGTTCCATTTACAGAAAACAAAATATTATAAACAGAATATTTTGACATAGATCTTTTGGTCGCAACAAAATACTCCAATTAACTTTTATTGTATAATGGCATCATTATATGTTCATTAAAGTTGATTTATTATGTTTGTATCTAAATAAAAAAAAAAACTATTTTCCTTCACATTCTCATTTTGTAAAAGGCTAACTTGTTTGTTTGTTTGTTAAAATTTAGCATCATTTTTCAGTATCGAGGCTATAAAAACGCGAAGCTTGCAGTTTAAAGTGGAATACAAACCACCACATCACTCTTGATTTCAAGAATTCCACGGGTATCAAACCCCGAGATCACATTCAAACAAGCGCGCTCTATTCACTAGACCAGGTTAAAGGCTATTTTGTAGTATTGTTTTAAAATTTATTAATTTCTCGTAAGCCTTTACTGCAGCTTTTTGTTTGTATTAACTCCTAAGAATGATGATATAAAAAGACTGAGACCAAAGCAGTTGTATTTATTAATAAAAAAATAAAAGAGAATATTATTATATATGTATAATCGAACGTAATTTTTGTTTCATTTTTGCGTGCTTAATACGAGCTCTTTGCGAGGTACTTTGTTTCATATTAATTAAAATTGAAGTATTTATTTTTTAAACATTAGAACAAAATTATACCACAGCAACTTTATATTGTATCAATATAAAATAGAAGTATATGCTTTATTGAACGTTTGTACTCAATTTTCTACCTTCCAAAATAAGAGAGACATTACAGTTTATTTATATTCACAAATAACGTTGTGGACCATGATACTGTTGTGTGGAAGTGCACCTGGTATTCTTGGATGTTTCTCGTGGTTGCAATGACATGGCATGGTTTCAAATTCAAATTCTTAAATGGGTAAAGGCAGTTGAAGATGTTTGATGAATCTAGCAAAGAAACATATAATTTTACACACAAATGGGTAGAATTAGCTAAGTTGAATTTAATTTGGTAAATATTATAGGAAAAATTTCACTGGTTTTGTGTCAGTTTGAAAATTCTCATCAGCCTATCTTTAGAGAGGGCAAAATTAAATTAGAGAGAGCTGTGCCCCCTCTAGCCCCTCCCTAGCTACTGGCCTGGAAGCACTTTTTGACCTTTTTTCTTTCTCTGGCAGATTTTTTTACAGAAATAAAGTAAAATAAAAATAAACATTTGTTTTTAAAAAGTCTTAAAAATACATGTATTTAAAACAAAAATGTTTAACCCTTATCCGGGCAACCGGGGACTTCCAGGCCCAGTAGCTTCATTTTCGTTGAATTTCTCAATAATTACACATGTTTCAAAGACATAAAATTCTGAATTATTCTATCCTCAGTCGAAGTTAAAATCATGAACATATCGAGTTTGTAAAGCTATTTGATTTATTTTTAAAAAAATTGAAAACCTTTCCCTGACGTAAACGGGCAACCGGGGCTACCGGGCCCCGTATAACTTACTGCAATTCCTGTGAAAAATTAAATCAAATGGTCACATAATTATATATTGAACACATGGCTATTGTAACCTTCAGTCGGAACATTATGTGACAATAAACACTGAATTTTACATGTTCTGTGTTTAAAATGTATACTGGGCCTGACAGGCCCAGGTTGCCCATCTACGTTACAAAAAAAGTCTGGACCGGATTTGCAATTCTGCTTGCTTATAAAAGGGTTACACAAAGTTTTGCTGCTTGACAAAAATATATATTATAGATTTGTCGGAACAGTATGTGACAATAGACATTGAATTTTTAGTGTTCTGTACGTAAAATATGTGCTGGGCCTTATAGACTCCGGTTGCCGTCTACGTTACAAAAATGTCTTGCCCGGAGAAAGGTTAAAATGTATATAAAATTTGTTTTAAACAAAATGAATTGCTTAAAACAAATTTTAATCATTTGTTTTAAACATTTTGTTTTATACAAAACAACCCTGATATCGGGTGTTTCGAAACAACAGAGACAACGTTTGGGAGGTTATTCCTGACACCAAGAATAAGGCAAAAAGTATAAACCAACCTGGGTGCACAAATTCTTCCTTTCGGTGTTATAGGCTGCCGTAAATATATATATAAAAAAAATGAACTTTACAAGTCCATAGCTCCATTACTATGGGACCTACCGTAGTCGGGTCAAGACTTCACTTAGGAACTAATATGTGTGTTGTCCAAAAATATATGTTTTAGAATCCTAAGGTACTTACCCAACAATTTTTATTCTACTGGCATATAATTAGAAGTACTCACCAAATACTTATATAAAAATGTTGTGGAAGTATCGTAGGATTCTAAAACTTGCATATTTGGATATGGCACATACTAGAGTACGTTTGTTTATTTTGGCACGTTTCCCACCTAAAGGATGGATCTGCCTACAACGCGTTCTTGCCAGGCAGCAGTTAAGATCCGAGTTACAATACGCTAGGAAACACAAAACGCCACACAATTCACAAGTCCCTGTAACACACTTGTTTGCGTGTGGCAACTAAGCACGGTCAAATACCCGTCAAATATCCAATAAAACGGCTGTTTGATTAAAACGTGAGTGCTAGCAGAAAGCACTTTAAAAGCCAACCAAGTGCACTGGCGGGGAGCGTGCCAAGATAAGACAAAAATACTCTTGTTCGTAAGCGAAATATTGAACCAACCACGGAAGGTTCCATAGTTTTGGAGTTATGGACCTTTAAAATTCATTTGCTGATGTTTTCGGCAGCTTATAACTGTTTTCAAACAACACATATATATATATATATATATATATATATATATATATATATATATATATATATATATATATATATATATAGGGGAGACTGGGGTGTTCAGGAACACTTAAGCTTTGATTATAAATAACTCTTTTGTTTTTAGAGACAAAATTGTTTTCTTGTGTATAGAAAGTGCACCGGAAATTCAAAAGTAACATTTTTCAACAAATCAGTGAGATGTTTTACAAATTTATTTATGCTCGGGATTGCCCCAGTAGTCGGTTTACTTTAAACACAGTTTACTTTAAACTTTCCTTTACGAAAGAAGCGAAAAATGAAAATGAAATGAAAGCTTTGAGTATTACATCCCACGGTTCTGCCGGTTAGGCTAAATGAGACGGTGATGATGAGTAATAAGTGAAATAGTGGAATGAAGAAAGTGGGAGGAAACGGGAGAACCCCGAGAAAACCCACGCACATGGTGTTTGTCCACCACAAAGTTCACTTGGTGGGGGCTGGGATCGAACCCGAGACCCCTAGCACCAGAGGTGAACGCTCTACCACTGAGCCACCGCGGCCCTACGAAAGAAGCGAAATGCATTAAAATACATTAAAATTATACCGTAAATTAGTATTTAAATCTTTAATAAAATTATAACTACAATTATAACTCAAGTGAATGAGAAACATGACCAGACCTTATCATCTTTGAAACTATGACAATCAAAAGTTAATAGGTAATAGCCTAACAAAATGTTCTCTTATGAAACAAATTCAAATATAACAGTGCATTAAGTATAAATGAATATTCATTAAAATGGTTGCAGCTTATGATGAAGTATCAGATATCTAAAATTGGGTTACTGACTATAGAATAATGAGGTAATCTACTAATGGCCTAAAATAATAAATAGAGCAAACTATTCTACTTAATAAAGCTAATAACGCTTATCACCAAGACATGATCTGTTTCCCAAACCAATTTCATTAAAACTTATTTTTTTCTTTTCATTTTTTTTAAAGGATTAAAATGTTTTGAGAATTTACTTCATATCATCGGGCAATCCCGAACATTCCGGGATAATGGCAAACACTCTATCTGGCATTTTCCCATGAGAAGAAATTTTGTTGTTAAAGTTGAAAATAATTGTTGACTACTTAAAGGGTAGTAAGATTAGAAAGAACTAATGATCATATACATATACATATATATATATATATATATATATATATATATATATATATATATATATATATATATATATATATATATATATATATGGGAACATACAGTCTTATCTGAAACTATATAGATAAGAACCAACTTACTTTCCCGGATTGTTGAATCAACATTATAAGTGAATCGACAAAAACAACAAAAATTCTTCTTGCTAACAATATAGTCAACTGACTGTCACCAAATTTATGCTACACTTTCCCAGGTCTCTCCACTAGGGTACAGCAAAATCATCTGATTTATAAGAAGCTTTCTTGAGAGCAAACTTGGGTGTTTGGCATTAACCTAGTGTTCGCGAATACCTAGGTTTCCGATATATATATATATATATATATATATATATATATACAGCTAGTCAAAAATCTCTTGCCATAGGCCAACTCGGTAACTATTGAAGATATGAAAAATGATTAGAGATCATTTTGATTGCCAAGGATGGGTTATCAATCTAAAATGGTGAAGTTTTCGTAATCGGACGAACCGTTTATGCTCTACCTTGGTATAGCAAACAATAATAAAAAATGCAACGTTGCCACGTCAGTGGAGGACAAAAGATTAAATGAAATAATCTGGAGCGTGAAACACCCTGGACCAAGGAGAATAGATAGGGGAGCAAATTTTAAAAAAATGAGGAGACCTATTTGCCGGGCCCCCGACAGTGGCGTCATCACCACAAGGAGGGAGAAATAGGAAAGAAAGGTATACGAGGAAGACAAACAAATGAAAATAAATCGTGTCGTTAGTGTTAGTGAGAAGAAATGTACATATGTACATATATATATATATATATATATATATATATATATATATATATATATATATATATATATATTTGTAATGGTAAGAAATTATTTTAACAAGCTTCGTGATCTGATTCCCGACACCAAAACCAACAAAAAAAAAAGTACTGTGCAACTTTGGTCAGTGATGGATAGTTTCGGCGATATAAGGTGCCAAAAATGTGGGAAAATGAACTTTAGAGGGCTGTAATTCAGAAACAACGCAACGTAGACAGTATGGTTTAGAATATGACACTCGAAGTCATACCTGTACGATTAAAAATGTATGTTTCAAATCTTCGGAAGATGTGTGAAAGGTATTCCCCAAAGAAACATGAGGATTTACTATAACCTGGCAAGTAATTCCTTTTTTTTCCTTTGAGGAATCCCTCGCACACATTTTGCGGAGGTTTGAAACATGCATTTTTCAATCGAGCAGGTATGACTTCGATTATCATGTTCTAAACCGCGCGCTCTACGTTGCGTTGTTTTTCAATTACAGCGCTTTGAAGTTCATTTTCCTACGCTCTCGGCACCTTATATCGCCGAAACTATCCCTCATTGACCAAAGTTCCACATGACTTTTTTTTTTTTTGCTGGTTTCGGTGTCGGGAATCAGCTCCCCAAATTAGTTCAAATAGTTTCTTACCGTCATATAGTAAATGCAGAGAAAACTAAATACATGGAAGTGTGCCGGGACCGGAATACAGGAAATTATGGACGCGTTAAAATATTAAATAATACTTTTGATAAAGTGGATAGTTTCAAATATTTAGGATCAATATTAACAGACGAAAATCATATTCACGGAGAAATTAAATGTCGACTAAAAGCAGGGAATTCGTGTTACTATTCGGTTCAAAATCTCTTGTCGTCGCGAATTCTGTCGAGGAACTTGAAGCTTAAAATATATAAAACGATAATCATGTCTGTTGTTCTGTATGGTTGCGAAACATGGTAGCTTACTCTGAGGGAAGAACATAGACTGAAAGTATTTGAGAACAAGATCCTGAGACGAATATTCGGACCCAAGAGGAACGGAAATAGAGAATGACGGAAACTTCATAACGAGGAACTACATAATTTATATGGCTCACCCAACATTGTTACGGTCGTCAAGTCTAGGAAGCTTAGGTGGGCGGGTCATGTAGCTAGAATGGAAGAAAGTAGAAACGCTTTCAAAGTCTTGACTGGAAGACCAATCGGAAAACGACCATAAGGAAGACCTAGGCGCAGACGAGAGGACAATATTAAGATGGATCTCGCAGAGATTGGAATACAAAGTAGAAACTGGATGCGGCTAGCTAAGGATAGAACTCAATGGAGAGCTTTTGTGAACGCGGCGTTGAACCTCCGGGTTCCATAGTTCATAGAGTTAGTTAGTTTATATATATATATATATATATATATATATATATATATATATATATATATATATATATATATACAGGGAATAAACAAAAAATCTAAAAATACTTTATACAGGACACGCAAGTTTAGCCCTCCACTGTACAACACGTGTTGCGGTTGCCGATCGTTTTTTTTTTTTTGTTTGTTTTCAATGTGTCATGCGGACCTTCAGTAGTAACCAGTTCACCTGTGAGTGTCGTGGTGTGAAAGTGGTGCGGCAAATGGCCGACCTGACAGACTTACAAAGAGGCATGATCGTTGGTGCCCGTTTGGTTGGAGCTTCAGTGGCAACAGTGGTGAACATTGTGGGAGTATAGAAAGGTACTGTATCCAATGTCACGAGGGCATACATATTTCATGACAAACGACGTCTGCAAAGTACAGCAGTTGTCGAAAGACAATCCTGTCAGATAGGAACGGGAGGGCATTAAAACGGGTTGTAGCAGCTAAAAAGAAGACCACTGCAATAAAAATTACGTCTGAACTCAATTCCGGCCTACAGAACCCGGTTTCATCGAAAACAGTGCGACGGGAACTTCATAAAATGGACATTCATGGCAAGGCCGCTATCGGCAAACCCCTGGTCACAGCAGTAAATGCGAAGAGGAGTATCCAGTGGCTCAAGGACTACAAGGCGTGGACTCATGAGCAGTGGAAACACGTAATGTGGTCCGATGAATCGACCTTCGTCTTGTTTCCAACAACCGGTCGTGTTTACGTATGGAAAACACCGTCGCAGGGCTATGATACAGATTGTCTGCTCCCAACTGTAAAGCATGGGGGTGGTTTTGTTACAGTGTGGGCAGTGATATCATGGTTTTCTGCAGGTTCCATCATAGCCCTGCATGGAATGATGAATACTAAGGCGTATGATGCCATTTTGGGGGACCAGGTTCTACCCATGGCCCAAATATTGTTTCCTGATTGTGATGGTATCTACCAAGAAGATTTGGCACCCTGTCACGCTGCAGAAACAGTGAAATCATGGTTTGAGGAGCATGGCCAGGAGCTATCGCACCTTTCCTGGCTCCCACAATCACCAGATTTGAACATCATTGAGTCATTGTGGTGTGAGAGTTAGAAAGGCGTATTCAGTCTCATTACCCTACACCAGGAGCCCTTAAGGAACTGGAGCATGTTTTGGAGGAACAATGATACAAAATTTCACACACCACGATTCAGGAACTGTATACGTCCATTCCACGTCGGATCTAAGCTGGTTTTGAAGCAAAAGGAGGCCCCACACCATACTAGGTATGATTTTTCCACTTTTGCAAACGTTTTAGATTTTTTTTGTCTACCCCTATATATATATTAATTGATTTGTTTTCATTATTCCAGATATTAAGCTTTCATTCACTGTTTAAGTGATTTTTTTTATTATTTCACTCCTTTCTAATGGTCTGTTTCTCTTTAAATGTCACATGAATGTTATACTTGTTTGCAACATAGACATACATCAATTCTTTATCTGTGTGAGCTCTTCTTGTTCTCTACTTTTTTTTCCATTATAAGGTTATTCACATCATTGTTCAGTTACATTTTCTTACAAATTTAGCTAGTATAAAATGGGACGATAGATTAAAAAAAAAATATAACATTTAATTTACTTATTAACAAGAATAGTCTATACAATTTACAATAAGCAATAAGTGAAGTGTAATACGGCCCGAATATAAGGAGTACTCTTCAAGTAGAACAGGACGAAAGAGACGTGATATGAACAGGAAATTAAATCTTCTTTGAACTATTTATATAGCTCTATCTAAGTAGAATAATATTTCTTCGCTTTTTAAAGAAAGCCGGAGGTCTAGACGAGAAGAACGAGCAAAGCATAAAGAAAGAAAAGAACTAAGTTCTTTATGGTCCGTACCATTCGTACGTACTCTGACAGTTTCTACGTTCTTTGATTGATCAAGTTCCCAACTGCTGCCCCGACAATCACGTACTAACTCAAAATTGCGTTCCACGTTTTGCAGAAAATAACCGTTATTATAAAATATTATAGCGGAAATGTTAAATGCAGGTTAAGTTGTTAAACATTTGCTTCTAGTTTCCAAGAAGCAAAAACATGTAATAAAAAGTTAATTGTTCATGCCATGCGAGCAATATATATGAAATATCTATCACATAATTATTATGAATAATTTTATATACATTCTACTGATAATGTATGAAATTAGGCATAGTATAGAATTCCTAGAAAATTTGCACATTGTTAAAACTGGGACGACAAAGTATAACATGTTTTATTTTTTTATTTTTTTTAAATATTTTTCCTTGGAATAATATACAGTGACAACATATAAACAGGCAAAACATATAACGTTCTACGTAGTGACAAGAGGAGATGTGCTTTGCTAGGTTAGATGGAACAGGTGCGTTATTGTGGTGCCTCTTATTTTGTACATCTTATTGTATTCACACGTTAATCATCTCCAAAACGACTTATTCTCCTTTCTAAATAAGGAATCTACTATTCTGTATAACACCTATACAGTACATACAATCCATAGATAATGTTTATAATGACAAGCATTTCACGCTTTGTTCAAAATAGGAAAATACCGTCGCTGCAACTTCAAAAACCTCTACCGTAAACTGGGTATACTTTGACCCTTTAAACTCAACTTTGGTCCAAAGGAAGACAAATATTTTGATTTTTTTTTCTACTTGGGTATTATGATTTCTATCAGTAAGAAAAGTTGTGGATCGGAGTATTACAACATTGAGAAAACATCAATATTGGCGCTAGTGATTTGTTTCCAGAACGTGAGAAGCAAAATGCTAGAAGTTGTTAGCAAATAAACATTTATAATTTTTTCAAGTTCCACAACTTTTGTTCATTACATTAAAATAACATATCCTGAATGCATAAGTAAATAGAATATAAAACCATGTTCATTGGTTAATATTCTTAGACTAATGCCTAAAATGTTTGTTCAGTTACGCACAAACTATTAAGCATTTAATTGCGTGGGGTAACATTGGCCCATATTTTCTGTATTGGTAATGACCCAATATTAAAGATGAAATGGTGTACAAATGTTGTGTTGTAATAAGGAAGATTAACCCTCCCCCCTCTAGCTTCTAAAAGAGGATGCTAAACAGTGCCTGAATTGCAAGAATTTTCTTCTTAAAACTGAGAAGTATGCTATCGATAATGTACTGTTCCGTAATTAAGAGTATGGTGCTCTTATATGTACTCATTTGCGTAGAGAGATTTTTATTGAGCGTTAATTTTGTTTGCCTCTAAATTGAACAAAGTGATTTCACCCCTGTGTTTGTAATATAGGTATTTTAAGTTAAGTATTCGGAAATTTGTAGCGTCCTTTTATAGATGTTTCATATTCGCCCAAGTAGAATACAAATATTTTCATCAAACGATATTTCTCGTTCGATTGAAATTGAG
Organism: Thermobia domestica; assembly: GCF_964235325.1. Lineage (NCBI taxonomy): Eukaryota > Metazoa > Arthropoda > Insecta > Zygentoma > Lepismatidae > Thermobia > Thermobia domestica. The sequence continues at coordinate 87,222,028 of NC_137459.1, forward strand.
TAAAAACATTGTTAATTTCACCAATGTATTTATAATAATCTGTTCTTCTATTCTGTTCCTTAAATACAGTGTTACATTCGTGTATTAATTAGTCATTTTGACAAATGGGCTAAAGTTACCCCTATCATGAAAAATCTTGCATGGCATCAAACAATTGGAACTATAATCATCATTGTTGGTCACACTGAGTTTACACTGCTTTCAAGAGAAAGCCAAGAAATTGCATTTTAACAAGAAGAAATTCCATTAAATTGCCTCCTTGGTTGGGGGTCGTTTCGTCCAGAGACATTTAGTCCAAACACATTTGGTCCAAAGGACACTTCGTCCAAAAGACAATTGGTCCAAAGGTCATTTTGTCCAAAAGACATTTGGTCCAAAGGACATTTCGTCCACAAGACAATTGTTCCAAGAAACATTTCGTCCAGGGATGTTTAGTTCAAAGCACATTATCTCCAAATGGCATTTGGTCCGGTAACGCTTGGGTCCGGGGTTTGTTTTTGTTAGAAGAGTAAAAGTAGACTCGTGTATACGCCCATATAACCATGTAAGGTAATAGGACCTCATCAAAGGGGATAAAATGGGCCAAAAACCAAACACGTGGTACAACGTATTACTTACGTTTATATTTTGGCAATTTTGTACCCCTAAAAGGGAGCGAGGTGGACCACCCTAATTTATAGTGGTATATATTAGGGTCCTATGCTATTATACCAAATGTTTAAATTGGGCAATTTCCAAAATTTCAGGGGTGGCCCAATGTACTCCTCCCAAAAATTTAAAGGGGTGCATCAATATACCCATGTCTTATGAAAGAGAATGGACACCTGTATACGCCCATATAACTGTATAATGTAATTAAACCGCATCAAAGGGGATAAATTAGGTCAAAAAACCCCGCAATTTAACTTTTTGGCAACTTTTTACCCATGAAAGGGAACGAGATTGACGCTCAATAGTAATAGTGGTGCATACCATGGTCCTACGCTGCCATAGCAAATTTTTAGATTTGGCAATTTTCACAATTTAAGGGGATGGTCCTATGTATCCCTGCCAAAATTTAGGGGTGGGCCGAGAACCGCTGCCAGTAGTCCTAAGTACCCCTAGGTCATTGACCTGGGCGCCAGGCGCCCGGGGCTCAAAAGTTTGGCGTCGGTGGCTGGCTCCACGATCCAGGGGACGGAAAAATTGTCCTCAAGTCATGCAAGTACTGCTCTGGGTATAACTGGGTAAAATTTATTATTATGTCTTGTTATAACAAACGGTTCTGCGAACTCGAAATATTTAACATCCGGTTATAGCAAACCGATCGGAACTGACTGAATAGCACCACTGCTTGCAACAGACTTTTTTAAATTTATTTTATCCCAGTTAAGACTACACTGTGTTGGGTAGGGAATATATCAGTATAGATTAGTAATTCTCAACTTATTTCATATCACGGCCTCTCTTTATTACACTCTCTTGCCAGTAACCTTCATAAGTACTTAATTGGTTGTAATAAGCTTTTTAGGTAGATTTTAAAATCTACCTACTATGGAGATTTCACACAGTCTATCGATATACATAGTGAAATAAAAGTCCTCAGCACCCTTGTGTGTTGAGAACGGGTTGAGGGAGGATGAAACTTGAAAATGATCTGATACATCAGATGGTGCGATGTCAAGTATCATTGTGGCTATTTTTGATTGCAATTTGAAATTTAAAATGCAAAGGAAGTCATTTTACATGTTGTAATTGTAGAATTTTACCAGAAATACGCTTGTGCGGTTATTTAGCCCTGAGACAAGTCATTTTGGGGTTACTCTTTCTGAACGTTTCCTAGTTATGCCTTTAGGGGCTAAAATTACGTTTCGTGAAGGCGGGTGAGATTTCAGATGCAAAAATTGATTACTATATCAGAACACTGATGCTACTAAAATTATTTTAAAATAATAAATTTTCGAAAAGTAATATTTGGAGCACACTTCGCGTTGTGTTAATTTCAGAATATTTTCTGCAAGCCTTTGTAATTGGTTGCTTTTTTTCAAGTCAATAATTTATTGAAGAAAAGTAATATTTGGGGCGTTCAGAGCACAATGGATCCAAGTCAATTTTCAATAAGGTTCAGTTTTGTTCAGCAAATGAATTCTATTTCAAAACGTAATATCATCGCAGTCAAAGAGTCCGAAATAAATTAAACTAAATCTACGTGAATGGGCGTGGGATAGTTTCATATGACTGCCACTAGACAGGGGCGTCATTGGGGGCAAGAGGACAGCCTACCATGAATATCAGATTTTGGGGACAGTAAGGCAGTTTTAGAAGTCTTTTGATAAGTAAAGTCCAACAAAACAAATTTGGGGTACTTACACCGAATAAATACGGATGAAATATAGATTATCAAAACCGGAAAGTTGCTTAGGCCCAATTTCCAGAATTTTAAGTACGCCCGAAACTCGAAAGTAGTAAAACTTTTAGAATTATAGTCCAATAAGTATACAAGAGAGCAATTTTGGCCTATAGTTCCTTAGGGTCAATAGATATGGTGATCAAAGTCAGTATTTGTTCGGTATAAGGACTTCAGATTTTTTTTTTCCTCTGGACATTGCTCAGGAAATCTGCACTACGCTCCCAACATCTAAAATTCAGGGTAGGAAACTGATGATCTCTAAACGGACGTCCCTCTCCAGTGACAATTATATAAAACTCTAGATTGCACCTTGTAACATAATTTTTCTTTCTTTCATTTCGGATTCTTTCTTTCTCTAAAGTATGTATGTATGGAAACTGAGAACCAACATGTACTGTGTCAACGAATGCCTGTGATATTTCAGAAGCACAATTTAGCTAATAACCCTTTGTTTGTTTTCTGAGTACAACACAGAAACTTGTTTCCATGATAATTATCTTATTTATTTTTTAATATCAGTTCTATAAGTAGTCTAACTTTCGGACACTTTCTCGCAAGTTAACTGATAAACATTTAAACAATACAAGAAACGTTAAAAACAAGTGAAAAAAGAGGCAAAATAAATTTTAGATCACCACATTGACCTGCTGTAGCCACAATAAATCAAAACATTCACATGGGAAGAAAATAGTGTTTTGAATGAAAAGCACTCAGACCTCTAGTCAGCCTGATTTCTTAGGGGGGGAGAAGTGAATACTGAGGGCGCAATGATTAAGACATGACACAACACCATATAATTGCATACTTATTAATTACTTACAGAACCTGTAACAGCTATAGTTCCTTTTATTCATAATATCCTGTATTAACAATATTACAATACACAAATTCAAAATTGAGAACATTGATCATTAGCATACAAAGATTAAAAAAAAAAAACTGCAATGCAATACAATTGAGGTGCTTAAGGCAATCTAGTGCTATGATAAACGTAGATGAGGAACGTCATTGTATGTCGTATTTACACTAAACAAAAGCTAATTAGCTGAATGTTAGAGTGAGCACGCGTCCCATTATTCAGGATTGTTCCATTTACAGAAAACAAAATATTATAAACAGAATATTTTGACATAGATCTTTTGGTCGCAACAAAATACTCCAATTAACTTTTATTGTATAATGGCATCATTATATGTTCATTAAAGTTGATTTATTATGTTTGTATCTAAATAAAAAAAAAAACTATTTTCCTTCACATTCTCATTTTGTAAAAGGCTAACTTGTTTGTTTGTTTGTTAAAATTTAGCATCATTTTTCAGTATCGAGGCTATAAAAACGCGAAGCTTGCAGTTTAAAGTGGAATACAAACCACCACATCACTCTTGATTTCAAGAATTCCACGGGTATCAAACCCCGAGATCACATTCAAACAAGCGCGCTCTATTCACTAGACCAGGTTAAAGGCTATTTTGTAGTATTGTTTTAAAATTTATTAATTTCTCGTAAGCCTTTACTGCAGCTTTTTGTTTGTATTAACTCCTAAGAATGATGATATAAAAAGACTGAGACCAAAGCAGTTGTATTTATTAATAAAAAAATAAAAGAGAATATTATTATATATGTATAATCGAACGTAATTTTTGTTTCATTTTTGCGTGCTTAATACGAGCTCTTTGCGAGGTACTTTGTTTCATATTAATTAAAATTGAAGTATTTATTTTTTAAACATTAGAACAAAATTATACCACAGCAACTTTATATTGTATCAATATAAAATAGAAGTATATGCTTTATTGAACGTTTGTACTCAATTTTCTACCTTCCAAAATAAGAGAGACATTACAGTTTATTTATATTCACAAATAACGTTGTGGACCATGATACTGTTGTGTGGAAGTGCACCTGGTATTCTTGGATGTTTCTCGTGGTTGCAATGACATGGCATGGTTTCAAATTCAAATTCTTAAATGGGTAAAGGCAGTTGAAGATGTTTGATGAATCTAGCAAAGAAACATATAATTTTACACACAAATGGGTAGAATTAGCTAAGTTGAATTTAATTTGGTAAATATTATAGGAAAAATTTCACTGGTTTTGTGTCAGTTTGAAAATTCTCATCAGCCTATCTTTAGAGAGGGCAAAATTAAATTAGAGAGAGCTGTGCCCCCTCTAGCCCCTCCCTAGCTACTGGCCTGGAAGCACTTTTTGACCTTTTTTCTTTCTCTGGCAGATTTTTTTACAGAAATAAAGTAAAATAAAAATAAACATTTGTTTTTAAAAAGTCTTAAAAATACATGTATTTAAAACAAAAATGTTTAACCCTTATCCGGGCAACCGGGGACTTCCAGGCCCAGTAGCTTCATTTTCGTTGAATTTCTCAATAATTACACATGTTTCAAAGACATAAAATTCTGAATTATTCTATCCTCAGTCGAAGTTAAAATCATGAACATATCGAGTTTGTAAAGCTATTTGATTTATTTTTAAAAAAATTGAAAACCTTTCCCTGACGTAAACGGGCAACCGGGGCTACCGGGCCCCGTATAACTTACTGCAATTCCTGTGAAAAATTAAATCAAATGGTCACATAATTATGTATTGAACACATGGCTATTGTAACCTTCAGTCGGAACATTATGTGACAATAAACACTGAATTTTACATGTTCTGTGTTTAAAATGTATACTGGGCCTGACAGGCCCAGGTTGCCCATCTACGTTACAAAAAAAGTCTGGACCGGATTTGCAATTCTGCTTGCTTATAAAAGGGTTACACAAAGTTTTGCTGCTTGACAAAAATATATATTATAGATTTGTCGGAACAGTATGTGACAATAGACATTGAATTTTTAGTGTTCTGTACGTAAAATATGTGCTGGGCCTTATAGACTCCGGTTGCCGTCTACGTTACAAAAATGTCTTGCCCGGAGAAAGGTTAAAATGTATATAAAATTTGTTTTAAACAAAATGAATTGCTTAAAACAAATTTTAATCATTTGTTTTAAACATTTTGTTTTATACAAAACAACCCTGATATCGGGTGTTTCGAAACAACAGAGACAACGTTTGGGAGGTTATTCCTGACACCAAGAATAAGGCAAAAAGTATAAACCAACCTGGGTGCACAAATTCTTCCTTTCGGTGTTATAGGCTGCCGTAAATATATATATAAAAAAAAATGAACTTTACAAGTCCATAGCTCCATTACTATGGGACCTACCGTAGTCGGGTCAAGACTTCACTTAGGAACTAATATGTGTGTTGTCCAAAAATATATGTTTTAGAATCCTAAGGTACTTACCCAACAATTTTTATTCTACTGGCATATAATTAGAAGTACTCACCAAATACTTATATAAAAATGTTGTGGAAGTATCGTAGGATTCTAAAACTTGCATATTTGGATATGGCACATACTAGAGTACGTTTGTTTATTTTGGCACGTTTCCCACCTAAAGGATGGATCTGCCTACAACGCGTTCTTGCCAGGCAGCAGTTAAGATCCGAGTTACAATACGCTAGGAAACACAAAACGCCACACAATTCACAAGTCCCTGTAACACACTTGTTTGCGTGTGGCAACTAAGCACGGTCAAATACCCGTCAAATATCCAATAAAACGGCTGTTTGATTAAAACGTGAGTGCTAGCAGAAAGCACTTTAAAAGCCAACCAAGTGCACTGGCGGGGAGCGTGCCAAGATAAGACAAAAATACTCTTGTTCGTAAGCGAAATATTGAACCAACCACGGAAGGTTCCATAGTTTTGGAGTTATGGACCTTTAAAATTCATTTGCTGATGTTTTCGGCAGCTTATAACTGTTTTCAAACAACACATATATATATATATATATATATATATATATATATATATATATATATATATATATATATATATATATATATATATAGGGGAGACTGGGGTGTTCAGGAACACTTAAGCTTTGATTATAAATAACTCTTTTGTTTTTAGAGACAAAATTGTTTTCTTGTGTATAGAAAGTGCACCGGAAATTCAAAAGTAACATTTTTCAACAAATCAGTGAGATGTTTTACAAATTTATTTATGCTCGGGATTGCCCCAGTAGTCGGTTTACTTTAAACACAGTTTACTTTAAACTTTCCTTTACGAAAGAAGCGAAAAATGAAAATGAAATGAAAGCTTTGAGTATTACATCCCACGGTTCTGCCGGTTAGGCTAAATGAGACGGTGATGATGAGTAATAAGTGAAATAGTGGAATGAAGAAAGTGGGAGGAAACGGGAGAACCCCGAGAAAACCCACGCACATGGTGTTTGTCCACCACAAAGTTCACTTGGTGGGGGCTGGGATCGAACCCGAGACCCCTAGCACCAGAGGTGAACGCTCTACCACTGAGCCACCGCGGCCCTACGAAAGAAGCGAAATGCATTAAAATACATTAAAATTATACCGTAAATTAGTATTTAAATCTTTAATAAAATTATAACTACAATTATAACTCAAGTGAATGAGAAACATGACCAGACCTTATCATCTTTGAAACTATGACAATCAAAAGTTAATAGGTAATAGCCTAACAAAATGTTCTCTTATGAAACAAATTCAAATATAACAGTGCATTAAGTATAAATGAATATTCATTAAAATGGTTGCAGCTTATGATGAAGTATCAGATATCTAAAATTGGGTTACTGACTATAGAATAATGAGGTAATCTACTAATGGCCTAAAATAATAAATAGAGCAAACTATTCTACTTAATAAAGCTAATAACGCTTATCACCAAGACATGATCTGTTTCCCAAACCAATTTCATTAAAACTTATTTTTTTCTTTTCATTTTTTTTAAAGGATTAAAATGTTTTGAGAATTTACTTCATATCATCGGGCAATCCCGAACATTCCGGGATAATGGCAAACACTCTATCTGGCATTTTCCCATGAGAAGAAATTTTGTTGTTAAAGTTGAAAATAATTGTTGACTACTTAAAGGGTAGTAAGATTAGAAAGAACTAATGATCATATACATATACATATATATATATATATATATATATATATATATATATATATATATATATATATATATATATATATATATATATATATATATATATATATATATATATATATATATATATATATATATATATGGGAACATACAGTCTTATCTGAAACTATATAGATAAGAACCAACTTACTTTCCCGGATTGTTGAATCAACATTATAAGTGAATCGACAAAAACAACAAAAATTCTTCTTGCTAACAATATAGTCAACTGACTGTCACCAAATTTATGCTACACTTTCCCAGGTCTCTCCACTAGGGTACAGCAAAATCATCTGATTTATAAGAAGCTTTCTTGAGAGCAAACTTGGGTGTTTGGCATTAACCTAGTGTTCGCGAATACCTAGGTTTCCGATATATATATATATATATATATATATATGTATATATATATATATATATATATATATATATATATATATATATATATATATATATATATACAGCTAGTCAAAAATCTCTTGCCATAGGCCAACTCGGTAACTATTGAAGATATGAAAAATGATTAGAGATCATTTTGATTGCCAAGGATGGGTTATCAATCTAAAATGGTGAAGTTTTCGTAATCGGACGAACCGTTTATGCTCTACCTTGGTATAGCAAACAATAATAAAAAATGCAACGTTGCCACGTCAGTGGAGGACAAAAGATTAAATGAAATAATCTGGAGCGTGAAACACCCTGGACCAAGGAGAATAGATAGGGGAGCAAATTTTAAAAAAATGAGGAGACCTATTTGCCGGGCCCCCGACAGTGGCGTCATCACCACAAGGAGGGAGAAATAGGAAAGAAAGGTATACGAGGAAGACAAACAAATGAAAATAAATCGTGTCGTTAGTGTTAGTGAGAAGAAATGTACATATGTACATATATATATATATATATATATATATATATATATATATATATATATATATATATATATATATATTTGTAATGGTAAGAAATTATTTTAACAAGCTTCGTGATCTGATTCCCGACACCAAAACCAACAAAAAAAAAAGTACTGTGCAACTTTGGTCAGTGATGGATAGTTTCGGCGATATAAGGTGCCAAAAATGTGGGAAAATGAACTTTAGAGGGCTGTAATTCAGAAACAACGCAACGTAGACAGTATGGTTTAGAATATGACACTCGAAGTCATACCTGTACGATTAAAAATGTATGTTTCAAATCTTCGGAAGATGTGTGAAAGGTATTCCCCAAAGAAACATGAGGATTTACTATAACCTGGCAAGTAATTCCTTTTTTTTTCCTTTGAGGAATCCCTCGCACACATTTTGCGGAGGTTTGAAACATGCATTTTTCAATCGAGCAGGTATGACTTCGATTATCATGTTCTAAACCGCGCGCTCTACGTTGCGTTGTTTTTCAATTACAGCGCTTTGAAGTTCATTTTCCTACGCTCTCGGCACCTTATATCGCCGAAACTATCCCTCATTGACCAAAGTTCCACATGACTTTTTTTTTTTTGCTGGTTTCGGTGTCGGGAATCAGCTCCCCAAATTAGTTCAAATAGTTTCTTACCGTCATATAGTAAATGCAGAGAAAACTAAATACATGGAAGTGTGCCGGGACCGGAATACAGGAAATTATGGACGCGTTAAAATATTAAATAATACTTTTGATAAAGTGGATAGTTTCAAATATTTAGGATCAATATTAACAGACGAAAATCATATTCACGGAGAAATTAAATGTCGACTAAAAGCAGGGAATTCGTGTTACTATTCGGTTCAAAATCTCTTGTCGTCGCGAATTCTGTCGAGGAACTTGAAGCTTAAAATATATAAAACGATAATCATGTCTGTTGTTCTGTATGGTTGCGAAACATGGTAGCTTACTCTGAGGGAAGAACATAGACTGAAAGTATTTGAGAACAAGATCCTGAGACGAATATTCGGACCCAAGAGGAACGGAAATAGAGAATGACGGAAACTTCATAACGAGGAACTACATAATTTATATGGCTCACCCAACATTGTTACGGTCGTCAAGTCTAGGAAGCTTAGGTGGGCGGGTCATGTAGCTAGAATGGAAGAAAGTAGAAACGCTTTCAAAGTCTTGACTGGAAGACCAATCGGAAAACGACCATAAGGAAGACCTAGGCGCAGACGAGAGGACAATATTAAGATGGATCTCGCAGAGATTGGAATACAAAGTAGAAACTGGATGCGGCTAGCTAAGGATAGAACTCAATGGAGAGCTTTTGTGAACGCGGCGTTGAACCTCCGGGTTCCATAGTTCATAGAGTTAGTTAGTTATATATATATATATATATATATATATATATATATATATATATATATACAGGGAATAAACAAAAAATCTAAAAATACTTTATACAGGACACGCAAGTTTAGCCCTCCACTGTACAACACGTGTTGCGGTTGCCGATCGTTTTTTTTTTTTGTTTGTTTTCAATGTGTCATGCGGACCTTCAGTAGTAACCAGTTCACCTGTGAGTGTCGTGGTGTGAAAGTGGTGCGGCAAATGGCCGACCTGACAGACTTACAAAGAGGCATGATCGTTGGTGCCCGTTTGGTTGGAGCTTCAGTGGCAACAGTGGTGAACATTGTGGGAGTATAGAAAGGTACTGTATCCAATGTCACGAGGGCATACATATTTCATGACAAACGACGTCTGCAAAGTACAGCAGTTGTCGAAAGACAATCCTGTCAGATAGGAACGGGAGGGCATTAAAACGGGTTGTAGCAGCTAAAAAGAAGACCACTGCAATAAAAATTACGTCTGAACTCAATTCCGGCCTACAGAACCCGGTTTCATCGAAAACAGTGCGACGGGAACTTCATAAAATGGACATTCATGGCAAGGCCGCTATCGGCAAACCCCTGGTCACAGCAGTAAATGCGAAGAGGAGTATCCAGTGGCTCAAGGACTACAAGGCGTGGACTCATGAGCAGTGGAAACACGTAATGTGGTCCGATGAATCGACCTTCGTCTTGTTTCCAACAACCGGTCGTGTTTACGTATGGAAAACACCGTCGCAGGGCTATGATACAGATTGTCTGCTCCCAACTGTAAAGCATGGGGGTGGTTTTGTTACAGTGTGGGCAGTGATATCATGGTTTTCTGCAGGTTCCATCATAGCCCTGCATGGAATGATGAATACTAAGGCGTATGATGCCATTTTGGGGGACCAGGTTCTACCCATGGCCCAAATATTGTTTCCTGATTGTGATGGTATCTACCAAGAAGATTTGGCACCCTGTCACGCTGCAGAAACAGTGAAATCATGGTTTGAGGAGCATGGCCAGGAGCTATCGCACCTTTCCTGGCTCCCACAATCACCAGATTTGAACATCATTGAGTCATTGTGGTGTGAGAGTTAGAAAGGCGTATTCAGTCTCATTACCCTACACCAGGAGCCCTTAAGGAACTGGAGCATGTTTTGGAGGAACAATGATACAAAATTTCACACACCACGATTCAGGAACTGTATACGTCCATTCCACGTCGGATCTAAGCTGGTTTTGAAGCAAAAGGAGGCCCCACACCATACTAGGTATGATTTTTCCACTTTTGCAAACGTTTTAGATTTTTTTTGTCTACCCCTATATATATATTAATTGATTTGTTTTCATTATTCCAGATATTAAGCTTTCATTCACTGTTTAAGTGATTTTTTTTATTATTTCACTCCTTTCTAATGGTCTGTTTCTCTTTAAATGTCACATGAATGTTATACTTGTTTGCAACATAGACATACATCAATTCTTTATCTGTGTGAGCTCTTCTTGTTCTCTACTTTTTTTCCCATTATAAGGTTATTCACATCATTGTTCAGTTACATTTTCTTACAAATTTAGCTAGTATAAAATGGGACGATAGATTAAAAAAAAAATATAACATTTAATTTACTTATTAACAAGAATAGTCTATACAATTTACAATAAGCAATAAGTGAAGTGTAATACGGCCCGAATATAAGGAGTACTCTTCAAGTAGAACAGGACGAAAGAGACGTGATATGAACAGGAAATTAAATCTTCTTTGAACTATTTATATAGCTCTATCTAAGTAGAATAATATTTCTTCGCTTTTTAAAGAAAGCCGGAGGTCTAGACGAGAAGAACGAGCAAAGCATAAAGAAAGAAAAGAACTAAGTTCTTTATGGTCCGTACCATTCGTACGTACTCTGACAGTTTCTACGTTCTTTGATTGATCAAGTTCCCAACTGCTGCCCCGACAATCACGTACTAACTCAAAATTGCGTTCCACGTTTTGCAGAAAATAACCGTTATTATAAAATATTATAGCGGAAATGTTAAATGCAGGTTAAGTTGTTAAACATTTGCTTCTAGTTTCCAAGAAGCAAAAACATGTAATAAAAAGTTAATTGTTCATGCCATGCGAGCAATATATATGAAATATCTATCACATAATTATTATGAATAATTTTATATACATTCTACTGATAATGTATGAAATTAGGCATAGTATAGAATTCCTAGAAAATTTGCACATTGTTAAAACTGGGACGACAAAGTATAACATGTTTTATTTTTTTATTTTTTTTAAATATTTTTCCTTGGAATAATATACAGTGACAACATATAAACAGGCAAAACATATAACGTTCTACGTAGTGACAAGAGGAGATGTGCTTTGCTAGGTTAGATGGAACAGGTGCGTTATTGTGGTGCCTCTTATTTTGTACATCTTATTGTATTCACACGTTAATCATCTCCAAAACGACTTATTCTCCTTTCTAAATAAGGAATCTACTATTCTGTATAACACCTATACAGTACATACAATCCATAGATAATGTTTATAATGACAAGCATTTCACGCTTTGTTCAAAATAGGAAAATACCGTCGCTGCAACTTCAAAAACCTCTACCGTAAACTGGGTATACTTTGACCCTTTAAACTCAACTTTGGTCCAAAGGAAGACAAATATTTTGATTTTTTTTTCTACTTGGGTATTATGATTTCTATCAGTAAGAAAAGTTGTGGATCGGAGTATTACAACATTGAGAAAACATCAATATTGGCGCTAGTGATTTGTTTCCAGAACGTGAGAAGCAAAATGCTAGAAGTTGTTAGCAAATAAACATTTATAATTTTTTCAAGTTCCACAACTTTTGTTCATTACATTAAAATAACATATCCTGAATGCATAAGTAAATAGAATATAAAACCATGTTCATTGGTTAATATTCTTAGACTAATGCCTAAAATGTTTGTTCAGTTACGCACAAACTATTAAGCATTTAATTGCGTGGGGTAACATTGGCCCATATTTTCTGTATTGGTAATGACCCAATATTAAAGATGAAATGGTGTACAAATGTTGTGTTGTAATAAGGAAGATTAACCCTCCCCCCTCTAGCTTCTAAAAGAGGATGCTAAACAGTGCCTGAATTGCAAGAATTTTCTTCTTAAAACTGAGAAGTATGCTATCGATAATGTACTGTTCCGTAATTAAGAGTATGGTGCTCTTATATGTACTCATTTGCGTAGAGAGATTTTTATTGAGCGTTAATTTTGTTTGCCTCTAAATTGAACAAAGTGATTTCACCCCTGTGTTTGTAATATAGGTATTTTAAGTTAAGTATTCGGAAATTTGTAGCGTCCTTTTATAGATGTTTCATATTCGCCCAAGTAGAATACAAATATTTTCATCAAACGATATTTCTCGTTCGATTGAAATTGAGTAAAAACATTGTTAATTTCACCAATGTATTTATAATAATCTGTTCTTCTATTCTGTTCCTTAAATACAGTGTTACATTCGTGTATTAATTAGTCATTTTGACAAATGGGCTAAAGTTACCCCTATCATGAAAAATCTTGCATGGCATCAAACAATTGGAACTATAATCATCATTGTTGGTCACACTGAGTTTACACTGCTTTCAAGAGAAAGCCAAGAAATTGCATTTTAACAAGAAGAAATTCCATTAAATTGCCTCCTTGGTTGGGGGTCGTTTCGTCCAGAGACATTTAGTCCAAACACATTTGGTCCAAAGGACACTTCGTCCAAAAGACAATTGGTCCAAAGGTCATTTTGTCCAAAAGACATTTGGTCCAAAGGACATTTCGTCCACAAGACAATTGTTCCAAGAAACATTTCGTCCAGGGATGTTTAGTTCAAAGCACATTATCTCCAAATGGCATTTGGTCCGGTAACGCTTGGGTCCGGGGTTTGTTTTTGTTAGAAGAGTAAAAGTGATGCCTATAACATTATGACTCAGTAGCTTCTTATTTCTAAAGGAAATTTGAAATAGAGATTTATTTCCCAATTTTCATTTTGATAGAACAAATATATGCTGAGATATTCTAAAAAAAAAAAAAAACGTAAATGCCTGAAAACAAAATTGCCACCATGCTTTGCTTTCAATAATTTTACAAAAATATAGTTTTAGCTTCACAGAAATACAGTTGTAGCTTCGTAGGTTAAGGAATTCACCTCGTCCCGAAATGATAAACAACTCTTTGAAGAGTAAACTCCCTCTTCATTTGAGAACAACATTGCCTCCGCATGGTCATGTGAATCTTATATTTGGTTTGAGACTTTGCAATAGATATATTCAATGTACTGTACTGTACCGAGAAAATTAATATAAAAGCCAAAGTATATACTGTATTTGCATGAGGAGTAATACTGACATAAAAAATACAAGAAAAATGAACTATTCTGGTTTGTCATACAACTTACTAATTATGTAGAAACGTCTGCCGAAGTTACACACTATCAATAGTCAACGAATAGAAACCAGACTTGTGATTAACCTAAAAATATAGCTATATTCTACACGAAATGTTCCAACTTTCATCTTATATTTGACAGCCACTTATCACAATGTTGCAGCCAAGAATGTGACGGTTTAAGAGTATTATTAACGGTAAAAATAATATTTTATATTTCACACATGTTTATTTTTCTATTCTCAGTATTTCTTGAAAGAAACTTGACACACATTATTTTTCACTTTTCTAAAACAAGGGTTTGAATACCTAATATTTAACTGACTCAAATTTAAACTCCATTAATTTTAGTTACCGGTACTTATTTTAAAACTATTTCATTCACAACATTAAAATTTTAGATGTCATGTTAGCAGTTATTGCAGCAACATACTTCACACTCCATCCTTTCCCTCATTCCTGTTGTTCTGTCATTTTGTTTTCAGGCGTTCACGCTTTTCTGAATATCTCAGCATATATTTGTTCTATCGAAATGAAAATTGCGGAATAAATCTCTAATTCAAATTTCCTTTAGAAATAAGAAGCTACTGAGTCATAATGTTATAGGCATCATTTTTTCACTCCTCTAATAGAAACAAACCACGGACCCCCAAGCGTTACCGGACCAAATGTCCATTGGACGAAATGCGCTTTGAACCATTTGTCTTTTGGAGGAAATGTCCTTTGACCAAATGAATTTGGACGAAATGTCCTTTGGACCAATTGTCTTTTGGACGAAATGCCATTTGGACCAAATGTCTTTGGACGAAATGTACATTGGACCAATTGCCCTTTGGACGAAATGTCCTTTGGGCCAATTGTCTTTTGAACGAAATGCCCTTTGGATGAATTGTCCTTTGGACCAAATATCCCTGGACCGAATGACTTTGAACTAAATGTCTCTGGACGAAATGTCTCTGGACGAAATATCTTTGGACGAAAAGGGTGGTCACACCCTCCCTAATCTTAAGATATGTTAGAATGAGAATTTTGAAAATTGAAAAAAAAAATGGGCCAAAGTATACCCTGTTTACTATATGTGCAAAGTTCGAAATTTCACACAACAGATAGAAACGAATGCTTTGTTTCAGCATTTATTAGGTTTGTTTATATTGTTTGCTAGAATATACATGTCGGGTGTTTCAAAACAACACCGACAACGTTTGGGAGATGATTCCTGACACCAAAATAAGACAAAAAGTATAGACCAACCTGGGTGCACAAACGCTTCCTTTCAGAGCTATAGGTCGCCGAAAACATGAAAAAAAAAAAATGAACTTTAAAAGTCTATAGCTCCAAAACTATGGGACGTACCGTAGTCGGGTCAAGACTTCACTTAGGATCTAACATGCGCCCTATCCAAAAATCTATGTTTTATGTTACTAAGGTACTCACGCAACAATTTTTATAGAAGTTTGGCTACGGGCATGTAAGTTGAAGTACTCACGAACTACCTCCATAAAAATATTGATGAAATACTGCAGAATTCTGAAACATGGATATTTGTATAGAGGACATATTTTTCTTTAGTGAAGTATTGACCGATATGGTAGGTCCCATAGTTTTGGAGCTATGAACTTTTAAAATTTATTGTTTTATGTTTGCGGCAGCCTATAATTCAGAAAGTAAGAATTTGTGCACCCAGCTTGCTCTATTTTTTTTGTCTTATCTTTCTTTGTCGGTGTTGATTTGAAACACCCTGTATATATTATATGTTGATGCGCACTAATTATTGTTACAATTTCAACATAACATTAGTTATGCGATTTTGATAACACTTAGCAGAAAATGATAGGAGCACTTTGATCGTAATGTCACATGGCTAGTTTTCTTTTATGACGCAATTGTCCTCTAAATGAACGATACCCCATAAGGACCTTTGTAGAAATATATTCTACGCAAAAATGCCCTATATTAGTAAAAGTCAGATTTTGAGCAAAAACTGCACATGGTGAATTTTGAAAGCGCAGCAGAGATATGTAAAATAGAGAAAAATGCATAATATAAATGTAACCAAGCAAAATTTGTCGCTTTTCCATCCACTACATTCGAATATCGATATGTTACCTAAGACGTACCTGGAAGATCAAAAATAGTTTCCTTCAGCATCGACAACCTTCGACCAACGTTTCGGAAGGCCATGGATTCCATTGCGGTAGAACTTGATAGGCCGTCAAGCGAACAAGGTATCAAGTGGATTTTGCACCTCTGCTGGGGATTTAAACTGGCATCCTCTAAGGTAATTGTTCAAGAAATTGAGCAGGTGATAATCGGACTTTGCAATGTCCGTGCAGTGTGGCGGATGCAATAGTGTTTCCCGCCCAACGCGTAGAATGGTGTTCTGGGTAATCCTATTCACGTGGGGCTTAGCATTGTCCTGTAACTGGAGGACCCCTTTGAGATTCAGTAGTGCTGGCTCAACAGTTTGGAGTTTTTTTTTTTTCTTGAACACGGTTCAACTGCTGACACTACGCAGTTGCATTTATGTTCTCAGCAACCGGTAGCAATTAACGATGCACGATGCCGCGAGCAGTCTACTAAACTCACAGGATGACCTTCTTCTGGTACAATGCTTTTTTCGGCTGATTTGGAACCGGTTCTTGGGATGAAATACTATGATGAGCGCCGTGGAGCTTCCTACAGGACCCAATTCTCATCAGCTATCAACACCCCGTCCAGAAATGGTTTCTTCCTCAGGAGATATAGCAAATAAATACAGGTGTCTGCTTGATTTGCCTTCTGACCCGAAGTCAAATATTGTGGGATCCATCGGCCCAACTTGTTGTGCTTTCCAAGCTGATGAAGGTGCTGCCGAATGGTTTATCTGCTCACACTGAGTTGTAGTCCGAGTTCGTCACATGTCTGGCCACTGTTCATCTCAATTGCTGCCTGAAGATCTTCATTTTGAACATGTGTTGGTCTTCCAACACGCTGTGCGTTTTCAAGTGCTTTTTCACCGCCCTTAAACTTACTAAACCGCCGCTGCACTGTCCGCGTAGTTACGATACCCTCACCAAAGGCCAGGCATATCTTTCACTCCGCTGCAGTGGCGTTTGAACCCGGTTTGAACACGTACAACATATATGTCCTTACGACACTCTGTGGAGGTCTCATGTTCACTCTGCCTTACGCAAGTTCACTGTGTAACTGAACTGCCACAACCAGATAGTATGTTGGATATGCCCACACCAACAACTGACCTTTCTCTTATCTCCATTCGCATTCAGCTCATGGTGTGAGGGCCAATGTAACACAGGCCTCCTCAAAAACATCTACAGAACTTTGTTGGTTACCTTTATATTACACTCAAGCCCATAGCATTTCATAGCGGCGAAAGCGAACATGTATTTGCAACTTGAAAACCGCTATTAATGTGGCAAAATAGAACTGCGGACTAACTTCCTAATACACTCTATGATTAAAATAATAATATTAATATAATTAATAATAAAATATAATTAATAATAATATTAATAAAATTATAATATAATATAGTACAACGCAGCCTGTAGTATAGTAAATACTTGACGCAGAGTACATTTTAATAACCTGGGAATAACATAAATGTGTATAAATATATGTAGTTTGTTTTTTCAAAGAGATGAGAGCTCCTTCGTTGCTATATTATGATGGTATGAACCTTCGAAACAGAAGACTGAGGTTCGTTTTCAGGCGGGAGTTTATGCAGTTCGGATCTCTTATTAAGCTGTAAGTCATTGTCCTCAATGTCCTGTATAGCCTCGCTGCTAAAAAAGGACACTAAACTCTAATCTAGCTAACAAGCCACCTAAAGAGAAGTGTAGAAGTCTAAGCTATCGATAGCAAGCGAATACAGTCAACCAAAAAGTATAAATAAAAGTAAAGGGTACTGATGGCGCTCGTGTGATATTATTTGAAACAATTATGACTTAAAATGCCCTGGACGAGCGAGTGTAAGATATTAGCAAGTTTATACAGTGTGCGTTTCTCTTGTATAGGATTGAATTAAGCAGTGGAAATGAACATCCTAACTATGCGGACGGATATTGAGTTTTCTGGAGCGATATCACGAGTACACAAGCCCAGAGAGACAAAAGCACAAGCAGTGTCTTCCCGTTGGGCCTTTTTCCCGTTTCACCTTACACCAGAGAAGGGAATTTTCAAATTATGATAGTGAAATTTAGTGTCATTTTGCAAAACATTTGTAAGGCTAGTAGTATTTACCTTTGAACGAATAGAACAGCATATAATCAACAGAATATTGTGTTATTTGCGTCACTGTTAAAAAAAAATGCTCATGTAGCCTTGTATTTGTACCTCAAATATGAAGAAGAGAGCGGTGGAAGAACCAACATCAACAATTACTAAAATTACTTAAACATATAGGTAAGGGTATATAATAGTTGTAATAAGGTGTAAGTTAATTTTGACGTTGAAGCTTCTCTGCATGCTTCTACTCGTAATATTTATTTTTACAACTTCCCCAGAATTAATTTTAGAACTTTAGATGTGGAACATTTTTTTAAATGACATTCTAGCTAGCACACAAATACATAGTCCATTTTTATATACAGTGTAACATGATTAGCCAGTCGTAGTTAAGCAATACTCCGTTTGCCTTTACTTTCTCGAGGGAAAGTATGACACTTTTTTTTTTTTGTTGTTGTTGTTGATGTTTAACATTAATTTATTTTCTTCTTTCCAGGGAGGAGATTGCTAAGGGAAATTATTGTAGTGAAACTGCATCTGTTGTCCTACTTTTGGTGCCGTCAAACACTTTCTATATAACGTACAAGCATAAACCCGGCCACCACTACCTTAAAGATTGATTAAATCGAAGGTGGAATCATCGTCATCGTGGAGTGAAACGCACGACGACCAAAACTTTTGTTGGTAGATGAAGGCGTTGACCCTAGTAGAAAACTTGCAGGTTATACTTTAGTAGTCAAGAAAATAGTTGATCATTCCCTATTTTCTTCTTCTTGTGTTGTTTTAGTACTTTTTTTGGTTGAAATCGTAAAGTTTGATATGACAATAGATAGTAATCGAGGTAAGACTAGAATAAGTAACATACATTCGAACAAAAATTCTTTAATATCAATAGTCTTTCTATCTTTAACAGGTTTTCGGTACTCTGAAAATTTGGAGATTCAGTGTCAGTGTAACTGGATTGCAATGGATGGGTCATTTAATACTATACCTCGCCTTTTCTTCCACCTGTACACTCTGCATGTACAGGTGGGAGAAATATTTCGGCCATGTATTTGTTCTCCTCTTCTGCTTACTTCCCAATAAAAAGCAAGACACATATGTAAGATTACTGGAGGTAATCAGGGAGAAAACTGAGAAATTTGGACTGCATTTCAAATTGAAAGAAGTTTCTATTAATTTTGAGAAAGCAGCAATCAATACTGTAAATCAAGTATTTCCTGATGTTAAAATGAGAGGGTGTTTCTTCCACTTCTAACAGTCTGTGTGGTGGAAGGCTCACTTTCTCAATTGTACAAAGAGAACTCTGAAGTGAAAAGATGGATTCGACGTGCAGCAGCACTATCTCTGGTACTAACTTTCCATTTAGATGTAGTGTTTGTACGTTTGCAAGAAGATTCATCTGACGTTCCATATAAGTAGAAATTTCACGATTATCTTGTAGACACTTGGTTGGATGATGATGGCGCGCTATTTCCTCCGTAAGTATGTTTTATTTCCTATATAGATAAGTGACGTTTAGTTCTTTTTTTTTAATTATTAAATCATTAATTAAGCTATTCCGAGCATTCTACAATAAAGCATTTTACTCCATTAACACCTCACATAGTGTAAGATAGATTTTCTTGCGACGTGCATGTATTGAAGATTCTACATTCACTGATTTGTAAATCATCAAAAGAATAATTTATTTTGATTTACAAAATAAATAAATTAGTTTTACCCAAAATTTCGCTATCGACTTTCCAACGTAGATTCTCCTGCAATACTTTGAATTTTTAATGCGCTAATTATGTATTTTTACCTATTTGCAGTGACTTGTGGAATCACTTTGAAAACGATCAAGAACGACCGACTAACAATACGGAAGGATATTGTTGAAATTATGAGGAAAGGCATCAAGGGACCACTTAGGCATACATTCTTTCACTGAATTAATGAAAGACGAGCAACGTGAAAACGAAAGATTGCGAGTATTTCTTCAAGTGGCTAATCAAGGGAACACGTGGAAAGCTATGTGGAGACGGCTTGACGACAGGATTCACCGCCTGAAAGACACTGTAGACTTAAGAACAGTGAAAGTGGTGTTATTTGATACATATTGAGGCTGTTTCATATTATATCCACATAGAAACTTGAAATGCTATTTTGGGTATGATAATAAAATATATGTTCTTGTAAGATATTTGAGTTTTTTTTTTCTGAAATAGAAGAGCGGCTGCAGTTGAGAATAAAATAAATCCCTTTTTGTTACAGATATGGAATGAGAATTCCCTTGCATAGTATAAGGCGAAACAGTAAAGTGCCAAACGGGAATTCCCGTTCCGCCTTAAGATAATATCCCTATCGGTTGTACGTTAAAATATGTTTTTAGGGCATAATGCGAAACGGGAAAAGGCAAAACAGGCATAAATCGCAGAAGCAAATTTTTATGGACGACCGCCTAAAGTTCTTCCTCGTCCACACCTGAATGTGATTCAAATCATCTTTCATTTCATTTTTCCTTTACGCTTTCTTGAACTTTTACTAAGGGAATGCCGTCCCCTATTGCGCTCTCCTTCATTTCCACCCCTGATTATGCCAAAATGTCTTATAAATATTAACACCAATATTATTATTTCCTCAATCATAGTTATAATAATAATGATAATAAGTTCTAATAATAATAATAATAATAATAATAATAATAATAATAATAATAATAATACAATTTATTCTCGTGCTTTGAAGAGCCAAAACAACAACAAAAAAAGCTCACTTCGTCGTATAATTCAGCGACACGTTTATAAAGAACTCTTAAACAAAACACATACGAAATAGCCAAATACTTCTCGGAACATAAAATATATTATTAAAATTTGAAATATTGATTAGAAGTAAGTAATTTCGAGAACCTGTTGTAATTACACCTAACAAAGCTATTGTTACAACACAATAGAACTAAAGTAAATTTTAGAAAATTTCTACTAATACACTGTCTTAAGTAATATATCAAATTTAACAATTTATTTAATATTTTTGGTGTGGTTTGCGAGATTATTTCACTGTAAACTGTATTATGATATTGATGTTTATTAAATAATCTTCTGCGTACTGGATGTGATACTTATTTGATTTGGTTTGATTTTAGCGTCCCGTTCAGAAGTAAGGAAAGTTTTTTTTAATACAGATAAAAAATACAACACTAGCCAGAACGAAAAGGAAACTTATATAGATCAAAATATTATACATACATACATACATACATATATATATATATATATATATATATATAAGTGAAGTATTATGATCGGCAAAGCTAGAGAGACCAACCTTTCCACAAACGCTAATGTAGATATTATAGAAATAGGAAAGCAAAAGATAAAGCAAAGCAAAAATAAGAGCAAAACAAACCTACCAAAATGTGACACTAAATGAAAGTAATAGAGAAACTAGCAAACGAAAGAATCATTTGTCAGAAACATATATGTAGGTCAGTGACAGCGAGAACGGACAAAAGCCGAGAAAGCCAATATAAAACAGAATTAAATGATTTCGCAGTGACAACGAAGTATCTTCACAAAGGGAATAATGGCAGAAGTGACAAACAAAAGGAGGAAACAAATACAGAAACCAATCATAGCCAGGAATATCTGTTGCGACTGGAATCTTTTTTTTTATTTTAATATTGTCAGCATAGTACGTCCTGAAGTGTTCACAGTCAGGGAGCGTAGTGCACCTGATTTCAAGCAAATGTAATTAGTATTCCTACGTAGTTGAGAAGAGAGGAACGATCAATATGCTACAGGGTGATGCATTGTATCAAATTATGTGATCAAAGCATTTTCTTTCTCTCTTTTTTTCTTTTCCGTTTTTTTTATTTCCGTGACTCAATTTCGTGTGCACATGCCTCATCTAGTGGTAGCATAATTTTCATACACAAAATACCTCATGTCGTTTGTACTGATAAGGTTACTCACAATATAGTTTCTCTTTTCTCTTTCTTTATTTTTCTTCTTTCCGGGATTGGTGTATTCTTGTAATTCACCGGAAATCTACCGATGGAACACAAGTTCGATTCCTAGTGCAAGAGAGTTCGGATTCCATATTAAACAGTACGCTCCACGTCTCATATTGCTCCGTTGCTAACAAGAGACGATAAACTTCAACAACAAATTAAATATTTGAAAATTCACAATGCGCTGAGACTTTGACATATTTTCGTTGTTGAAAACAATGGATTACAATATTTATTACTATTTGCAGAACACTACTAATGCGATCCAACTACAATCTACAAACATACTCATTGTGTATGCTTGTCATAATTTATGAAAGTAATTCTAGAGAGTATTTAAATTTCAAATTTGTGCTCAAAATCATTATGTAATGTTTTTTTTTTCTTTTTTGGCGTTATACAATTTTCGCAACACTACACAAGAAAATGATATTTCAGCAAATATAGTACGTCGTAAGTTATAGTATCAAGTGCGTACTTCCGTGCACTTGCGTGAATATATTACATACGATCTACTATGCATATACTATAGAATAAGACATCTTTACATAAATATGTTTTTTTTTTCTGAAAAAATACAATAATAAGAGTACACAAAATTTTAAAATGTTTACGAGACTCATTCGATCCTAACGAACCTAGCATGGGGTGGATCTTAATGTGTATATTACGCATGCCAAATATATTCCAGGGCAGATGTTAAGAATCATGAAACTTGAGGTTTACATTTATTCACATTTTCAAAATAAATAAATAAATAAACTAATTGTTATTTAGAAGAATTGGAGAAGAATACATGCAACAAACCTGTTAAACGTTACATTAAGATTGCACGTTAATTTGCTAAATATTAAGTGTGTGTTTATTCACTTCCGATGGTGAATTATAGTAGGCTAACTGAAATATATGTATTTCGCACTAAAAAAAAAGCATGTGGAGAAATATTTGATTCTCTTAGGATACACATTTCAATCCATAAGATATTCTACTTTCGGAATACATTTTGAAACACCTTACCTCCGTAGAACACCAACTTTAATCGAAGTGACATGATAAAGAATCCACCTTGTGATTGATATATTCCAAAAGCTATTTCACACTTGATAGACATTTTCCCGACCTCACCAAATTATGGATTCGACGCTATTCTCAGTCATTTTGGCTATTTTATTTTTCGCTTCTTTTCACCTACCGTGCCGATGGGGGATGAGCATAGGCGCAACATCGGGAGTGTCAGTGTTGATCTTAGCGATGCCGAAAACTATAGATTCGACATTCGACTAGTGCACGTCAGTCCCTTCTAACACAACCCTGGAAAAAGCTAGGGGTATCTTACTCAATGATGAAAATTTTCCGATTCATAAACACATTCTCCACTTATTTCTACCGCGTAGTTTAGCTATAAAATTTATGGTGTCTTCCCGTTGTGCCTACTTCCCGTTATGCCTACAGGCCCTCCAGCACTTTGTAGAAAATATTTTTAATGATCTTATCTGTAGGCAGAACGGTAATTCCCGTTGTGCCTACTTCCCGTTCTGCCTACTCTTTCGAGACGGGGAATTCTGTGCAGGGAGGGATCTTTTCTAGGGATTTTTTCTTTAGTAATTCTAATAGATTCTGTAAGAAGAATAACTATTCCTTTAAATTTCATCATATATTTTAAATGTTATCTTACTTGCTCTTCTCAGAAAAAATGACTAGGTACAGTTTTGTTATTAGCAGCGTTATTCACGTCTACTTTAGTAGAGATGTTTTTTTTAATACTTACAGAGAAATGGAAAATTAATTGATTCAGTTACAAGAAAATAAACTTATTTCGGTCTAATATCAAGTCATTTCACAACAAAATTTTATTCAGTTTTCCAGTAGTTCATCTCCAACATTCTAAGGCTCGCAGTACGTAATAGGTGCTACAGTTCACATCCTCAAAATATATTTGGCCATATATTAAACAAACAATGCAAGAAGATGCATAATTCGGTCTCTTTTCTTTTTCTAAAAAAAGCCTTTGTCTTCTACATCACAGATCTTTTTCCGGCATCACCTCTATATATGATCAGGTGCTTTGTCCTCTATACATGATTCTGTATTACACGCAATATGTCGTACTTATATTGTAAAAAAAGAAAAAAAATGGGACCGCAATGGCTCAGGGGTAGAGCGTTCACCTCTGGTGCATGGGGTCCATGGTTCGATCCCAGCTCGAGCCAGGTGAGCTTTGTGGTGGACAAACACCGTGTGCGTTGGTTTTCTCGGTGTTCTACCGTTTTCTCCTACTTTCCACTATTTCATTCATTTCTCATCATCACCGTCTCCTTTAGCCTAGCCAGCATTACCGTAGGACGTAAAACTTAAAAATTTCATTTCATTTCATTTATACTGTCAATGTAAATACTAAATACCACATATCGTCAATATACCCAATGTAATTTAAATAAAGATCTCATAATCGTTGTTCAAAATGTAAACAGTATGCAACCACATCTATGTAAGCCATCAAGCCTATTACACGTGGTTCCAGCCTTCCTAATAATCGTAAATATCTGTGATTTTATTCTGTATGTGACCACACAAATAGCATTTTAATTTCGATTATTTTACGGTAAAAATATTCTGTGAAATGTAATGGAAATTCAGAAGGAGCCTTCTTTGCGAATTTCTCAGAGTTTTCATTCTCACCGTCGTGAGTAATCCGATTGGGTAGAGAAGCGTGATTATCTAAGCAAACTCATCACCAACAAAACGCCGAACACGTATTTCATACTTTGACCGTTTCTGATTTTGAAAACACTCCTGTGTAGACTATAAGTCATTACTAGGCACCTTGCTTATCACACTGACACTAACAAATCATATATAATAACTTTTTAACGTAATAAGTAAAAGCTTGTTGTGATTCTTATTGAAACGTTTATGTTGCGAGCGGAGCAAGCAAGAAAATTTTTATCATATCTATTTCTTTGCAAACTAACAATATTGATTTAATCGGACGCCAATACGTTTTCAGGGCGACGCGTCGTTTACTGACTTCCCATATTTTTTCTTTCTTCTTGCTTGTTCGGCGACCCCTACTATTAGCGCTCAGGGCAACAGCCCCGCTCGTTCCCCTCTAGCTACGCATCTGATTACTATAACAGTCTTATGTGTTTCGTTGGGTTTTCAGTATTTAGAAAATGTTATTTCAATAAAGTGAAGAATTATATATAACATTTTAGATGCATGGCCGCTGAAAAAAAAAAAATCTCTTTATTAAACTGCAACTATGATTCTGTTCCTTGAATTTTGTCAGTTTTATCAGAAATTTTCCATGGGTTTTGTCTTGCATTCGCAATAATCTGTTTCGTAATTCTGAGAAATTATGTAAGAAGAATAACTATTTCTTCAAGTTTCATCATAAATTTTAGATGTTATTCTACTTTTTCTTCTGGGAAAAATTGCTGGGATATAGTTCTGTTATTAGCAGGGTTGTTTGCATCTACTTTAGTAAATATGAATATTATTTCTTTTTAATTCCTACAGGAAAATGGAAAATTGATTCAGTTGAAAAAAAAACAGTTTGACATTGAAACTGAAACGAAAACGAACATAAAACAAAGTTTCTTCGGTCTAATATCAAGTCATTTCACAAAAAAAAAAAATATTCGGTTTTCCAGTATTTCATCTCCAACGTGCTACGACTCATAGTACGTAAAATGTGCCACAGTTCACATCCTTAAGACATGTTTGATGGCCATATATTAAACAAATAGGGCTAATGCAACAGGATGCATAAGGGGGCCCTTAAGAAAGGGTCTTAGTCTCCTACATTAAAATTACTTTTTCGGCATCACCTTATCAGCTGATTTGTCTTCTATACGTGATTCTATACTATATGCCATAATATCATACATACTTCTATTTTCATATTTATATTGTCAATGTAAATAGCAGGAATACAAAATACAAATATCATAATTGAATGTTTTTGTAGAGTTTCAACTCAAATCAAAAGGTCAGATAATCGGGGAGGGAAAGGGATTTATAAGATTTTGTTTCAGTTTGGTACTCTTGAAGGTGATTGGCTACTGTGTTCACCGGTAGCCAATCAGCGTTCAGAACACCTGACGGCTTCGAAAAGTGAAAGTTCTGAGATCGAGACAGTAATCTGTATAAAATTCAATTCAAATTTTTAATCTGTCACTTTATAAGTATCAATAGGAATAGTAAGCAGCACAGAATGGCAGAATTTGTCAGTTCGAAATACGGGGGGAAAGTGCTCGCGTACGAAGGGTTCTTATACCGGATTAATAGACGTAGTAAAGAAAAGACATATTGGAAATGTACACGTGGGTGCAAAGCGACAGTTGTTGTTTTGGGTGACGATGTTTTATCAAAGAGTGGAGTACACTCTCATGAAACAGAAAGGAGCAAAATTGAAGCAAGATGCTTAATAGACAGGATGAAGTGTAAAGTGTCCGAGAATCCTGTAGATGCAGTTCCAAAAGTTTACAGGTAAGACTAAATTTTCTTTTTAAATGAGTAGTTATTTTATTGGTTAGTTCTATCTTCTAGTTAAAAATTAACTACTTTTTTCTTTCGTTTTTTAACATTACGTTAAGAGACACCAAATAGTTGATCTGGGTAAACTGAAGTCAGTTTCTTGAAGGTAGTGGCCTTGTATCTCGCTAGTCGTACTTCACAAAGTAAGTACGATATAGTAGTTACCTTATTTTCTACGCTATTTCACTATCTGTTTTTCGTTTGATTTTTTTTTCAAATATATGTGGTTTTCGTTTGGGAAACGAAATCTACGTTAGCAGTGATTAGTATTTCATATATAGGCCTACTCATTCGGTCATTTTAGTCCTTTATGTTTTTCCATTAGTTTCGTTTGTCATTGTTGTATTGCCTATGTGTTCTACAATTGTGAGCTCAGAAGTGTCTGGATATGAAATGGTGCATAGTGTCTTTAATGGAGTGTGGTAAGCGTAATTATTATTCTCATTCCATAAAAAATCATTTCTGAGATCTGCATGCCAATACGAAATTTTAATCTGCTCATACCAGAGATCTGGAATTAACTCTATACTAGTGTAATGATTACAAAACTGAATACTTATAAATTTACCGTGTTACTAACAACAAACAACAGACGTTATCCTTAACGTTATCTACGACAGACGTTAACATGCAACTTCCAATCGTTGTTGAATGTCTATTGTCAAGCTTTGATTTGTTTTATGTAATTAATGTTTCTCTCTTTTCCAGAGATATATGGAACCAATATGATAATGTTGAGGGAAGAACAAATAATGTTGTAGAGGGCTGGCACTCTAAATTAAACAGAAAACTGACAAGAGAACATCCAAATATTTTTACATTTGTACAGCTGTTGCAGCAAGAACAGAGTGAGAATGAAGCTTGTATGCTGATGTTGGAGGTAGGAAAAAAGCCGAAGGAACCAAAGCTGAAATATAAGCGAATTGAACAAAAAATAAAATCATTGAAGGCACGTCTGGAATCACATGTAATAGACTTGGTGGCTTACACAGATGCAGTTGCATACTGTTTGCATTTAGAACAGTGATGGTGAGATGTTTTAAATATATTGGCTATATTAACGATATATGGTATTAACATTGACGATATGTAGTATTTACATTGACAATATAAGTATATGTAACATTGCATGTAGTATAGATTCGTGTTAGAAGACAAATTACCTGTTAAGGTAATGCCAAAGAAGGAGCAGTGATGTAAAAGACAAAGGCTCTTTTTTTTCAAAAGGGCCGCCTTATGCATCCTCTTGCATTGTTTGTTTAATGTATGGCCGAACATGTCTTGAGGATGTGAATTGTGGCACTTTTTAGTACTGCAAGCCTTAGTATGCTGGAGATAAACTACTGGAAAACCGATTAAAATTCGGTTGTGAAATGAATTGATATTAGCCCGAAGTAAGTCTGTTTCGTGTTCGTTTCAGATACAATGTCAAACGGGTTACTGGCAACTGAATCAATCAATTCGAGGAAAGAGATATGATGGAGACAAACACTCTTTTTAAAGGCCGCCTTATGCATCCTCTTGCGTTGTTTGTTTAATAATTGGCCAGACATGTCTTGAGGATGTGAACTGTGGCATTTTTTAGTACTGCAAGTCTTAGCATGCTGGAGGTAAACTACTGGAAACCCAAATAAAATTTTGTTCTGAAATTGCTTGATATTAGATCTTTTTTTTTTTAATGTTTGTTTCACATACAATGTCTAACATTCTTGCAATTGAGTCAACCAATTGTCCATGTATGATGAAACTTGTAGAGGTGGTGGTTGTTTTTACAGAAGCTTTTAGAAATACTAAAGAAATATTCCCTACAAAAATTCCTCCCTGCACATAATTCCCCGTCTCGAAAGAGTAGGCACAACGGGAAGTAGGCACAACGGGAATTACCGTTCTGCCTAGAGATAAGATAATTAAAAATATTTTCTTTAAAGTGCTGGAGGGTCTGTAGGCAGAACGGGAAGTAGGCACAACGGGAATGAACCAAAATTTATTGGTGATAAATATTGTTTGAAAAAAAGTTTCATGAAGGGAAAATCTAACGAATCTTCATTTCTGCAGAAATGTTTCAAAAACTTCAATGTGTCTTACCTCAGAATTCACCTTTGATTTCAGAAAATTATATTTCGCGTAAGATGAAGTATACGCGTAAGATGAAGTTTTCTTTACTATTTTTTTTTTGAATTTACATATTGCAACATATATAAATAAGTAGAGATAATATAAAGCACCTACTGTAAATTTGTGACTACCGAAAATCCCAGTTAAGTAACTCATGGAAATAAATAGCGAATATTAAAAAAAAATATATATTTATTCATATATGCATTCATTCAAAAGGGAAAGTAAAATGTAACTAATAAGCAAGGTGAATTGTGTAGCTATACGCCTATACTGCATTCTAAAAGCACCAAGTAATTTCGTTCTAATTTACAAAATAGAAAGTATATTTCTTTTTATATTTATATGTACTTGTTCTATCGAATAGTTGTTATTTCTAATACTTTTTTTTATATATAATAATGGTAGTTTTACAATACAAAATATCTGCTCTGAAGTATTGATTATACAAAAATCCAATATTGAAGTTCTACCTAGTATATGAGTGTTAAACACAATAAAATTAAAACATTGCTTCTTACTTTCTGTTACAAAAGTAATCTTCATAAGGAGCTTTTATGGGGTATTTCATTGCATAGGCATATACTATGTGTGAAGAAGTAGTGGAGTTTTCTGTTTTTGAACTAATTGGTGAATTCACAAATGTTTGTTTCGCTTTCTTGTTATATTTTAAATAATGGAATGAGATATTTGTACTCTACGAACTCGATCCCGTGTACTCCCTGCACTTTACACACACACACACACACACACACACACACATATATATATATATATATACTAACACACATACAAAGAGAAAGAAAGAAACACCATGTAAATTTTTGCTTGCCAACTCGAAATATTACAAAATTTTTCCGGTTCCCGAAAGCTAATTGGAAAATTATAATTTGTTGCTGTCTAACTTTCCTCTACAGGAATTCAATTTTATAGCTCAACGTGCAGTTAAATATAGTGGAAAATTTTCCACATAACATTACTATACATAATATTCAAAATTACCCGGCTTATGAAAAGGTTTTCCACGTATTTCTACATCGTAATGAAAATTTTCCGATCCATGAAAATTATTTCACTTGTTTCTGCGGAGCAATGAAACTTTCCGATTCACAAAAAGTTGTTTTACTTATAGCTTCAAAATTATGAAATTTTTCCGACTCATAAAAAGTTTTTCAGTTTTCCATATACGACAGAAAATTTTGCGCTTCATAGAAAATAGTTTCACTTGTCCCTACATAGTACTGGAAATTTTCTGAGCCATGAAAATTTTCAAATTTTTTAAACAATCTTTCACTTTTTTTTCATTTCTATACATGACTTAAATCAATTTTGTGATTAATGAGGAATTGTTACTTTTCACCTCACATCACTAATCTTACCCACAGTTGGAACTGACCTTGGACTTAGAGGCGCCGGCAGTGTTGGTGTTCATATCACTGACTTCGGAAACAAAGGATTCGATACTAATATATACCTACTGTCGTTTTCGATTATTCTTAAATTACCCCTTTCTACCCCACTCTTAATAGAGCTAGAGATATCTCATTCTACTGCGCTTTTTTTTCCAGATTGTAAACCATGTGTTTGCCAAGTATGATTAAAATAACTGTATGTGTTTCAGAGTCATGATAGAACTTGCATACATATCGCATATACACTCATATATATATATATATATATATATATATATATATATATATATATATATATATAAGCCCGACAAGAAACCTCTTCAGTGTTGCCACTGTCACAAACTGACATAGGGTAGAATAACTTTCCACGTTTATCCTGTACATTACCGAGCCAGCTGACATGCCTGTTCTTACCTAAACTTAGTATTAAATGACAACGGGATGGGAACATCTTAAGCGGTACAGAAAACACAGTAATCTACGATAGACTCCAATGAATAAGTAGAGCAGAAACGATAGAAACAATATATATATATATATATATATATATATATATATATATATATATATATATATATATATATATATATATATATATATATATATAAAGAAACGGCTTTTTGCAATAGATTTAGTGCCCCAAGATTTTACTCCTGTCCCACTCCTTGGCTCTCTATTCAAACCGCAAGTGGTTGAAATGAATGATTTTTGATTTTAACCTTATTATCATAGAACAAAAACAATAATTGATAGCGAGTAATGGCTCTTTGATATGGTTGTATCTTTGATCTTATTACTCTATTGCAACCTTGGTACCTATGCATGCACTTCGTCAAGTTTGAATGTTGCATTCACATTGCAGAGAAGTATTAGTTTCACACTGTGGAATGATACTCACTTGGTTATATATATAGTATATATTCCAATAATATTCTGGTATAGTCAATTACTTAAGAGTTTAATTTCCATACAGTGCACACTTTGGCTATTGTAAATGCCACATTTGTACTCAAAATTAAAATGAAAATAGCATTAATATACTGAAACCATCTAGTGTTATAACCCATGAAAATATATGCATATGGAAGTATGGACACATATTAGTTAGTATAATAGATACGAAGTCAGCACATCGACTCCCATCCTTATTTCTGGCTTTGTTGACCATGGCATTTAATTGAATTTGTCCCCTAGAAATTCCATTATAACCTTGGTTCAACATCCAAAATTGTGTATTTCCAGTAGAAATTGAACTCGGGACTATGCGGACGGCTGGCGTATGGTAACTTCTCGGCTAGAGGTGAGCACATTGTACGTGAAACACACACACACATATACATAACTTACACATGACATTTTATTAAAATAATGAAGTAAGTTTTATTAAATTGAAACTGAAAAGCACCCACTTTAAATGTCTTTTTTTTTTCAAAGTATGTTAATATGACACAAAAACAACTAAATTATGCTGGAAAACAAGAAAATTTGTAAATATATACTGTCACAATCCTAAGATAAATATATATTCACAAGTTTATATGTCTTTAATCGCATACTGGTAGAAATTCTTTTAAAGAGCTATTTGATCAGTTAAGTTTCAGGTATGTAGCTAGCAATGAAGGAAATCTACGTAGTCCTTAAATCAGGCAACCTGTAATAGGTTTGATATTGTTCTGGGTGGGCGAAAAGTGTTGCACCCTTGAGAGCTACCAGTCCAGTGGGAATGAAAAAGTACACGTAAAACAAGACGCCTCCACGTCATTCGTGACGTGAGGCAGGAACTTTAAGTTTGCTTTCAAACGGGAAATGATGCTTCTGCAGTGTCACGAAACTATTCTCTTCTGATATAATATTTTCCAGATACTTGTCCTTTAACAACTCTTTGTGCACATAATTATGTATACAGAGAGAGAGAGAGAGAGAGAAAAAGAGAAAGAAATAATATGTATACTTATATATAAAGATTTCTTGTTTTTACTACAAATGGCAAAGTGCAAAATCCTGGGAGTCTGGGGGTCGGAGTGGATGGGAATTCTCCAACTAGAGCGGGTGAATCCAGCGGGCGATGCTTCAACTTAATGTTTTCTTTAGAAGGAAAATCCCCTGCTAATAACTAATTGGGGTGCATAAAGTTACACTATTGTCAGAAGTGTATTACATAAACATATAATTAATTTATATATATATATATATATATATATATATATATATATATATATATATATATATATATATATATATATATATATATATACAGGGTGGGCCATTTTAATTAATCCACGGAAATATCTGAAAAATGATAAAACATAGAAGAAATGTTTCAAGTACACGTTATATATTGCTAAGGGGGAAAACCAATTGCGCCAAAAGTTCCCTTCTCCGCCCCCCCTAAATGGGGGTAACGGGGGGTAACTTTGAAATGTCAAATGGGAACATGGGTCGAGTAATACCTCGTTCGAAAGGTCTTGGAAAACTAAGTAACGCTGTACCAAAAGATGTTCCATATTGTGCACCGGTTTCAAAATGACCGCCATGATATGGTTCGGAAATTCCAGTACCCGTAGTGTGAAAACCATGGAAGGTAAATGAATGGAACAAAATTGAAATACGTAAATATCATAGGGCATATCGAACGGCGTGGTCCCTGTGATCCCAGTGGCCTCCCTAAAGGGGTCTTGGAGGCTAACTTCAAAATTTCAAATAGTAACATGAGTCGAGTGGTACCTCGTTCGATAAATCTTGCAAAATCTAACATATTGCAGGAGAAAACGATTGATGTGAAATGGCAATGTTCTCAAAAGGCCGCCGAAACATAGTATCCGTGTCAGAGAAAAGGTTTAGTACCCGTAGTATGAAAGCGATTGGAGATAAATCAACAAAAGAAAAACTGGAGTAGCTAACTGACGTAAGGCACATCGAGAGGTGTTGTCGGGGTGACTCCAAGGGCCAACTGAAAGGTATCCGGGGCCAACTTGAAAATTTCAAATAGCAACTTGAAGCGAGTAACATCACGTTACATAGACAAATTAATATCAAACAGCTTCTGTAAGAAAATTTTCGACATGAGACACCGTTTTCAAAATGATCGCAAAGACATGGTGACTGTGTCTAAGAAAACGTCTAGTGCCCATAGTATGAATACGGTTAGACATAAATGAAAATAACGAAAATTAAATAGGAAAACCACGGAGGCGTTCCAAGGCTCGAGAATAATACAACAGAGATAAAAATATTAGAGTAAAATTGCCATAATGTATAGAGAGAAATCAAAGTCCTGCAAAATAATCTCTCCCTGCGCTATGTTTGTGAGTGGGTTGGAAAGTAAAGTGAAAGTTCAAACGAGAACTATACTTTAATTCGTAAATTAATGCTAACGTTACAAATAGGCATGGTGTGGTTGAAACCTTTGTTTGTAAGGATGACGCTGTAGTGACTAAAAAAAGAGAAACTTTTATGCAATGGTGCTGGTTATTCAGAAAGCATTTCGGGGATATACGTACACACCGTTTCGTCCCTCAAGCTCACAATATGACATGAATGCTAATAGTTAATCAAAATGTAACTGTGGCCATCCGCGTTAACTTAGTGTACCAATTCTCTATGCATGAAGTATGCCTTCCAAACAGCAATGGGTAGGTCAAGCGTACGCCCGAACCGTTGTCCGGTCGGACATTGAAATTTTGAAGTTAGCCCACAAGACCCCTTCAGGGAGGCCACTGGGATCACAGGGATTACATCATTCGATATGCCCTATGATATTTACGTATTTCAATTTTGTTCCATTCATTTACCTTCCATGGTTTTCATACTACGGGTATTGGAGTTTCCGAACCATATCATGGCGGCCATTTTGAAACTGGTGCACAATATGAAACATCTTTTGGTACAGCGTTACTTAGTTTTCCAAGACCTTTCGAACGAGGTATTATTCGACCCATGTTCCCATTTGACATTTCAAAGTTACCCCCATTTAGGGGGGGCGGGGAAGGATAATTTTGGCGCAATTGGTTTTCCCCCTTAGCAATATATAACGTGTACTTCAAAAATTTCTTCTATGTTTTATCATTTTTCAGATATTTCCGTGGATTAATTAAAATGGCCCACCCTGTATATATATATATATATATATATATATATATATATATATATATATATATATATATATATATATATATATATATATATATATCACATGCAACTAATGTAAGAACTAGTTGTTAGCTGTGTCATTTTCTTACGTTGTTAAAAAATTATTATTTTTCAATGTATGAATTCTCTATGCTGAAACATTCAAGTCGAAACACGTTCTTACACTTCTACCCCTCATCCCAAAATTACACATAGAATACATACAGTATAAATATTTTGACACATTATTTTGTATCCTCTGCAGGTAACGTTTGAATAAAGTAACCAGGAGACATTTAAAGATCAATTTTGTTACGCACATAGCTTTCATTGCTAAAATAGCGAACGTATTTGATGGACATAGGTCGTGGTTTTGATTTTAAATAGAGGAGAACATCAAATATACTCCAGTGCCTCAGACCCCTCCTTCAACTATAGTTTTTGTTCCACATAGTATCCCTGCGGATAACGAGTGCAAATGCAAATGAACCGCTTAGCAAATCAAATGTCACGCGTGTTCTTGATCCGCAATGCTCTCTTCTTGGCACTATCCCTGTATTCAACCTCTACAAACGCGGTCCTGCATTTATATGACTCTTAACACATACGGACAGAAACAACGTGATGTCACCCCAACCAGTATTTCATTATGTCTTCCCATTCTGCCTAAAGGCCCTCCAGCAGTTTGCAGAAAATATTTTAAATAATATTATATTTAGGCACGTTCTGCCTAATTCCCGTTCTGCCTAATCTTTGGAGACGGAGAATTTTGTGCAAAAGGGATTTCTTCTAGGGATTTTTTCTTTAGTAATTGTAACATTTTCAGTAAAAATAATAAGTATTTCTTCAAGTTTCAAATAAATTTTACATGTTATTCTACTTGTTCTTCTCGAAAAAATGACTAGATACGTTTCTGTTATTAGTAGTGTTATGCACGTCTGTTTTAGTGAAAATGAATGCGATTGAAACAATACCTGCAGGGTAATGGAAAATTGATTGACTCAGTTGAAAGAAAGCCATTTGGCATCGTAACTGAAACAGACATAAAAAAAAAAAAACTTAATTCGATCTAATATCAAGTCATTTCACAACAAAATCGTATTAAGCTTTCCAGTAGTTTATCTCCAACACGCTAAGTCTGGCAGTGCGTAAAAAGTGCCAGAGTTCACATCCTCAAAACATGCTTGGCCATATATTAAACAAACAATGCAAGAGAGAGAATTCATAAGACGGTCCTTATATTAAATTATCTGACATTTTGATATAATTGGAACTCTACAAAAGAATAATAAAATAAAAAGAAAGCATTTCAATATGTGATGTTGATATTTTGTATTGTTGCTAATATAAATATGTAAATAGAAGCATATATTATGCTATGGCATATAGTATAATATTATGTATAGAATACAAACCAGCTGATAAAGTGATGCCGAAAAAGGAGTTGCGATGTAGAAGACAAAAACTCTTTCTTAAGGGCCGCCTTACACTTCCTCTTGCATTGTTTATTTAATATATGGCAAACATATCTTGACGATGTGAACCGTGGGACTTTTTACATGCTGCGAGCCCTGGAGCCTTCGAGCACGTTGGAGATGAACTACTGGGAAACTGGATGAAATTTTGTTGTGAAACGACTTGATATTAGACCAAACTAGGTATGTTTTATGCTCGTTTCAGTTACAACGTCAAACGGCTTTCTTGCAACTCAGTCAATCAATTTTCCATTTCTTTGCAGGTTTCTTTTAAATCACTTTCATTTTTTTTATTAAGGTATATGTGAATAACACTGCTAATAACATAACTGAATCATAGTCATTTGTCCGAGAAGAACAAGTAGAATATTGTCTAAAATTTAAGATGAAACTTGAAGATATATTTTTGGTGGCAGAGTTTTCACCTGTGGTGCATGGGGTC
Organism: Thermobia domestica; assembly: GCF_964235325.1. Lineage (NCBI taxonomy): Eukaryota > Metazoa > Arthropoda > Insecta > Zygentoma > Lepismatidae > Thermobia > Thermobia domestica. Next base: position 87,258,477 of record NC_137459.1, read on the forward strand.
CTAGGTTTGATTCCAGCTCGCGCCAAATGTGCTTTGTAATGCACAAACCTCGGGTGAGTGGGTATTCTCGGAATTTTCCCGTTTCCTTCCACTTTCTTCATTCCATCATTTCATTCATTGGCATCATCACCGTCTCTTTAGCCTAGCCGGCATAACCATAGGACGTAATACTTATAGATTTCATTTCATTATTTGAAGATATAGTTATTCTTCTTACAGACTCTGACTCTGTAGAGTTACTAAACATATTATTACAAATGCAGGAAAAAATCCACAAGGACAAAACCCAAAAAAATTCTGATAAAACGGATTAAAATTTATGTATTTATGTATTAAAGTTTATGTACTGAGTAATAAAATGATTTTTTTTTCTTCAACTATCATGCATCTAAAATGTTATCTGTAATTCTTCACTTTATTAAAACTACATTTTATTTCAATACTGAAAAAAACAAATAAAACTTGTATGACTGTTATACCAAACATATATTTCACATTTTGATTTTTGCTTTTAAAATAAAATATATTGATCAGTATTTCAGAATTAAAATTAATAAACATTTATACAGCACTCAAAATAGAAGACGAGCTCCTTCGTGGCTAAGCGGTTAGCGTACGCGCCTTTGGCGTGGGAGACCCGGGTTCGATTCCCGGCGGGAGCTCATGTGGTTCGGATTCCACGTTAATCAGTAGGTCCACGTCTCAAATAGCCTCGCTGCTGAAAGGGACGCTAAACTAAAATCAACTCAACTCAACTCAACTCAAAATAGAAGACTGCTATATACTACCTCATAAGAATGAACATTTAAAAGAACCAAGTAACATCACAACTAGTTTTCGTAATTGAAATGAATGGTCTTACAGTAGTGTGATGAACGTATTTCACATTTATTAAATGTATAATAAATGGTAGTACCCACCAATTTTCATAGGAGTGTGTTAAAGTAATTATAGCCAATCTATCCTTCTATTATAACATGTTTTAAAAGTTTTATTGGGTTTTCAGTAAATCGAAAAAAAATATACAGATAACATTTTAGAATATATGACAATTGAAGGAAAAACAATAATCATATAGGGTGTGCACTGGTACATGAAACATATACTCCTATGATTCTGTCCCTTGGATTTTGTCGGCCACGTCAGAATTTTCCTTGGATTTTGTGCCCTTTCTCTTACTGCAGCCATTATGTACTTATATAAGTTCCGATCTGCATAAAAGCACGCTAGGAGTCAAGCATTTTGGTGCTGCATTGCCCACCCCCCAAAAAATCTTTCCCGCATAAAATTTTCTGTCTCCAAAGATTAGGCAGAACGGGAATCCCTCTTTTGCCTCAAGATAAAATTTTTGAAAATATTTTCTACAAATGCTGGAGAGTTTTCAGGCAGAACGGGTATGAATCACATATCAGTGTCATATGGAACAAGGTCATTTCTGGTCTACCCTTTAGTATACGTAAGTCCCTAAAGCAGCCCATACACGTAAACACATGCCTGAAGAAACAGCCCGACTTGTATGAAAAATGATAAAACCACAGGCAAGTTGATCGTGTATGGCCTCGTTCATTCATGTTAAAAGTTTTCAAAATCCTCTGAAAACATGTTTGATGTTTTTGCCGTTCTGCGTGCATGTTTACCGTGTATGGGCTCGTTCATGCAAGGTGGCTGTTTTATATTTAGGTCCGCCAATCACGACAGCGGAAGAAATCACGTGAGTCTCTCCTCCGTCGCATGCCAAGGTCGTGCAGTTGCAGAAAGAAAAAGCACGCGTTTCCTCGTCCTCCACATTTCTCCAACTACTTTTAGTATGTTGGACAGCACGTTGGTACGTGTGTGGGCAAAAAATTCTTTCAAGATGCATGATGAAAGAAACCTTTCATACATGTTGGTAATGCGAGTGCGTGCGTCTATGGCGCGCTTAATAAGCTTCAGTCTCACCCATACTTGCCTAATTAATGCAAATCATATCAAGTTATGATTATTTTGTTGCCTTTTTGTAAACGTATAACCTTATGTGCATGCTATAATCTACCTTATTCATTCCTAAAGGAGAGAAGGAAGTATGATTATCGTGCGAAAACTCGAATTCAAGATTTCAAGATATTTATACTTTATCCCCCCAAAAATCATAAGGGGTAGTTTACTTTTGAATTGAGTTTTATGACCAATTTCAAAACAAAAAATAAGATGTCTTTGTACATATTTTGTTATTAACATGCCATTAATAACCTGACAGTATGATACAACTCATTTTTTTTTTCCCTAAAATTTATGAGGGATAGTTTATTATAGAGATATTTTTGAGAGTTCTTTTTTTCGGGCAATTTTCTCAAACTTTACTCATGAAATTTTGTTCGTATTCCATAGATGAATGTTTCATTAACATCTTGACAGTATGACATAATTAAACTAGTCTGAAAATTATCCACAAGGGGTATATTATTTTTCCTCTGATGTTTTTTTTTAAACCGACTCAGAAGATTTTGTTCATGATTTATAAATAAATACGGGGTGTATAAAAAGTCCATTATCATCCTGTTTTTAAATCCACGATGTTAGTGTCCAATCTATAGCTTTCAAGGCCAGTATGCTGAATAGTGACAATCCAAATGACGTTTCAGTTCAAACTTAGGCAATAGACATGACACATGGTCCAGAAAGTGACAGGGGCAATTCATTTTTATTTATTTCACTCACAATGAGATGGACAATGCCAAGGACGCTGCTCTTGGCTATTTTTTAATTTAACTCATTATTATTATTATTATTATTATTATTATTATTATTATTATTATTATTATTATTATTATTATTATTATTATTATTATCTTCAAATATAATATGTTGAATAAACTTCGTCATTATCGTATAGAGAACAATGTTTCAACTAGTTTTAAAACAAACGGACTACTATTTTGAATAGCAAAGATGCATTTTCACGAAGCAACCCTTTACGTTCGCCTTTATTACCCGACACATCTAAATTCATTTTGCAGTTTGCAAACATTAGTTGTTCTGACAACTAGCTAGTCAGACGTATCCACACTGTTAAACATTCTTTCTTAAGTCTGAGAAACTGTTTCTTATATGTGCACCGAGTATATGTTTTCTTAGAAACGAGAGTTTAAAACTCTCGTTAATGAGAAATGGTGAAAAGCAGATGAAATTTTATAAAGCGAAACGAAAAAATATAGCGTTATTTTCCGTATGAATGATAATTGCTAAATCTCATTTCTAAGAAAATATTTTCTCGGTGCACAGATAATAAACGATTTCTCATTTTTTTTCTTATTATTTTTTTTTCATAGTGCAAGTAATTGCGTAAGAGCTTCAATTATGCTTGGCTAAACTAAATATTTATGAGATAATATGAGTATATGTACGCATATTAGCAAACACAATATACTCGGAAACCTCTATAGAAATTTGATCTTGTTTGTCTGGAATATTGTAAGACCTATATATACTTTCGTTCCCTATTGCACAGAATCAATACTCACTTCATTGAGATGGGCTGAAATCACATTGGAAAAAAAGAGTTCCACATTTTGCCTGAAACCACAGGCCGCGGCAAGAACTTCATTTCATAGAAAGCAGCGTTTCAAAACTGAAAGACCACGTAAAGATTGAAACAGAAAAAAAAGAAAAAAAGAATGTGCAGTGGCATTTACGTAGAAACTTCCCGTTTACAGTTAAAGAGATTTCTTCTGAAGTGGTTTCCTTTGTCAGCCTAACCAGTTTTGCGTGCGTTTTGATTTTGCCCGTACAGCATAAAATATTCAAATTAAAAAAAAAAAGAAAAGAGAGATACACAAGTATTTAGATGCTGTTTTCAACAACAACAACAAATATTATACTTTTCTTATTACCGTAAAACAATGCGAGCTTGCGAAAAAAGAGGTAAAATACAACTACTTTTGTCATCTTTAATAATAATAATAATAATAATAATAATAATAATAATAATAATAATAATAATAATAATAATAATAATAATAATAATAATAATAATAATAATAATAAATTAATATATCTCTGTCTCTCTGTCCGTCTGTCTGTCATCAATTTTCGTATAGAAAAGGTAGTCACCAAATGTTGCACATAGATATATCTTTACCAGATTAAATCGTATACAAAGACCTTTATTTTCAACAAACTTAAAAAGTTCGTTAATGAATCTCTATATTTCTCTCTCTGTGTGTGTGTCTCTCTCTCTTATTTGCATTTTTTTTTTCAATTTTAAACCCTCCATTCTATAGAGTATTAGAAACTATCTTCAGAAAGTGATGGATTTTTTTCGTCACTCTTACCGTTCCCGAGATATTGGCCCAAAAATGGCCGATTTCCAGAGATTTAAGGAGTCATATCTCGGGAACCATAAGTTACAGATATATCATGTAGGTGTTGATCAGTGCCTAAGAGGACGATGAACATTTTGGTAGCAAATAGTAACCGGTAGCCACTAGTCAACTGGCTACTTGCCAACTTCCCACCGTTCCCCAGATATTGGTAAAAAAAAATGTTCGAATTTCTTGAGATCTAAGGAGCCATACCTTGGGAATTGTAAATCATAGAGAGATGATATTTTGCGCATTTTCGCGAGAAAAAGAACAAGGTGCGGATATAAATGTTTACTTTTACATGTAGGAAGAATGACAGTTATCATTTCCGCTCCCTCTCTAGATTTTTTTAAAAGCTCTTTCTGGTAATATTCTTGGAATATTATCAACTGGTTTATAATTTATTTATTTATTTTAATTTCGGCACGAAGGAGATTACAGAGGGTCAAAACATGTGTTTAAAAGAAAATGACAAATACCCGGGACGCCGGATTTTAGTGTCAAATTCATAGTTTTTTGGGCTCGCTGACATAATCAGTAAGACTCCCGAAGCCGTTAAAGTCCAATTTTAGCCTCCATTTGTATGAAAGTTCGGGGACGTGAGAAATATGCATGTCAAAAATTACCGATATTAGTGTCGAATCCATAGTTCTCGGGATCGATGAGTCCCGGTGGCATCTGAACCTAAACGTAGGTAAGAAGGGACATGGTATAATATGCCTTAGCATGCAATCAGTTCTTGTAATGATGCGGAAGACAAAAGACGAGTCGAGATTTAAGGCTTTCCCGAATCCTCTCGAAAAAATCTCACGACTCGTTTCGAATTTTACGAAAAGACGTCTCGGTTTGAGGCAAGACATAAATAAAACGAGCTAACGCATAATTAAAATTAGTGAGAAATTTGCAACATTCTGATCAACATGAACCAAGTTTCAAAAGTTATGACTGAAAAAAAAAAAAACTAATAATCGAACAAGACAGGAAGATGAATGAATTGATGAGTGCGAAATTATATTTTTTCCGCCTCTTTCATCTGCCCAAACTTGAGTTTAACAGTTTCCTTATGCCTTGTGAAATGCTTATGTTTAGGTGTCCTTTAGTCATGTCTCGACTTTACCACATTTCCCCCCCCTAAAATATTACAAAAGTAAAGATTGATTGTAAAATGCATCTGGGTACGTGCAATTATTTAGTACTTACAAAGGAAGTTCGGGAGTAAGCATTCGCCTGCATAGAAACTAAGCATTCCATTTGAAAGAAAAATTCATGTTGATTAGAACAAGCTAATAACATTTCTGTACTGTTGAGAATTTTTCGAGATTCAACTCGGAAGTTTGTATATAAAATGAGTATATGTATATCTAAACGCGTTAAATACAACATTATTAGCAACGAATATTGACATGATGGTTTGAACTTGCTACTGTTTCATTACTGGGATCTATTCAGAGACAAATTGTCCATTGCAGGTTGGATGGCGGATGACAAAGACATAATGGTTGAGAATATACGAAAGACCTGCACACTATTTGTACAACCATTTGATGTGGTTTGATTCCGACCAATCAAAGATTATAGCAGGAGATTTGTACATAGTATGAAACTTCTTCATCCGGACGTTATGATGTGCAAACAAAACAATCAAATAAAGTTTGCGTCCATCCTAATGAATCAGTTCCGATCACCCTGATACATTGGATTGTTTCAGTTTGTGTTCCACAAGGCAGGTTACCGAACAAATTTTATGTCTTTTGAATCACCTGTCGAATTTTCTTTTCGTTTTGGTTATGCGAACTGTTACCCTGATGAATGCAGCACAATTACACATATAAAATATTCATAGTACAAGGAAGTCTTTTGCCTGCGTCATTCCTTCATAGAACAGAAGAACAGTGATCAATTTTTACCTCTAAGCTATCACTATTGTGAACAGTATGATTACTAATTTTAACTAACAAACGCGTTAGTTATTGCAAAACAGTTCTTGTGCGTGTGTTACCTCCGATAGATTTCAATTCGTATGCCAATATACGATGCTAACAATGTTGTATTTAACAAGTTGAAATGCGCATATAATCATTTTTTTTTCCATATAAACATCCAAGTTGAATCTCTAGAACAGTTCTCAATTGTACAGAAATTTTATTAGCTTGTTGCAATCCGCATGAATTGGTCCTTCAAATGGTATGGTTAGTTTCCCTGTAGGTGACTATTTTCTCTCGAACTTCCGTTGTTAGAAAACTCTTTGTGTAATGTTTTCTTATCTTTCTTTTCTTTTTCTTTCTTTTTTTTTGCTTTAACGTTCTACGAACACGATTTGGGAATAAGAGGGAGATCGTAACGATGATTATGAACAAAATATTGGAATGAAGCAAGTGGAAGGAAACGAGATAACTCCTAGAAAATACACACGCAGGGTGTTTGAGTGATGCTGTGGGCCGCCATATCATGGTTTTCATTGGGTTCTGTGGTCACACTTAGCGGACGAATCACTGTCAAAGATTATGTCGCAATTTTAGGAGACCACTTGCATCCTATGGTACGGATGTTGTTCCCGGACAATGACGCCATCTTCCAGGATGATAATGCACCCATTCACACAGCTGGCGTTGTTACAGCGTGATTTGAGGAATATCGGGATGAAGTTCAACACCTCCCCTGGCCCTCCCAATCCCCAGATCTCAACATAATTGAACATTTGTGGTCCGTCTTGGAAACACGACTCCGACGACGATTTCCACCTCCATCCTCTCTCACAGAACTGGCCGATTCCTTGCACGAGGAATGGTGTAAAATTCCACTTGCTACCATTCACGACCTCTATCCCTCCATCCCACGTCGCATCAAGGCTGTTCTGAAGGCGAAAGGTGGCCCGACACCATATTAATCTGGTAAGTTGCAATTTCATTCAGGTGTTTCCATTTTTCTGATCACCATCTGTATATATATATTATCTCTAAGTCATTGGTTCGTTTACTAAGCAGTATTTTGTGTTCCACAGAAATAACATATAGCGTTATTTTATTTCTGAGCTATTTTGAAAAAAAGAAAGTGGAATCAGGACCGACAAGTTCCTCCAATGCAAAAATATATTCATAATTATAAATTGGACCACGCGAATAATAACGTCACATTTTGATAAATTGGTATAGTTATCTAGCGTGAATGAAATATACAGTCCTGTTACGTAATTTCTAAACTTCCAAAAATAGAAGAAAAAGAGCAAGAAAAAAAGAAATAATCGCAGTCTGCACTCTCATACTTTCCATTGCTTAGGCAACGATTGGATTACGTGATGAAATAAATTATAAATATGTAGTGTGCGAAGTGAACAAGTTTCCAGCCTCACGTTGCATCTCTCGATCATCAAGGAAGTGATCGAAATGCCAGTCAAAGTGATAGCGAGCGGGAGATATCAAGGAATACGGAAGCTTGAGAGATGAGTTCATACTGAAAATTTTAATCAAAGTGTGGATAAGCATTGTGCTTGTCATGAGGACAAACCGTATGTGAACTACTGCTGGGTATTTGCAAACAAGTATACGGAGCATTTCATGAAATCCAACACTATGTCAATCTTGATTGATTATTTCACCTCGCTTCAGAAGGACACAATGGATCACATCGACTATAAAACACAATAACAGAAACAATATATTTTATTTATTATTATTATTATTATTATTATTATTATTATTATTATTATTATATTTTTTTTCTTTTTTTGAAAAGGCTTTGGTTGTAGATGGCAACCTAACCATTGTCCTCACCGTTTACAGTTGACATAACTGATCTAATTTTCAATCGAATATAATACATTTTTTCAGATTTTCTTTACACTTGGAAAACTCCACATCTTCAGACGACGATTCTTGTTCTCCAATGTGAACTCATGTAAAGCGCCGAGTTTTTTTTATTTGTGTGTGTGTGTGTGTGTGTGTGAGTCAACTACACGAAGCTGCCGAACAACAGTGCTATTTTGTATGCCTAGCTCCTCTGCAAAGCCACGAACAGTTTACTGAGTGTCTGTTTTTACATCACTCCTTAGGAACTCAAGTACGACGTTGGTCGGTGGAAGACTGTCACCTGAACAAGTTTAAGAAACCAAACTGTGGCAAGTGGTGCGCTCATTCGCCATTCATGATCCATATATATAAATATAAAAAAATTGAAAATCACTATGTTTGTGACTCTAAATCTCCTGAACCGCCCAACCGATCAACATAGATGTGGTTCAGGCCTGGAATCGTTTTTGTTATTTAAATTTGACGGGGCAACGTAGGGGAGGAGAAGGAGGGGGATATATATATATATATATATATATATATATATATATATATATATATATATATATATATATATATATATATATATATATATATATATATCAATTTACGTAAGACTGAAGGTGACTATTTATGTAACTTAATAATTCTTGAACCATCCGACCGATCTCAATCAATTTTTCAAGATACACGAGGTTCGGATCTGGGAAACATTTTTGTAACTTTACTTTAACGATAGATCTTAGGGTAGGTTAGGGGAGGAGGACGTATAAATAAAAAATAACAAAACTTAATAACGTTTGAACCACTCAACCAATCTTGATCAAATTTTCAACATATATGAGGATAGAGCTTTTTTTTTTTTTAACGTTGCACTTTGACGAGCCAACGCAGCGGAGAGGGAGAGGGGAGTTGTACTTTTAACAAAATTTTTAAAAAATGACTGCCTTTGTGACTAAATCACTCTTGAATCACCCAACCGATCTCAATCAAATTTTCAACATACATGATTCTAGTGGTAGGAAATACTTGAGGCTGTTCATTTTGACGATGCAACGTCGGGGAGGGGGACGAGGAAAGAAATATAAAAATGATCAAAAATTACCGATATTAGTGTTGAATTCATAGTTTTCGTGGTCAATGAGAGAAACAGTAACACTTCTGATGCTGTTTCTATCCAAGTTCTGCCCTGATAGTAGGAAAGGGGGATAAACATATAAAAAGATCAAAAATGACTAATATTAATGTCGAATCCATAGTTGTCGATGCTGTGTGCCGCAGTGCGGAGGAGGGGGAGGCGGAACTATATAAAACAATGATCGAACATGACTAATATTAGTGTGTAATCCATAGTTTTCGGGATCATTCAGATGAACACTGACATTTCCGATCCGGTTTAAATCAGAAAATCACTTGGGGGAAGGGGAGAAAGAAATATATAAAAATGATCGAAAATGGCCACTATCAGTGTCGAATTTATAGTTTTCTGGGTCCCTTAGGTGAACAGTGATACTTTCGATCCCGTTTAAATCCAAATTCAAGCCTGCAACTTTGGGGAGGGGGAGAAAACAATATTTAAATATGATCGAAAATGACCGATATTAGTACTGAATCAATATTTTCTGGGGTCGCTGAGATGAACGGTGACACTTCCGATGCCATGAGCCGGAACGTGGGGAAGGGGAAATAAAAATATATATATGTAGGGGAGAGGAAGGTAATGGCGATCAGTTGGGAATGGCGATCAGCCCATTTTGCCCTCTTGCGTGACCCGAGGATAAGTCAAACTAGAGCTGCCATCTGCCTCTTGTAACAAGGTTTCTTGTGCATTGTCGAGAAAGATGTCAGAGAAAACTGAAGTCTACAGCGTGCTGAAACTTGTTTTTGTTGATTTTATTATAAGGATCTGCATATTTCAACTCACGATACGTGCAATTTTAAGTTGTAAGATCTTGAAGTTACTAAGATTTATAAAAAAATTATATTTATGTCTAATGCACGACATATAGTTATATTTCAAATAAACTTCGTTTTACAGTATAACGAGCTCAATTTTCAAAATGGCGCAATGTTAGGAATGCTGATCAACATGATAGGTTTACCATCATGGTGATCGTCATTCCGAACAAACTTTTGGAATACTTCTCCAGCCAAAAATTATAAAAGAGGCTAGACCTAAGATAAGAAATACGCCTACTAGAGTCAAACACTGAAACATTGGTATCGGTATAACCTTTGTGGATCGTTGGTGCATGCTGACTGTACTGCTGTGGACTCACCATGTGGATATATATGTGACGTGTCTTTGAAAACACGTCAATAAGACATTCAGTTGACGTTTCTCAGTCTTTCGAAAGCGCAGTTTAGAAAAAAAAAGAAAGAATTGCCTATGGAACTATGTGTGTTTATTAAGCTGATACCGTGATCGACATTACCAACATGTGATGGGAATGGCGACCAAAGTAGTAATTCGAGTTTTTTCCATCGTGTTCCCGAGCTGAAAGAGTGATCCTCTTTTTATTTTACACACTTATTGTAGAAGGATTGGCGTATATATTTACAAATAAATTATGTTTCAATAATATATATATATAGGGTACAGCGGGGTAATTTGAATAATTTCAGACATTTTCTCATATATCTCGGAAACTGTAATTGGTATTCAAATATAAAATTGTGAACAAAAACTTTGAACCTTACTGTTACTTAACAATTTTTCTTAAGATAGTATCTGAGATACATCATTGTAAAATTTGGGTATTCAATTTCCCCGCCGACATTTGGAAAAACGTAAAAGTGAGGGGCAATTAGAATAACGAGTGGGGTAATATGAATAACCAACAAAATAAACAAGTCTTATAGAAATAATGTATAAACTAATTAATAGTTAGATTGCAATTTCTACGGTAGTTGAAATATGCTAGTTTTGAATGGAAAGAAGTAGGCCTACATAAATTGTAAATATGCGTCACCTATAGCTATCTTTTTGAATGTAGGCCTACACTAAAAAAAAAATTGTTCAGAACACTGTTTAAGGCAAAGAGCCGTAATTGGTTAATTCATCTTCCATCGTTCGTATTTAACGACAACGACAACAGATAAACTGTTTTCGACCTTCTGTACCGACAAAGACTTCGTAGAACTATGTCTTACAACGCTGGCAACGAATCCAGTCTCCCTTTCTAGCAGAACGTTCTGAATAGTAATTAAGAAGGCAAAAACAGCAATTCCTTGTTTGACTTTAATTGCCTGCAGCCATCTTTAGACTTAGGCCTACATTTTCGTCACTGGAAGGGGTAGAGGATATCAGTTTCTTTCGAGCATTCATTTGTTTTTTTCTTGGCAGGTTCTGTATTAGCACTCTTCTTTCTTGTAGTGTCATTGAATTTTGTTGCACCCGATGCTTGCGTCTTTCCTCGGAGGTGTTTTATTCTCATTGCCCGAATATTTTCAGAAGTTGAGTGGCATGATTTTCCTGCGACACGACGTCTCTTCTGCACACAAACTTCTGGGCTGGGAAGCACTTGTTGTATGGGTTCATCTATAGGCTTCGTTTGAGAGCCATGACCGGAAGAAGAAGGCGCGTTGTTAAGATCTTCTTCCCGAGAAGACTGCTCCTCAAAATGTATAATAAGGCCATACGTTTCCGAAGGGGTGAATCGAAATTCTTCAATAGCTTGTGGACTAAACGGGTAGATACCAGTACATGAAAACCCATTAACTGCCAGTCCAACAGAAGCTGTCCACTTCTAGGCTTCAGTGAACAAAATGCAGAACTGAGAATTACTAATCACTGACCTCGGGTTTTAGTGAATCCAGATAGTTGCCTCTTGATGGTAATTGGCTTTAAGGGCCTTAAAAACAGAGCGATCGAGTGGTTATAATACGTGTGTTGTGTCTAGAGGTAGGTAAAGCATTTCGATGTCATGACTTTGGTAGAACTCTAAGGACAAATGTTGTGAGTGAGATTTGGGTTTTAAAGTCCGGATTTAGGCGTACGCCTTTGAATATTACTACAGGAGGTATAAAAGACCTTCTGGCATTGCAGCATGCTATCACCGTTACATTTTCCCCTCGCTCAACAGATGTTAAACTTACCACCTCTTTTCTGCCCTTTTCTGCAAAAATTTTAGGGGTCTGTTATTTAGGGGAAGATTACTTTCGTCCATATTATAAATACGGTTACGATGGCTTATGGAGATCATACTTGTTCATTAATTTTCCCAGTAAATCAAAATAAGAATTCGCAGTTTCCTTGTTAACACTAGAAGCTTTTGCTTTGACAAACAAATATAAAATAGTAGGCCTATAGTTCTAATTTCACTGCTATTCAAATTGCCCCGTTTTGAATTATCCAAATTGCCCCGCAGTCGACGAATATTCCATTCAGAACGTGGTATGAAAACTGCTGATTAGTTGACGCCAGTGTACAGTATATCAATGCCCCACATGCTACTGATACGATTATAATACAGAGCGGTTTCATTTTATCCAGTTAATAAGAAGGAAAGCTTAAGGAAACAACGTTGAAAATTATAACGACCTAAAAATACACACATTCGTACTTACCTTACAGCAAACAAAAAATCGTATAAGCCTTCAAAACCGAAGGAATAGTTTGTATTTCTGAGAGCGACTTCTGCAAACCACCACCTACAAATCCACCACAGGTTCACTAACATGGCGTGCCGCGTTTCCACTCCAGCTGGCAAAATGCTTAACATTATTCAAATTCCCCGCCTATTCGAATTACCCCGCTGTACCCTATATATAGGGCTGGGTTTAGAGAAGGTACATCGGGGCATGTGCATCCCCTTCGTTATAAACGTAAATATACACTATTTAAATTGAGAAGCTAGCAGTGAAAATTGCAACACTTTAGTAAGTATTATGTACGGTACAAGTATCCATCATATTCCAAGTGTCCATGATTGAAGAAATTCGTTATTTAAAGCATAAAGCTATTTTTATACTGAAAATTATTCCGATACAAATCAGCATGGATCAGATGGTAAAGTATTGACTTTGCACTCGGAAACTCGTGGGTTCAATTCCCTGAGATAAGACACTGAGAATGTTTAGGGTAATTCGTCATTCAAAGCACAATGAAGTGTATACATAATGAAATGTAAAACTGTTGAACAGCTAACTCCTACACCGCTAGAACGATTTTGATTTTTTTTTTTTTTTTGGTTGATGAGTGAATCCTGGGCAAATTTAGTTATTATTATTATTATTATTATTATTATTATTATTATTATTATTATTATTATTATTATTATTATTATATTAGTTTCCTGGAAGGGGTTATCTTAACGAGGTAGGGTAATTCAAGCATTTGTGTTAATAATACAGTATCTCACGATCCCTTCGAGTTAGAAACATGGTGTTTGATATACTGTATCTCCTCATTAGAAATAAGAGGACACATATTCCAGCAATTTTGAAATTTTCCGTTGAGAGAGGCAGAACGGTCTTTTCTCTACAAATGCAAATTAGTACCGTTTTACAGAATGAAACTGAAACTTCCAAACTATGGGAATTCAATACTCAAATTTGAAGTAGTACGTCTAATAAGTACTGGTTGGAATAGACTAATAAGATCAAAGCAAGAACCTCTTAACCGGACACTGAATCAATTAAAGAACGGGAAAAAAAATAATCGCTATCCCTTACTGTTTTCTTTCTATGGCGATAAAGACTAAAACCAAAAGTCGTTCATTTGTGCCACTTTTCGGTTTGAATGAAGCGTTAAGGAAGGATATGAAAAATATCCTTGGGACGCTGAGTCGGCTGCGAGAAACTACTTCCCACTTGTAGATAACTTTTACAGTTTTTGATATATGAAAATATGAGTCTAGAAGCACTTGTAAATTCAACCACTTCAGTCTCTTTATAATGTTGGGGGTTTTGAATACACATATTAGGGTGTCCTTTATTTAAGGCAATTTCGATACGCACAGCCCCCAAATGTATTCTATGTGACCGTAAACACGCATTAGTGAAATAGCAGCTCCCAACGAGAACGTTTACCAGTGCCGACTTGACAAAGTCATGAAATGATGTTTCAACATAATAAAATAATTTAGAATGTCCAGCCGTCATAACGAAAAAAAAAAAGAGAGATAGAAACGAAATTTTGTACGAAGCCTATATAGAAAGGAGGACATGTATTGATGGACACCATCAGTTGAACAGGGTTGCCAATCCAAGAGGAAGTTACGTTTATGTAAATCGATTAACCTAAATTAGATACCATCATTGGAAGCAACGATGAAAATAAAGACAAAAGAGGTGGTAAACGTAAATCAGTGTTGCAAACATTTCGAGAAATAATGTGAAATATATATATATATATATATATATATATATATATATATATATATATATATATATATATATATATATATAAATATATATATATATATATAAATATATATATAAATAAATATATATATATATATATATATATATATATATATATAAATATAAATATAATATATATATATATATATATATATATATATATATATATATATATATATATATATAAATATAAATATAATATATATATATATATATATATATATATATATATATATATATATATATATATATATATATATATATATATAAATGCAAACTCCATTTGCATAAGCAGCGTTGCCATCTTTTACAAACCACACTTCTCAGCTTTAAGAAGATACCGACCATTTAAGTCAGTACGCCAGTCTAAGTATTTTATTGATTGACGGAATAGATATGAGGGAAAAGCTTGTATAACACTACACATTTTCCCCTCATATCTATTTTGTCTATCAGTACAAAACTTGGTATACGCATTTTCTAACCCCTATAGTATTTTCGGAAATACATTTGGATTGTGTGCTTTTATCCAGGGTTACTCCAGAGGGGTCCAAATTTGATAGTAGGGATTTCTGGAGGGAACTTTCCCAATTGTTCCTGTTCAGGTACATTATGGGCCCCAATACATAGCTCTTCTGGAAAGCTTGTTTCATGCTGAAGAGAATGAACTATAAACGATTACATTCCAATGAACAGTGTTGATGCAGTAGCTATTTCACTGCTAGCCGACGACTTTATACATACTAACAGGATTAATGGGCCCCAAGGACTTACTTCATTGTCCATGGCACCTATTTTTTTTTTTTTTTTTTTTTTTTTTTTTTTTTTGTGCATGAACATATCTTTGTTATGCTTATGGAATGGACTAGGTTTGATTCGCATGTCCGGATGACATGTCCATGTCCTTTCCTTGACAGTTTCTCTTTAGTTTGTAATATGTGTTCTCTTTCCAGTTGTTCAATTCAATATCTTACTGTTTTAATATCCAGGCTCGTGGCTTGAACAACTTGCTTTTTAGGCATTCCAGCTTCCATATGCAATTATTCTTCCTCTAGTTATAAGAGTCAAATAGCCTACCATCTTTGGTTTCTCTTTCTACATATGAAAGCAATTGTAAAGAAAGTTTTGTGTTTTATCGATTTTTTAATATACGTATAAGTTTTAGAAATCTGACAGCGCTGCAAATGCTAATAATTCCGTTTTTAAGGTTTAATAGCAATACGATATAACCAACTCGCATAGCAAAAATTCAGGTAATAATAATAAAAAAAAGTCAAATAGCTGATAATTACTAACGTGGAAATTTACTTTAAAAAATAAAAAAAGAGGAAGAAAGAGACATAGAGAGCTTAGCAATGACGTTGCCATGAGAAACCTTGGCCACAGTTCTCGAAACAAACCGTTGTTGGGTATTGATGACGTAAGTGCTGCAGTATTTTCAAATCTCTTTCGCAGATATATCCAATAGATTTTTCTTCTCAATTGGAAACTTCACTATTCTATTATGTCCTTCCCTTGATCGACGATTCCATTTAAAAATTAATTGTATTTTATTTTTTTATTGAGAGCTCCAGATAAAAAAAATGTAAATGATTAAAAATGGATACAGACATACGGAAGAAGTAATGCCCGTACTATGTAACAAGAATTATACAATAAAACGTTATTGTATGAATGTTTTACGCACAAACCATTAAATTATGTAATGCTATATTAGGAAGTTCTAAATTTTGACCTTAATTATTTATTGTATAATCTATTTAGAAGAAAAATAAACAAATGTTTAGAATCCACCACATGAATTCTGATGATGCTAGTTGATATAGGACATATATACGATTATAATATACTAGCAGAATGTCCGCTTCTTCGCAAGGGAAAAATACGTTTCGTTTCGAACATAAAGTACTAATGGTGGCTGAATTGGAATAGAAACAACATCAAGAATGTCATTGTTCATCTCAGTGACCCTGAAAACTATGTATTATACACTAATATCGGCCATTTTTGATCATTTTTAAATGTTTCCTACTCACCCTCCCCTAAGTTATGCAGTCAAAGTGAAATGATAAAAAAATATTCCAGGCCCGAATTTCATCTATGTAGTAAATTTGATAGAGATCAGTCAAGTGGTTCAAGAGTTATTAAGTTTTATGTATTTATATATGTCACCCTCACCCTCCCCTACGTTATACCCGTCAAAGTGAAATAATAATATCAGCCCAAGATGCGTAACTCATCTATGTTGAAAATTTGATCAAGATGGATTGGGTCGTTGAAAAGTTATTACTTCACAAACATAGAGAATTTCATTCTGCACACACACACACACACACACACACACACACACACACACACACACACATACATACATATATATATATATATATATATATATATATATATATATATATATATATATATATATATATATATATATATATACTAAATTGCAAGATCTCAAATTAAACAATATATACTGTATAATTGAAGTGCGTTGTGCAATGACTTGTCTATCTTTGAAATTTGATAAATGATATATTGTTGTATTTACAATCACTACATCAATTTGTAGTTCTTATACTATGAATCATGCAATACTAAAACAACATTTGAAATCTAAGACTTGGGTGCACTATTGTTGTCCAAGAAACTCATGGACTTTCTAGTTTTGCCTCGAAAAACAAAGCGAAAACTTTCATGCTTCTTTCTTCGTCTCATGTCGAATTTAAAAATATGCGTCTCGTCCTGTGGACATCAGTAGCTAGAAGATAAAATAATAATAATAATAATAATAATAATAATAATAATAATAATAATAATAATAATAATAATAATAATAATAATAATAATAATAATAATAATAATAAAAATAATAATAATAATAATAATAATTATTATTATTATTATTATTATTATTATTATTATTATTATTATTATTATTATTATTTTAGATAGTATGAAGTTTTCGTGAGAAAATATATAATTGTCAATGTAATTGAATAAAAATAAACCAGTTGAGAATGCTTCGAGAGCATTGCCAGGACGAAATTAAAAAGAGTTGAGAAATGGAGTGAAAAGGATAAGTGTGATTGTTCCTACATGTAAAAGTAAGTCCTTCTATCGGCACCTTCTTCTGTTTCTCACAAATAATTTGCAAAACGCCATCTCTCTATGAGTTACGGTTCCCGAGACATGGCGCATTAAATTTTTCGAAATTCGAACTTTTTTGGTCGATATCTCGGGAACGGGAAGTTATAGAGAGATGACATTGATGTTAATCAATACCTAGGAGGGTGGTGAATATTGTGTACAAAATAGTAACCGGTGGCTACTGTCCAACTGACCACTGATTTGGCCAGTGGCCACCAGTTAATATCGGAACCAAAATATTTATCATCCTCTTAGGTATTGATCAGCATCAGTATCATCTCTCTCTAACTTATTGTTTCTGAGAAATGGTTCCTTAAAATCTCCGGAGATCGGTTATTTCTTGGCCAATATTCCGTGAACGGTAAGAGTGGCATGAAAAATTCCATAACTTTCTTGGATTGTTTTTGATACTCTATCGAATTTTGGGCTCAAAATTGAAAAAAACAAGGAAGTAACAGACAGACAGACAGAGATATACAGACATAGAAAATTCAGTTACGAATTTTTTTGAAAAGAAACAAGTAACAAGTTTGATAGTTTGGAAAACACTAATAGCTAGTTCATACTGTAAAATGAGTGACGTGTTGTGATTTTCACTCATATGTTATGAACTAATAAGTTGAATTTGATCCTTCAAAAACAGTTTAAAAATAAATATTACTACCTAAAACTTTCAGAGGAAGGATTTTTTTTCTGAAAACACACTTAATTTTCTACACACTCCAAACGGAAATCAAAATGAGACTGGTCAGAGTTTAGAAAACCAAGAGGTTTTCATCGATCAAAAGTTGTTTCGTAAATATAATAGCATTGTTATTAAAGTCCGTTCAACGAACCTTCTGATCCAGAAGTAAACATTGCAGAATGGTATCACTCCACCAGTCATCGGATGATTGGCTATCGGTCAGCGCTTCTTTCGAGAAGCACGTGCTTGTATCCTGTCCGTGTTTTACGTACTTCCCGCACGCAGCCATATTGTAAACTGTGATTCGCGCGTAAAATGGGTCTAAGCCACCTTTTACGCATGCGTATTCTCTTTTATTGCATTAATTCAATTTAGTTCTTAGATACAATGTTGTTTCTGTTATTTAACTGTAAGGAAATTGCATTTCTGATAATGAGCCTTATAAGCAACAAAAATATTAAAAAGCAGCTTACTTAACAATGGACTATTTTCTTCTGCCGCATGGATGTTCCAAGGCTCTTTAACCAATAAAATGAAACAATCACCACGTGTATTTGTTTACATGAGGTACTGAACGTTCCTTGAATAAACTTTAGTAACAAGTGTACTCCATTCTGTGCTATTTGACGTTTACAAAATAAAAGTTCATTAAAATTTGTTAAAGTTATGAGAGCAAAAGTTCGAGCGTATGGAACTCATGCACCGCCATTTTGACAGTGAAACCGATGTTTGAGCGATGGGAACATTTAGTATGTTGCAAGTACCGATAGTTGTAAGTACTGAAATACCGATTTTTGAAAATTTAAATTTAATCTAATTGGATATCACCGCCATATCTAGCATATATTTTCTGGCCTACAACTTGAAGGATAGTTTATGACCAGCAAAGAAGAAAACTAACATGTGACAAAATACAAGTATGTGACACTATAATTGACTTATTTATCGTAAACTAACTCCATGAAATTGCTGTATATTACGGAATGCCATCATGCTGGACTCTTTTTATTGAAAACCACTTTTGACATTTTAATGAAAAAAAAAAATCCATGAGGTACATGATTTATCAGCACATAAGTCCTGATCCGTGGTCTGCGGAAAATAATGAAAATCGGGAGCAGACCTTTGTAGTGGACAGCGGTCTAACAGTAACAACTTTAAAATATGAGCTTTAATTAATAAAATACACATTCCTTTTATTTTATGTTTTATCATTATTATATTTGCCGAGGTGCATACTGTTTTCGTTAATGTTTCTATTTAACACCCAAGTTTTGAGTTGCCCCAGTAAAGAAAATATATATTCAAAAAGTGTTACATCTGGATAATGTCACGTAGTTTAGAACGTATTGAATTTTTAGAGGTCAAAATTGAAAATGCATTTATTGTGTTTTGAAAATAATATTATAAAACGACATACGCACTACTTTGTTCGATGATTTATTGCCATGTTTCTAGCAACTGTGAAGTATCGTATTTTTACGTGTGGTGATAAAATATGATTAATGCTTGGTTTGGTTACTGAAATTTAGCATACCATTTCAGCAGCGAGGCTATATGAAACGTGCGCCTACAGTTTAAGGTGTAATCCGAGCTACCGTGTCTTTGTGTTCTATTACCGGGAATCGAACCCGAGACACCGTGCGCCAAAGGCGCGCGTGCTACCCACTAGACCAACGAGGATGGCAGGAATACGGTGGCAGATAAAAACTGCTTACCGTATATAGAAACTGTTTGAGATGTGTTGTAACAATACTTTACAAAATACGTTCATTTAAATATCATCAGAGCGAGAACGCTGTTTAAACAGGGATTCTCCTCACACACACCCCCCCCAATTTTCACCTGCTGCGTAAGACTTTTTCTGCGTTATAAAAATGAGCAATAGTTTCTCATATTTATCCTTACTCTGTATCTTCATTTCATGCAGTAGCTCATTATCATCTAGTGGTAAGCGAGTTCAGATTTGTGTTGCCTAACTCTGCTGCCATATGTTCTAGCATTTGAGTAACTTGTACGTTCGACTGTACTGTTATTTGCTAAGTGGTGTTTCTCTAACAGTAAGATTAGTCTGATTTGCCACGTCGTGTCTTTTTTATGACACTGTACTGTGCGTCTGGGTTTCACAAAAGTGCTATATAAATGATTAACTACATACAGTGGAGTGCAATGTCCCGTGAGTGTAAAAACGGACCTGACTTATTTTGTTATGTGTGATGCACTTACACTTAAAACTCAAAAAAGCATCCTTACATCCTTAGGTAAAATGGCTTATGAACTGTACATTGGCTATAGGGTTAGAGACGAGGATAAGTCTTGTGGGCCCTACATATATATATGTTGCATTAAGCGTTCCAGGAATTTGAGAAACTTGTTACAAGAAAAGTATAGTTCTATGAAATTTGCTGTTCCTATGATTTGGCGCGAACGAATAGATCATGTAACTGACTGTTGCTTTTCCCTGACAGATGTAAAAAGCTTCTCTTCTAAATCTAAACATCAGATTCAGTACCCTAATTTAAAGTCACTTATTTGAACACAGCCGTGTAACGTGGGTTCCTGTGACAACGGCATGGCGCGTCCTCAGGTTGCGGATCGAGGAGAAGGCCTCTAGGCATAGAGGTTAGCTGCGAATATACTGAATAAGCAGTCGCGAACAGACGACCAGGAGTGGTCCTCCAGCTTGGGGGTTTGGGTAAGGCTAACAACCTCATTCTATATATATATAAAGGAAACTTGTTCAGAAACATTCACAAAAGCCTCGGACAAGGACTTATAACTTGGTAGGACGTCAACAAAAGAAAATGGACATGAGATTTGGAACATGGAATATTAGAAGTCTTTATAGGGCAGGCGCGTTAAAATCCGTAACGAGTGAGTTAGAGAAATACAGGATGGACCTAGTAGGAGTTCAGGAAGTTAGATGGGAAGGAAATGGAGCTGTGAACTCCGGAAATTCTACGTTCTTTAATGGGGAAGGAAATAAAAATCACCAGTTAGGAACAGGGTTTTTCGTTCACAAACGAATATTACCAGCAATTAAACGGGTGGAATTTGTTACTGACATACTTTATTTTATTACTCGTAAGGAACGGTGGTGTGATATTATTGTTTTAAATGTACATGCGCCAACTGAAGATAAGGATGACGTTATAAAAGACAGTTTTTACGAAGAAGTGGAACGGATATTTGGCCAACTCCAGCGATATCATATGAAAATTCTATTAGGAGACTTCAATGCGAAGGTAGGACGAGAGGATATTTTCAAACAGATTATAGGGAACGTAAGGAAAGTGATGACGTCGGTGTTAGACTCGTGAACTTTGCAATATCCAAAAACCTAATCGTGAAGAGTACAAAATTCCTACATCACGACGTTCATAAATGCACTTGGATATCTCCAGATGGAAAAAACACATAATCAAATTGATCACATAATCAAATAGAAGAAGGCAATTTAGCATAATTGATTTCCTGTCGTTTAGAGGGCTGATTGCGACACTGATCACTACCTGGTAGCAGCGATAATACGAGAGAGATTATCGTTGAATAAAGGTAATATTCATTGTACGAAAACGGAGAGATTCAATTTAAAGACATTAGAAGATAGCCAGGTAAGAGAGGAATACCAGATTGAAGTTTCGAATAGATTCTCAGTTTTAGAAGATTGGGAGTGCACTAGTGTTGAGGATACTTGGATTGAAATTAGAGATAGCATTAAAAGTTTAGCAATAGAAAAATTGGGACACGCGGAAATGCGTAGGAACAAACCCTGGTTCGACCAGGAATGCATTAAACTAGCAGAAAAGAGAAAACATGCAAAATTACACTGGTTACAAAATCCGAATGAAATAACTACACAAAATTTCTCAGATATCAGGCGGGAAACTTCCAAACTTTTAGAACAACGAAATGCGATTTTCTGAAAGCTAAAATTAAGGAACTCGAAGATAATAGTAAAAATAAAAATATTCGGGAGATGCATAACGGGATCAGCGAGTTTAAGAAAGGCTATCAACCTCATGCTTATATATTAAGGAAAGCTCACGGAACAGATCTCACTGATACGGATAGCATCTTAAATAGATGGAAAGATTTATTTGACGATTTGCTGAACACACAACCAAAACCTTATGTGTGTGTAGAAAAGGAGATACACACCGCAGAATCGTATATTCCAGAACCAACCGAATAGAAATAGAAACCGCTATAAAGAAATTAAAGAAATACAATCCTCCGGGTTTAGATGAAATTCCGGCTGAGTTAATTTTAGCCGGAGGCGAAAAATTGTGGAACAAGATACACAAACTCATTCTCCTTATCTGGAACAAGGAAGAATTGCCACAAGAGTGGAAAGAATCAATCATTGTTCCAATTCAGAAGAAAGGCTACAAAACTGACTAATAATTATCGAGGTATTTCTCTTCTGTTAATATCCTATAAAATCCTTTCAAATATTCTATTAGCAAGATTGACCCCATACGCAGATGAAGTAATTGGAGATTATCAGTGCGGATTTAGACGAAATCGATCAACTATCGACCAAATATGTACCATTCGCCAAATACTCGAACGAATGCTGGAATACAATACCTTGGTACATCAATTATTTATTGATTTTAGAAAGGTGTACCACTCGGTTAGGAGATAAACATTATACAACGTTCTTACAAAGCTTGGAATACCGAGAAAGCTAATTAGATTAATTAAGATGTGTTTAAATGAATCCCAAAGTAAAGTCCGAGTAGGAAAATTTTTGCCCACGTCGAAAATGGCATGAAACAAGGAGATGCGTTGTCGCAATTATTATTTAACTTTGCGTTGGAATACGCTATAAGGAAAATCAAAGATATAGATAATAGATAGTAATAGTAATAGAATATTTATTGCCATTAAACAAATTTAATAGGGGATGATAGGAGAACAATACAAAGAAATGCTGAGATCTTATTAAACGCTTGCAGGGACATGGGTTTAGAAGTAAATGTAGAGACAACTAAATACGTGGAAGTGCGTCGGGACCGTAATACGGCAAATTGTGGATGCGTTAAAATATTAAATAATACTTTTGATAAAGTGGATACTTTCAAATATTTAGGATCAATATTAATAGACGAAAATCATATTCACGAAGAAATTAAATGTCGAGCAAAAGCAGGGAATTCGTGTTACTATTCGGTTCAAAATCTCTTGTCGTCGCGAATTCTGTCGAGGAATTTTAAGCTTAAAATATATAAAACGACAGTCATGCCTGTTGTTCTGTATGGTTGCGAAACATGGTCGCTTACTCTGAGGGAAGAACATAGACTGAAAGTATTTGCAAACAAGATCCTGAGACGAATATTCGAACCCAAGAGGAACAGGAATGGGGAATGGCGGAAACTTCATAACGAGGAACTACATAATTTATACGGTTTACCCAACATTGTTAGGGTCGTCCAGTCTAGGAGGCTTAGGTGGGCAGGTCATGTAGCTAATATGGAAGAAAGTAGAAACGCTTTCAAAGTGTCGACTGGAAGACCAATCGGAAAACGACCATTATAAAGACATAGACGCAGATGAGAGGAAAATATTAAGATGAATTTCACAGAGATAGGAATACAAAGTAGAAACTGGATGCAATTAGCTAAGGATATAAGTTAGTGGAAAGCTTTTGTGAACGCGGCATTGAACCTCCATGTTCCATAGACCATAGAGTTAGTTAGTTAGTTAGTTATTTGAACACAATGAAGATTTTCCAGTACGTAAAAATCCAGAACATTACACTGTTGATTCAGAAGATGATACATCAGACGTTCCAAACAACAAGGAAGATATGGACTTTCAGCCATCCACATCCCAGTCAACTTCACTTTTTTTTTTATCACACAAAAATAGCTTAACAATCTTGTGATAGACTTGAAATTTTGTAAAAGAAAAGTGGAATTGTTAGGCTGTAGACTTCAAAATTGGAATCTCTTAGCTCATAATGTTAAAATAAGTTTATTTAGAAAGCGACAGTCATTTTGAGGACTATTTTGTTGAAAATGGAGGCATTGTTTATTACAAAGATGTAGATGGCTTATTTCAGTCTTTGTGACATGAACATAATCCCATCGAGTGGCGCTTGTTTATTGACATCTCGAGCTTAAATCTGAAAGCAATGCTTCTCCGTATTCGAAATGTTCACCCATCTGTTCCTGTAGCATATGCGGGTCATACAAAGGGCGTGTGAAGTTATGAGTGTGATATATTGGATTTCAATGAATACATAAACTTTAAATTGTCGTTTTTTTTTTAATGTGCGTGCGATAGCGGTGATAAAGGAAACAACTACGTCCAATAAATATTGAGCTCAAATACAAGATTTCATTCCTGGGACCAAGAACATATCTCGTAAACCAATTGTGAACCATCAAGATGTATTTTTTGCCACCATTACATATCAAACTCGGGTTGATGATTTTTGTTAAACTGCTAGGTGGAGAAGGTATTGCTTCCACTCACCTTAAGGACACATTTCCAAACTTAAGTGAAACAAAAATTAAAGATGGAGTATTTGTTGATCTACAGACTAAAAGAGTCGTGTAGGATGAAGACTAAACTAAACTAAAATTGAGAAGTTAGCTTATGTTTAGATTTTATTGGAAATATAAAGGCTGAAAATTATAAAGCTATTGTTAGTAACATGGTGCTCAGTTTTGAACTCATGGAATACAACGTTATTAAAATTACACTTTTTGTACTCACATCTTGACTTTTTCCCTAAAACCTCGGTACAGTAAAGTGATGAGCAAGGAGAACGGTTTCATCAGGACATTGCCACATTTGAAAAGCGTTATAGTGGAAAATGGACTGAAAGTATGCTTGCTGAATATTGCTGGTCTATCATCAGAGATACTCCAGAAGATGTCTACAAGCGTAAGCGACCAAAGAAAGTATTTTAAAGGACAAGTAAACAAAATTTAATATTAGTATAATACGCCTTCTTAGCCTACATTAGATAGTAAATGCATGTCAATACGTCCATTTCGTAAAATGTCTTGTGGTCTGCCCAACAAAAAACGTTACGTAATGGAACATTTTGGTTTCCATCAATGAATTTAGCACTTGCCATTTAGTTAAAATCGCATAAATTCATTTGAAGGACAGAAAAAAAAAGTTTAAATTTGTTGCACAGTGTTATTGGTGCTAATTCAATTTTCTCGAATTCTATGTTAGACTATCAATTACAAGTTTAGGAAGTCTCGTGGTGAAAAGAGACCTACGCTAAATCCAAACGTACAAATATTTTAACTCAGTCATTATTATAATTGATATTCTTATATAAGCGCTGCAATAAATGCATTTGCATGCACTTTGAAAAGAAAATCATGCTATAAAGTTTTTTTTTTCCTTTCCGTATTTTCTTATCAGCAAAACCATTTGGTTTGTTTCCAAATAACTTCAAAGTTGATGTCAGTTATGCAGTTTATAAAGAACCTCATCAATTGCATGAAGAAACTTGTCAAAATAATGCGAAATTCAGCTTCATGTGGTATGAGATTTGTCTCTATCTCTGCTTATGTGAAAGGATTGCGAGGTAAGTTAAATGGAAAAGTTTCGTCGCGTGATCGATTGACATATTATGAAACGACACTGCGTGCCTCAGCGGACCGGAAAGTTTCGTAGAACAAGAATCGTATTTGAGAGCGGAAAACGTGAATAGTATTTTTCTGTGTTTACATGAAGACAAAGGTTCCCAAAAGGGTATTTCTAATCCTTTTCTTTCTTGTTGGATGAAGTTCCTAGTTTTAAAAAAATAAAAAAAAAAACACTAGAAAGATTTATCTAGTGTTTTATTTCAACAACAAGCAAAGCATAGTTTTACATCACCACAGGCACTTACTAAAAACTTTCATATACTTTCTTTGTATTTGTGTAAACGTTCAATACTAGTCTGTGGTTTCTCAGTTTACTAGAGAACTAGCTAAACCTGCGCTCTCTACACAGCGCATCATTCACGAGCATGAGTCTCCTTGCCATTCCTTACAGCATCTGTGCATATCCCTTTACAGACACAAGTGAATGACGTCTTGACAAAAATCGGCAAAAGGTATCATAAAGAGGATAGAGTTATAGTTTTTTTTTTCAATATATCCCACCGTTTGCAAAATTTGAGAGAACTTCCAGTTGGAGTTTCTAATTTATGTGTGACCATTGTTTTCTTTCTTCTTGCATGCAGTAAGTAATAAGCAAATACATTACATACACAATTAATTATAATATCAGTGATGCACAGTGTTCATAGGGCAAAACACTCCAAACAATAAAGGTTCATCTTAGTCTGGAGAAATGTTATCCATCGTTTTTCATGATCATTTGGTCATGAAACAAACGCCGGACAGATGTTCTAACCCTTGGTAAATATGTTGTGTTAGGATGTATAAATCGTAGGATATGATGCTTTAGTGTTTAAAATTTCAATATTTGGAGTGTACCCGAAAAAAAATGTAGTAAAGAAATAACAGCCACTTTTTTATATCCAATTAGAATTGAACAATCTACATAAAATTTGCAATCGATCACTGAAAACGGCATATTTCTATAGCTTGTGGTTTTCGAGACATCATTGTCAAAATAATTTGTCACAAAGAAACAAACATATAAACGTCCACAAACATATAACTTTTTTTTTCTTAGCAGAAACATATAAGCCTAGCATTTTAACGTATAGATGCTTGGTATTCTTGCAAATTTACTTCCAGTAGTTTCTGTCAGATTTTTTTTTTTTTTTGTGTGTGTGTGTGTGTGTTCGCCACCACGACGACTGGCTAATTGACGACTTGCAGATGATAATGTAATACTTGATCACTGTCATCACTAGTCGCTGTGCTACATAGCACTTCTTTAAATAAATAAAAAGAAATACATTTACAGCTTCTAGCGTAAAAAAAAGGCTCTAAAATGTACTTCTTTACACATTAACATTGCCCATTACCAGCCACTGTACTAGTTAACTGTTTTAATGTGGTAGTGATTCTTAGATCATCATTAAGTGATCACTGCTCCAGATGTAATTACGGCAATGAAAAAAAAAACAAGCAGTTTCTATTAGTTTCCATCAATCATTAATATTTGACCAATTTTGATAATTAGTGAACTTTGTTGATCTCAATGATCTAGAAACTAGCAACTCAGAAATGTCACTTCATACTAAATTATAATAGTGACAACGAGTTAGTGGAAGAGTAGTTTCATTAGTTGTTTGGTTGTTCACCAGGTAGTGTCAATTTTCAGCACTGAGGTTACAGAATAGATCTACAGCTTAAAGAAGGATTTGAAACTTGATGCTTCTCTGAAAATTATCAAATCTGGAATATGAGCTAATAACTTCGCGGTTCAGGCTATTTGAGTTGTTGTTTGTAGATCAAGAGAGAATATGTATCTAAAGAAGCTAAATGTATCAGTTTCTATATTGAATGAATTACATTAATAAAAACATCCTGAGTGTTCATACTTATTCCAAAAAAACTCATCAAATGTTCCTTGTACATCAGTCGATGAACTTTTTTTTTCTAACTCAACCTCTTATCTATTTAATGACTTTTATACAGCCGTATTACGTATATAAAAAATCCAGGTTCCACCAACCTTGTTATACTTATAGAATATATTTTTTTTAATGATAAACTATTTCTTTAACGTGAAATCAGAGGAAAAAGGAACACGAGTACTGCGCAGGAACTTCCACGTGTTCTTGACAACAAAGAAAGTTGTTTTTTGATATATATATATATATATATATATATATATATATATATATATATATATATATATATATATATTCCTAAAGATTGTTCGAACCATTCAATCAATGTGTGTGTGTGTGTGTGTGTTCGTATCCGTTTCCTTTCACGGAGATCAGGACTACATTCGTCTTAGAGAAGGAACGTGTGAAAGGTTTCAACAGAAGCCATAACAATAAAAGACATAGAATTTTCTTGTTACCTCTGCTTCAAGGAAATTGTATTCTTAGCAAAAATATAAAATAAAATAAAATAAAATAAAATAAAATAAAATAAAATAAAGGGTGCTTCAAATGTGACACACTTTTTCAGAATGAATTGTAACTATAGAAAGTGGTGACCTGAACTGTACATCGAGGATAAACTGAAGATGTCAATTTTACGAAAACCAACGCTTAATTTTGGAAGTAACTACACAATTGAACAAAATTAATATTTCAAAACCAAACCAAATTATCTTCCAGACGAATGTTTATGACACACTGAGTATATGTTAAATTTAAAATTCATTACTATTTGTGGACCATTTCCAAGACAAATATTTGGCCACACATTTGTGTATACCAATTTATGTGGCTGTGAATTAAAATCAAGAAACATGTTTGTTGAAAGGCAGATTTGAAGGGAAAAAATCACAAGTTTAATTATGTATAAGGTTATATATATATATATATATATATATAGATAGATAGATAGATAGATAGATAGATAGATAGATATAGACATATTAAACGATGCCTACAGTTTACATTCCAGATCCGTGATATCAATTTTTACACAATAACTGAGTAAGACCCATACTTTGATAAAAAAATAAAAATAAAAATATATATAATCATCATCACAAACATATAAAAATAAGTTTAGTTATGGTTCATTCAACTAAATGAAACATAGGTTCGTACTTACTTGAATACAAAAAACATTAACAAAATTTTAGTCCTGCTAAAAATATCAAATCATTCTATATTTTTAATTATTATTTTAAGAATTGCGTCGTGCCAAAGTATTGTATATTCATTATTCAGGACACGAAAATCGAATTCCTGGATTTTAATTCTCCCGGTGAACATAAACAAATAAACCAAAAAGTCAAGCGAGTCAAGACGAAACATTCTTGTTTGATCCCCCCCCCCCGAAAACAATCTGGACAGTTGGATACGTTAGCTAGATTAGTAAATAGATTTATGTCATCGATTCTCCCAGAAACGTACGTTATATTTATATGATTTTGACACATCTCATTAATGGTCAGTATATTAAATAGCAGTTCCTGAATATAGAACACAGCCAGTTTGTTTGTATTTTATTGATTATAGTTGTATAAAATAATATTTTTTTAAAAAAAAAAAACAATTCTTTTATGATTAAAATGACCTTTTAATACATATACAAGACACGCCCCAAAGCGAATTTCATCATTGATTTTTGCAGTAAATTGAACATTAATCACGTCGTTTGGTAAAGATATTGTAATATATAAAAGACGATGTAAAATTGTATAGTCGGTTTTTATTTTGTATAAATATACAGATATACTGATTTGCGAATCTCGAAACTGCCAGCATTTGTCTCCGAGATCAATAACAGCTTAAGGGAAAGTATTGACTTGTAGGATGGGTGAATAGCGATCAAGTAACAAACAATGATTGACATCTGTTGTCGAGGAAATGCTTTACCATATCTGATCCACGTTCTAGTTATCACAGGAATCGGTATGGAGCTACTAGGTAGACTAAGATCAATAATAAATGAACCGTAGAAGTAAAAACATAAATATATAAATTGTTAATTAAAATAATAAGGAGTTATCATATATCCGGTCACTTCTACTAAAATTAATAAGACTAATATACTCTTTATTGACATTGCTATCAATTATTGTTTTCTTAATCTACGTGCTTCGTAACTTATGTATATGCATCAATATAGGCATGAACCATAGTAACCTAATATTGTTTAACTCCGTAAAAAAACTGAAACTTTTTAATATATCACACATATAATATAAGTGATACCACCTGTACATTAGTTACATTTTTTTTTTACATTATTTAACCACGCTTTAACAAATATTAAGTAGTGTCCTTTCAGATCTACCACATCTTACTAGTATTCATCTGTGTGCTGATGTATCCTCGATCGGCTGAGTACGTTTTACTCCACCGAATATAGATTTTACATTCTCTGGTGAGATTATCATTGCTGTCTAACCAATTATTTTGTGTTCTAGCTCTTAGTTGAAACATTTTTTTTTCAGAAACACGAACAAAATTATAAGATGCTTTGAGAAAATGCTGTCCGAAGAACACTACCCATTGTGAACTTACCATAAGAAATGACTTATGACGTTATTGATGAAAAAGTTTATGGTCTGAGTCATTAAAAATAACGTTAGAAAGCTCTCCCCAAGAATAAGCCTTGTAGATTATTTTTCAGAAAAAAATGAATTATACCATATTATCGGGTTATTAATAAAATATTTATTTGTCAAATGTGAATAAAAACGGCCGAGTCGTTTTTGAGAACGGCGTCGAAAGAGAACTCACCCAAGAATAAACTATTTCACGGAAAGCTTTATGGGACAAATGCGTTGTCATATATGATTATTAATATATATTGTGAAATATGAACAAAATCGGTTGAACCATTTATTGAGAACATCGTTCAATAAGAGCTTACTTCCAAAAATAAACTACACTTTTCCCCAGTATATAGATCAATATAGGCATGAGACATAATAATCTATGTATCGTTCAACTCAATAAAAGTGCAACATTTTGATATATTGTAAATATATAAGGTTTAACTGCAATAATAATAATAATAATAATAATAATAATAATAATAATAATAATAATAATAATAATAATAATAATAATAATAATAATAATAATAATAATACAATTTCAAATACATAAAATTGGAAGCGACTTAGATGAACGTGGAAATGATGACAAAGCATTTTCTTTTTTCTTTTTTTCTTTTTTTACGTATCAGAAAGAAAACAATACATTTTTCACTAGCACTTGCAAATAGTATTTTACGTGAAACATAAGATCTGACTTATCCTCACAACATAAAGTCGTTCGATCTGTGCTTTCTCTCTCTCTCTCTTCTCCTCAACTGATCCAGATTAAGGAAAATGTTAAATTTATATTTCGTTAGATCTCTTGTGAGTTCAACTGGGTGCTGCCCTCTCCTCGTAGTAGCAATTC
This sequence comes from Thermobia domestica, assembly GCF_964235325.1. Classification (NCBI taxonomy): domain Eukaryota; kingdom Metazoa; phylum Arthropoda; class Insecta; order Zygentoma; family Lepismatidae; genus Thermobia; species Thermobia domestica. Next base: position 87,289,791 of record NC_137459.1, read on the forward strand.
ATTATTTGGGCATCCAATACGGTGATCGTGAATGGTTTCTGACGTCGTATTTGTTGAAAGCCAAACTCAGTTCGATGACAGAACAATGTTGGACTTAGTGCAAGTGCACTAACAATGGCTGCTTCCGTGGTGGTCACCGACCAGCAGGACTCTGCCCTCGGCTCTGTGACGTTGTCGAGAAGATCAGAAGTATTGCAACTGATGATATACAAAAATACAGGATTACTTTGCTTAGCGGAAACGAATAATATAAAGAAACCATGACGATAGGTAAACAAAAAGTTGATGACCAAGTATAGGGGAATGTATAGTGATTGATAAGGGAAACACAAGACGCTGAAGCTCTTAGTTTATTGTCTTCAAAGAAATTTGCAATTGTGCATTGTATGATGCTTAAGACTACAATAATTAAACATTACTTTCCTAGTTGTGTTGAAATGGTGTATAATGTGTTCCTGGCAGGCAATGTCTTCAGGAAGGGTAAAAAACCCTCGATGGTCCCGGACAACCAGTCTGGAGATAGATCATTCATTCCTCTGGGCAGTCAGCAGATATCACCAATTAACAATGGTTATTTGGGCATGCAACAGTAGCATGTATGTAGGTGGCATCATTTATATATGAGTTTTATTTATGTATTTATTTATTTGTAGAAATCACTCCATTAAGCTACATATAGTAGTATCCTCCTAACCTCCATCGGTGTACTAAATTTCGGATCAATCGGCTGAGTATTTTTGCTGTAGTGTTACACAATTGCTGCATTCATTACTTTATTTGCAGTCGAATCATTGTGGAAATTTGATAATATAGTGAATATAATATTACTAGATAATTGATATAAATAGTGTTCAAGTAAATGTGTCCATTTGAATTGCTTCGTTTCGGAGATTATACAACCAAAAGCGTAGAAAATGAACTTTACACTAAAATGTTCCAAAACTTTAGTGTGATAGAACGGAAGCAGCAGTATATCATCAGAACATGAAATTTGCCCTCTCCAAATTCTCCAATTTTCGGAATATGCAATAAAGGCGTAAAGGATTGCCAAAACCAAATGAGGAATTCCAGGATTTTCCTTCAAAAAGATGAGTCAAGTTAATAAAATAATATTGAACGATGAGTAAGTAACAAACATTTGCTGGTTGTTATTAAGACATGAATATCGCAGATGTGTACAACGAATTTTCCTTTGTGTGATTACTTAAGTATAGTAGTGAATGAGTATAGCGGAAAAACTTAAAATAAATTAATTATTTAGTTCGACATTCTACGATTCGGTTAGTGAACTAAAGACGACATGTGGCTAACTAAATTGAGTACACACACACACACACACACACACACACACACACACACACACATTCACACCCATATATATATAAGATAAGACCAAAATTATAGACCAATCTGGGTGCACAAATACTTACTTTCGGAGTCATAGGCTGCCAAAAACATGAAAAAATGAACTTTAAAGCTCCATAGCTCCAAAATTACGGAATCTACCGTAGTCGGTTCAAAAGTTTACTTAAAAACTAATATGTGTTCTACGCAAATATCCAAATTTCAGTATTCTGCGGTACTTCCGCAACAATTTTGATTGAGGTATTTGGCGAGTACTTCGAATTAATTGACCGTAGCCAAACTCAAACTATGAAAATTCAGCGCTATTAAAAAAAAATGGTTTCGGTTGCCAACTGATAATATTGCGGGGAATTGCGGAGTATGCCAAATAATGTCGCCCTGCCGATACTGGCATGGTACAAAAGTTCATTGGTTTTGTACATTAGTTTAAAAGTTGCAACAGCGTATCAAGACAAATGACCCATTACACACACACACACACACACACACACATATATATATATATATATATATATATATATATATATATATATATATATATATATGTGTGTGTGTGTGTGTGTATATATTATAATATTATATATATATATATATATATATATATATATATATATATATATATATATATATATATATATATATATATATATATATATATATATATATATATATATGTTCTAAAAATGTCGTCCACAGACAACAGAGTGCTACTCTTCAGGTAAAATAAAACGAAAATGCCACATAATGGTATACAATCCAGGAGTCCTTCAGCCGCTGATGAACTAAAAATTAAACTACTCTTATTTGTCGTAGATTAATTTGAAGCAGTTATTTCAATTGTTAAGTTAATAAGTGGTGCTAGTGTCAAAGTCTATCGACTATAACTGCCATCTGGAAAGAATCACTGAAACTGTTTGATTGAATTGATAGATATACTATATATATATATATATATATATATATATATATATATATATATATATATATATATATATATATATATATATATATATATATATATATATGCATTACAAATTAAAATTCTTCTGTCTGCATAGTGTCGAAATTGATCTGCACAATTAACTACTGTTCTTAATCACCTTTGATGCTTCCAACAGCAAATCAACACATTTATTGAATCCACAGGAGAGAAGTGTTTGTTTGCAAACTGCAACAACTAAATGGAACCCAAGTAATCTGGGATTCTATTGATAAAGAGTATCTTGCCACATACGTGTACTACATGCTCCAGGTGCATTGCTAGTGAATATCAAACAATGCATTCGACTAGAAAACAAAGTTGACGTTCACCTATATATAATATTAGACATTGTCGATCAGAATGTATAAATGAAAGAAACACAAATAGCTATATTGCGGGCAAAAATATGAACTTCCAAATTATGCTATATAGAAGTGTTGTTTGTTTATCTGTCCAGCAGTCCGTCCGTCTGTATAGAACTAAGATGGCAAGACATATTGAAAAACTGTCTCTGGGAATCTATGAGATTAGCGTTCCAAAAATAGATTTTATTTCATTCGTTTATCATCTATCCAAAACGAAAGTGGTAAGATAGAAATTAACAATTTCCAATTTCAACGTTAATCGTCATAGAATAAAGCCGGTAATAATGAGCGATAAGCGTTATTTTAATCGATTTTGCGTCTCAATGTGACCAATCTTTCTGATGCAGGAAATCTCGTGTAGATTCCCGGTGAGGCTTCAAGTAATTCGAATCCCACGTTTTGTTGTAAGTTCACATCTCATGCACCATCATTTATGAGTATAATTTAAGTGTTATCATTTATATGAAGTTCTAATAAAAGGCGGGAGCTCTAAACAAGAACAAATGTTTCCGTTTGAAACGTCGAAGGTAGATAATATCAACGAATATTTGATTGCAGTTCGTCAAATATTTTTCAACATTGTTCTCAACATCTTGAAAACTTTTCTAAAATATAAAGTAGGTATAAACCCCTGCATTTATCAAGTATAACATTCTAGCTTATAGATTTACTTGCTATTTCTATTTGAGCGTAACATATAAGTAAAAAGCCGTTAACAACAAATAATAAAGAAACTAAGTCTACCTGATGGACAACAATATGAAATTGTATGAAAAGCAACGAGTTGATCAGTACGGGCTACTTTTGGGCCACCCCGTATGATTTTCTTAGAATTGGGATCATTAATTACATTTCTAGGATTTCGGCATTTGTGATCATGCTAGCCCGTAATGTATGAGCGACGATATCCCTTGGCGATCACACTACCCGCGGAATTGGGAAGGGAAAAAGGAATGAAGCAGGCTGGGGCAATTATGTTAGGTACCTTCCCGACATTGACCTGGTGTGAATGAGGAAAACCTAGCTCAGAATGCAGGAAAAAGCTTTTACACTTTCGATGGAGTGACCCGACCGGAAATCGAACCTGAGGCAGCTTGTATCTAAGGCCAGAGCGTCAGTTATTATTATTATTATTATTATTATTATTAGTAGTAGTAGTAGTAGTAGTAGTAATAATAGTAGTAGTAGTATTAGTAGTAGTAGTAGTAGTAGTAATTTATTACTGAATCTGAAATCACATAAGGATTTGAACCAAAAAAAAAACGCGTATAATTAACGAGGGAAAAGCGTTATATATGGAGAATTTACGAAGAAAGGCGTCAGGTAGACAAAACTGGGAACTACTAGAATAAAGTGTAAACCAAACCCGACACTAATTTAATATATCAACCTTGCAACAAACGGTAATTTACTGTAAGCAGAAACCACATCAAAAATAGTGAAAGAAAACTAAATTAAAGAAGAGGAGCAGATGATATGAAGAAAGATGAAACTGTAGAATACGTTATTTATGTTGTTTGTGTAAGACTGGAAATAAGGCACACAACGTTATTCAAATATTTTCTGCGGGGTATACGTTTCAGACGCGGCTGTACTCTGTTTTTTTTTTAAAAAAAGTGCTAGGACTGATTGAGAAAAATCATTCCGCTTAAATTATAAATTGAGTTCAAAGAACTGCTATTAGAAATTGAGTGTATGAAAAATGAAATAAAATCTTTAAGTTTGACGTCACATATTTATGCCGGCGAAGATAATGGAGACGGTGATGATGAGAAATGAATGAAATGGTGCAATTAAGAAAGCGGGAGGAAACGTGACAATCAAAAGAAAATCCACGCACACGGTGTTTGTCCACCACAAAGAGCACCAGAGATGAACACACTCTACCACTGAGGCACTGCGACTCCTGAAATTGAGCATATATATATATAGCATTTCAAATTGAGCATATACTTACTATTTACATGCAACCAAATCTGAGTGACGTTTACTCCTTTTGTTGTTTTTAAATCTTGTTCTCGAATATACTTACAAACACCACACACTTATATATATATATATATATATATATATATATATATATATATATATAAGTACAAGTTTTAATATTGTGTTGACAATGAAATCAAACAGCTACTGAATTTCAAATAGCCACACAATTGTTAAATAATGGATGCGCTCCTTTAAGCAAGATGCATGCTGAAGGTATGAATTAGTAGGCACGTATTAAAATCATTTATAAAACATGATAAATTTCAAATTAGACGAAATGAACATCAATACTTGCTGTGGGCTTACATTGTCTGTTGTGAGCTTCTGATTGTTATTGTACCTAAATTCTAATTGTTGATGAGAAAGTTCAGGTTACACCTGCCACCTTTCCACTCGCTTGTAGATGCATCTATTTCCCGTGTTGATTGGATTTGATGAATACCTCACTGTAAAAAAGTTCAATCCCCTGATCCTTCGCGTATTGGCTTATCGCTATGTTCATTAATATTTAAAAAGCTTACGTTGGTTAACCATGGAAACGATTTATATCAGAACACGTGAACTATTTGTGGTTACTGGAACTAAGCTCAAAATTTGCAAGGACAGTAAACTATACATGTGCAGGAAGCAAGCTACATTGTTAAGAATTTACTGACAAAGTATTCACATAGTTTATCCTTAAGAACTGGGAGGATAGAATCAACACATTAACAATCTTGATGTCATTTAATGGTCAATACAAAATGAGATACAGTAAGAATTCGCATCTCTAAAGTACATTTGACAATAATAATAATAATAATAATAATAATAATAATAATAATAATAATAATAATAATAATAATAATAATAATAATACAATAGTTATAGAAACGTTGTTACTTTTTGTTTAAGTTTGGCTCTAGCTTCTCTCCCATATAATTATGTTTACTATTTACTTTATCACATTTATTTTGACAGTTCACTTTTCATTAATTATTTGATAGTACTTACGTTGATTTATTAATATAATTTGTTAAAAATATTGACTCTGGTAGAATCAAAAGCTTTAAAGTTGAGTCGCATGCTGTCGCTGCTGTTTGTAGTAAACGTTAATGGTCTACAGTTCCAGTTCTCGTTTTATTCCAGTAGAGATTTTGTTGCATATTCTACCAACAATGTGTAATTCCATGCGAACTACAGTAACTTAACCACAATTCATTCAAAAATTTCAAATTCTAGTTACGTTAGTATTAAGTGCATACTTAAATTGTGGAATTTGTTGTATTGTATTAGTTGAATAATTGAATATTTCAGACAGTTGGAAGCTTTACTAGTTGTATTACAATTAAAGCTGGATTTGATACATATCACATCCCAGAAAACATAATGATCAGGCAGAGCCTTCATTCGGGATCATTTCTATACAAAGTGGTAGGCTCTCGAAATAAGTTACCAAAAGTATATTCCCAAACCTGTAACATAACGCAAAATGTTGTTCAATTCATGTTGATTTTTTTTTCTAAATTCAATTGGTTGACCGAACTCATCTGCAGATTTCATATATATATATATATATATATATATATATATATATATATATATATATATATATATATATATATATATATATATATAATTATTGAGAATTGTCTTGTCCAAATACATAGAAAGACAGCAACTTTTCTAAATACAAACTAAGAAATATGTATTTTAGTTGTTACCTTTAAGAACGTTTTTTTCTGCTTGAATTCCAAGTAATATCGCTATAGCAAAATACAATATCATTATATATGCACATTATTTTCTAGCGTTACAGTAAATAATAAGTATTTAAAAGACTCATGAATGAAATTAGAACAAAACCAACTCAATAACAAAATCGCATAATACTTATGTGTACTTGCACAGAAAGGAACGTTAGGACCTGCTAAATGAAAATGAAAGAAAACGAAAGGTGGTAACTGAGAAGAACGAAGCGACAGTTCTCTGCCTCAGAAAAGTACTCTTTGAACACGGGACTCATTTCTGATTGTCATAGGAATATGCGTCTCATCTACCAATCGACGGGAAATCAATTTCTTATGGTATACTTTGCGTATACATTATTTTTTTTTCAAAAAAAAAAGAAAGAAAGAAATGAATAAACTCAATTACTTATTAAATAATAGATACACGCAATCTAGAACACGAGACATGGAATGGAAAAGAGCGGAAACATGCATATTTAAGCAATAATTTTCAGTGTGCAGGCAAGCAAAATGGTCTACGCCTGATTTTGGCCTATCACGTAAATTTGATCACGAGGGACATGAATTTGCAGTAATTTTGACGATTTAGTTTTCTGAACTCAAGATATCCTGACATAAATGTGAACAAGGAAGCAAATTGACACATACCTGATTGTGATGTGTTGTGTAAATTAGGCCACGAGTCTATTTTGACGATACGACTTCAGACCAATATACATATTAATTAATTTTTCGAGGCCTGAGTAAAACTACAGCGTGTACACATATGTCATAAAAACTGCAGTGCATAAAACACGAACAAATTTAAAAACTAAAACCAAATTCTACTAGGTTGCCACTGGAAAGCAGAAATGCTATCTAACCGAGTCAGGGCAGGAGTTCAACAGGAAGTCGATCGGTAGCGAAGGGGTATGTTGGTAGGGAACAGGGTGATAGCGACAGTGGGGATACGTACAAACGAAGATGGTGGAAGAAAACTCTTTATACGGCATAAAACACATATTTTGTGTACAATGCTTCTATGATAATTTTGTACACTGCCTTTTAATTGCACTTCAGTTCATCGTGCCTTTTATATGGAGTATTAATGGAGTATTACACGGAAAAGAACACTCTACATTTCGTATTTCTACCTTATTATATTTGGTCTAGGAATTAATTCGTGCGGTTGGTACGCACACATTGAAGCTGTAGTACAAACACAAAATACATAAATACCTTAAGAAAAATATTGTCCATCGCTAGCCACCACTTTCGCCCATCTGTCAGGCAATGTACGGATTCCGTGGCGAAAGAAGTCCTCATCCTTGGAAGCGATCCAGTCAGAGACCCATGTTTCGATATCTTCTGAAGAAGTAAACCGCTGTCCAATCAAATCGTTGTTCATGCAATCGAACAAGTAGTAGTCCGAAGGAGCAACGTCTGGTGAATACGGCGGGTGGGGTAAAACTTCCCATCCGACATTTTCTAAATAGGTTTTGACCGGTTTTGCGACATGTGGGCGAGCGTTATCATGTTGAACAATAAGTTTATCATGTCTGTTCTCCCATTCTGGTCGTGTTCTGGCCAGAGCTTGCTTCAAACGCATTAATTGTCGTCGATAACGTTCTCCATTCATAGTTTCACCCGGTTGCAGCAGCTCATAGTACACCACACCTTTCATATCCCACCATATGCACAGCATAACCTTTGCACAGTGAATATCTCGTTTTGGTTGTGATGGACCTGGTTCACCTGGTTTCACCCAGGCCTTTTTTCGTTTAGGGTTCTCGTAATGGATCCACTTCTCATCACCCGTAATAATTCGATGCAGAAACCCCTTTCTGCTCTGTCGTTGAAGCAGCAATTCGCAAATGGTTTTTCGTCTTTCAACGTCTCTGTCTTTCAATTCATGTGGAACCCAATGTGACATCTTTTGAATCATTCCCATGGCTTTCAAGCGTTTGGAGACTGTTGTTTGATCAACGCCTAATGCTGCTGCAAGTTGTTCCTGCGTTTGACACGAATCCTGCTCGAGCAATGCTGTCAATTCTTCGTCTTGAAATTTTTTTGGCTGTCCAGCTCGCTCTTGGTCTGCCAAGCCGAAATCACCACTTCTAAACCGTGCAAACCACTTCTGACACGTTCGCTCAGCTAGAGCATGGTCACCATACACTTCCATCAAAATACGATGACTTCAGTCGCACTTTTCTGCATGTTAAAGTAATGCAGCAGGACACCCCGCAAAAACACTTTATCAGGCACAAATTGCGCCATGTTCACTTAACTACAAACTGGTGTTGTTGACGCTTTAATCCACTGCCCTATACTACGAACAATACGCGATGACAGGGGTTTGCAACACATGTGTGGATACACGGAACTGTGGGACGCTCCGTTCGTTGTGCCATCTCTTGTCCACCCGCACGAATTAATTCCTAGACCAAATACATATAAGAACAAATATCCCGATATATGTTGATTACTTGTATGGTCCTAAATAACATATTTCCTCTCTGAATTTTACAAATTTATGTCCCTCTAAAATGGGATAGCACCCAAAATTTTGCCTCATTTAACCACACACACACACACACACATATATATATGATTGCCGAACATTCTACACAGACGAAATACGTGTGGTGACATTTTAGGGCGTAAGGTTTTGACTACTGCGAAGTTTGTGAAGGGAAAATATGTCTGGAAACATGCTTAGAATTTTCTTTATTGATTTTTTTTTGTTTATTGAAACTTAGCGTACGCCTTCAAAGGTACGTACACAATTAAGTGCGATTTTCCATCACGTGACGTGAATCCACAGCTTAAACCGAAATCCGAATCTCTGTAATGCTTCATATTGTAATAGTATCCTGCCGGGAAAGAACACGTGCTTCTGTACACGAAAAACATGCGCGCTAGCCACAAGAAAAACGGGGACTGCATTTTCTTGTATATTTCGGTTTAATCATGCTTTCCCTATCTAATGTTTGTTCGTCTTTAATCATCAATTATTATAAAGCAAATGACATTAAAAATACCATACCGCTTGATGACTGTTATAATTAAAATAGGTGGCACTTGGAAACGGAATCATAGTAATCATAACGAAATAAACTCTGTTAACAACCGTCTCGAGGGACACGTGAAATTTCTTCTATTTTTAGAAGTTTCAATTTTGTCTTGTAGATATCAACTCTTGAAGTATGCTTAGGCCTAATATCGTATAAAGTAACGATGTCTAAGTTTTAACATTGCAGAATTATACACCTGTTTTTCAATAGTAGAAAGTTAGACATAGATATACACACTTAAATTCAGCGTTTACCCGAGAAGATATTAATGGATTGATTCCATTAACAAAGTCGGTCGCGATCACTGCTTTAGATGTGTGCAGCAGTAATAATAATAATAATAATAATAATAATAATAATAATAATAATAATAATAATAATAATAACTCAAATATTCGTTTGCCATCCTAAGTTGCCATGTGAAGTAATAACTCATCATTGCAATCATGTAAGTCCCGCTTACGTTGCTCTAATATAACCTTACAACAAAGAAAACTTATTTTCTGGAGATTACGCAGAGCAGGATAAATCAAAGAATAATGAATCGATATAGAGGATTTGTCTTATTGTTTTGTGAATGTAAGAAAAAAGTGCTTTATGCGCATTCACATGTTTTTTTTATTATTTTTTAAGTGAGTGATCAGGGTTTCAGTTAAAAAAAAATACCTTGTTGAACGACTCACGTGGGATTTTACGTTGAATACCTTTTTGTGTATGATTTTTGATCTCAATTATCTTGAAAGCTTTCTTCTTTTGATTAGAGTGGTGGTTAGTGTGGGCTGTTCTCAACAAAACAAAAATTAATTACGAGTTTCCATCTCGTCGACCACAAGGGGTCAATACTGCAAAAATATGCATGGAGGGAATGTAAAGAATGCTCATAACAAGGAAAGTTAAACAAAAACAAACCAGTAAAATTAGAATGAACGGAAAATCCCAGGGTATAGTTGCTTCAAATAGCCTGAATATGGGAGTCTATGCCACTTTAGTTGTGACATTTAAATTCTTGTTAGCTGTAAGTGATAAATAAAATCGCCAAGCGATTAAATTGAGTGCAAGTAAAACTTCATTATACACAAAATATTTAGCTATAGAATATATACATATATATGCTATAGCTAAATATTTTGTGCATAAAAAATATTTACTTGCACTCAACGGTATGGTGCTTGCGCACTTACTACGAAAAATCGAAACCAATAGCATAAATTACTTCCGCAATTACATAAAATTGGGTAAAGCAATCTTCCAGCTCATTGCCATGATTACTGTATTACATATAGTACTTTTTTGTCTTGGCGAATCATGGCAGATAATTTGAAGTTTAAAATATATAAAGCAAAAATTATGATTGTTGTACTGTGAAGTAGGTGTGTATTAGATGTGAAGTGACCATGTGATAATTGTGCAAACTCTTAACTTAATTCGCTAAATTCAATTACTTTATTAAATTACATTTATCAGCGACAGAACTATGGACATTTAAAATCTAACGGAACAAAAGTTTTTATTAATGTTGTACATTGCCAGACAGTTTGAATAAGCATGCATTTGTTAATTGTTACTTTTGAAATTGTCAATAAACACGACTAGTTTCCTTCTTGCCTTTCCGCGTTCTTTTCCGCCTAGCTTGACATTTTCTTGTTTACTGAACGTGACTCATCGTTTTTTTGATTAGACAAAACCACGGAGGACACATCGACAGGAGATATTCGCCACGAAGTTTAGGAAAGTGCAACATCATCGGAGGCAAGCACACCACACCATTGGAGGACGACCGACTCCATGTCTCGAGAGTATCATTCTGTTGGTTTATCGCCGCAGACGTATTTGAGTTTGACATCTGAGTAGTGGCTTGAAAGTGAAAAAGAACATAATTGGAAACGCATCAAGACGAGAGAACTCGACGCCCCTGGCAGTCCAGCAGGATTAAGATCCAGATGTTGGCTGACTCCAGTACATCCAGTTTCCTCCAGGGAAAACCTTTCATCAACCAAATGAACAGGACGACACCAGTGTAATCGGATCTGTCAGGCTAGTGCTCATCCTTTATCTTTCAATCACAACCTATCTCTCTCTCTCTCACCTATTTCCCCAACTAGTCATTTTCAAAGTTAAAACATTTGAATTTTATTTAAATTCAACAATAATTTTACAGTTAAGTACTGTGTTGTGCATCAGTTTCATCCCCAATTCGTTGCATTCATTTGATGAGTATTTTAGAGATTATTCTGAGCTATAACTGATGGTGGTAGATGCAGCACATGGTGGTAGATGCTGTACGATCCTAAATTTCCAAATATTTTACATGTGCCCATCGGCACATGGTGGACATACTTTTGAGGCTTACGCCATTGTAACGATCCCAAATTTTCTAATATTTTGCATATGCCGATGTTCCAAATTTGCACAAAGGGATGCTCTTAAGATTTTTGATCATTGATTTTTGCTTTAAAGGAAAGTGCACTTGATACTAGAGATATATAAGTTAGGTAAAAAAAAATGAAATAAATCTTTGAGTTTTACGTCCCACGCTTATGCCGGTTAGGCTAAAGGAGACGGTGATGATGAGTAATGAATGAAATGTTGGAATGAAGAAAGTGGGAGGAAACGGGAAAACCCCGAGAAAACCCGCGCACACGGTGTTTGTCTACCACAAAGTTCACTTGGCGTGGGCTGGGATCGAACCCGGGACCCCTAGCACCAGAGGTGAACGCTCTACCACTGAGCCACCGCGGCCCCTACATAAGTTAGATAAGTCAAATATTTGAAACGATAAATAATATAAAGTTGAATATAATGAAAATGAATTTTGAGTACCGTGTGCAGTGTAATTTATAATTTATTTTTGAGATAAATTGAGTAGAGTTACTTTTAGCCCATCCGCCCACCCTCGCTACGTTTGTGCATTTGCTCAGTTAGAGTAACTTTTGTTTCATTGCTTTTTATTTATTGATTTATTTGTGGGTGAGAAGAGAAGATTTTGCCAACTTGTTATAATCTGTTTTTCTTTCTAGTAGTATATAAGAAGTGTCTAATATTTTGGTGTTATATATATGCATAGTAGTGTAAGATATTTATTTATTAGTGTGATTAGAAATTGTGGCTTAGAAAATAGCTAGAATGGAGAATACTAGTGTCATTTCATCTACGTTAGATCATTTAGTAAAACCCCCAGGATTTCTGGCAAATTGAACGAGCAGTTCAGTCATTTTTTAATCATTTTGAGGATTTTTTTCTATCCTTGATAACCTTCGTGATGTATATAAACGTCATTTGTTGCCATATTGTTTTGAAAATGGGGCTCGCGCCTTTTTGTTAGCTTTACAATCGACCGCAGGATATGATAATCTTATGTATGTTCAGATTAACAGGAAATTAATGGAGGCCTATCAAGATAAGATAGTTTCTCAAGTTTTAGGGAAAGAACTGAGAAATAGAGAACAGCTAGATTCTTAACCTGTTTTAGATTACATTTTTCACAAGTGGAAATTAATACTAGAGTACGATCCGAACATGTCGTTAACCGAGCAAATGAACTTGATAATCGATGGGCTATTGCCTTCGTTCTATTCTGTATTGGTAACAAATCATTTAAGACTGTTATTAAGTTAGCAAAGTTCTTAGGTTTACAGGAGGGAACTAATTTTCTTGTCAGCATGCGTAGTCAGCGACCGAAGTTCTTGGCTATAACAGACGAACATAATATACATCCTGTTGGTAATAATGCTATACACCAAAAATAAAATAGTTTAGAATCTAATGAACAGAACGAAAAAAAAAACTGTAAGTCAGCCTGCAGGAAAAAAAAGTTTGATCGCTGAGTTAAAGGATATCAAAGTCCAACTTGAAAATCTCGTGCTGCGAACTGCGCTAACAAAAGTTTATCACGCACACACACACAAAAGAAAGAATCTGTGTGTATAGAATCTTATGAGCGTTCGCATTTCAAGCGTAGAAATCCAGCTCTTACATCGTTCTCTCATTCACAGACTATTGCTTCTGTTAACGCAGTGCATGTTAATCAGAATGTTAAGTCGAATAATAGGAATAAAGCAGACAATAATATGTGTAATAATATTAGAAATAGTAAGGGATATTATGTCCCTATTCAATATGAAGCTAATTTGCCTCATGTTAAAGTATATATTGGTAACAAGCCGCATTTATTTCTATTGGATTCAGACGGCATTTACAACATAATTTCTGGCAACACTTTAAGTAGTAAACATAAAATACTCAAAGAAACGACTTTTGTTCGTGGCGTCACTAGAAATTCTCAAGAAAGTGATCAAATCGCTTTATTGAAATTTAAATTATGAGGACAGTATTTTACCTTTTCCTTCTTTTCGAATGTATAAAGATTTTCCGTATAATAGTATAATTGGACAAAATTTCTTGAAAAATTATATTGCAATGGTTGATCACAATAAGATTTTTTTTAGTTTTGTTAAGTTTGGTATTCCTCTAAGAGTCGAATTGCCGCCATAGTATTTTTTGATGAAATTTCTAATCATATAGCTAAATTATATAGACCTCAATTTTTAGTAACTCGTTCTTTTTTTTTTACCTCCGAATTCAAGTTTTCAGGTCACATGAAAGAAAGTAAATGATCTTGCAGGTACTCGCAATTTACTTGTTCCCAATCAATTAATAGATACGTAGGCAGAAATGTTTGTGCGAAAATCAGTTGTAGACGAAATTCACACAGCAATTTCTGTGATTAATCCTACTAAAAGTAAATGTTATTTTTTTTGAAAACGATGTTGTTTTTGGTTCTGGCGAACATGCTATCAGTAGCACCAACCTACACAAACAAAATTGCGCTAATCATAAAGTATGTTAAGTAAATGCTGTAGACACAACATCTTTTCCTGAAGACATATATATATATATATATATATATATATATATATATATATATATATATATATATATATATATATATATATATATATATAGATATATATATATATATTAGATTTCACTACATTTATGAGATATTTATTTACTTGATTATGATTTTTTATCTTTATAGTTTTATCTAAATTTATAATTATTTGCATTGGTAATAATCAAGTTATTATTCTTACCTTTCCCGACCTATCCTAAAATAAGCACTAACGGAAATCCACACTAATATTTTAAACACATATCACTCACAATAATATTTTGCAAGTACTAATGTTTATTTTTTTTTCTTACTTTCCATCTTCCCAGAGACGCTGTCAACACACGTTCAAGGTTACCCAGTGACATGAACTCTTTTTGAAATACATATTCAGCAGTTTGCAATGGAAGCTTTATTCAAAACAAGCAGTTTATCATATAAAGTTATATGACCTCAAAAAGCTGGATGATTTTTAATAATATTCCAGCCTCAATTTGTACTACTGAATTATAAATATATTATTCTAATGTTTTGTGTAATATCTATATTTTAAGTATATAATTAGGTTCCGCAATATAATTAAAATAACTATAGTTTGGGTTGGTAACACTGTTAATCTGGTGGTACAGCATACGGGGGCAATTGTATTTTTTGACGTCTTGAGACGTATTTCCATAATACAAAATTTTGCCAATTTTGAACTTTTCAATTTCTAAGAACGTTTCAAGACTAGTGTTCAACTCAGTATAGAGAGGGTCACCTAATTTGGTAAATCAAACAATCCCGAGAAACACTATCCTACAAAATACGATCCACATATAATAATAATAATAATAATAATAATAATAATAATAATAATAATAATAATAATAATAATAATAATAATAATAATAATAATAATAATAAGTACATAGAATTAACTTATCACCGATACCAACACATACTACAAATGCCAGCCAAGTCCAGTACTTGAAAAAGATAAATACAAACTCTGTTGAGATTGAGAAATCAGAAGAGATATAACGGTACCTGTAAGGGACCCGGCATCATTATTATCAATAAAATGGACCATGAAGTATCCCTCATAGATGTAGCAGTACCATTGACTCATAACATACGTATAACATTCAATACGAAAAGAAGTAAATATTAAAGACCTGGCTGAATAAACCAAAAATTTTGTGGAAATGTCAGAAAGTAACAGTAGGACTGATCATTATCTCAACTACAGCAATTTTCTCTGAAAGTACTGTGACACAACTTGAACAGAAAACGCAAAACATGTTCTAACAAATCTATTAAACCCATACGAGACACATGCCATATGGTTAGAAAGTTCTTTGAAGAAGAATAACTCTTCAAATTGTCTGCACTTACCAGAGACGTCCGTCAGATTACTAAGCTGGAACCAGCTTAAACCGAAATACAATAATAATAATAATAATAATAATAATAATAATAATAATAATAATAATAATAATAATAATAATAATAATAATAATAATAATAACAACAAAGAAATAATGTAAACTCATATCTAAAATAAAATTTGTATAATGTTCAAATGTTACAAAGCTAGATTATGTTAGTCAATATATGTAAATCCATTGCAAAATCTTCATAACAGAAACAGAAGTATTTCAGACGAGAAAGTGCTTTCTCATCGTCTTTGCTCCTTCCCAACAATCACCGGAAGGTTCCGTTTTCACATCAATGAACTTCATAAAAATAAGTATTTGAAAGAGAAAAGAAAGCAGTGTATCATTGATATTTTAGTAAGTTTTAGATAGAAACAAAGATAAGAAAGCATGTGTAAATGTTCTGAATGAAATGAACGGTTGAATGAATATAGCTTACTTTTCAATGCATTCAGTAGATCTTACAAATCTTGATATTATATTCATCCTAACATCTCTTTGAAATGCATGAACGATTATTTTTCTTAGATTTTTTAATCATCATTATTGATTTGTTACACAACTGTGAGCTCGCATTTTTTCTTGAATGATGCTATTACCAGTCTGCTATAAAATACATACACAAAACAATGTCTTCCTTTGGAAATATACAACATAATAATTGCAAATTTTGTACCCTAGAAAGGCAACACAATCTTATAAATTAAAATAAATATTCAACGTATTATTGAACTAACAAAAGGAGATGAGATCTTAAACTGATTCAAACAAGTGACGGTAAACGAAAAAAAAAAAATCAAACTCCATATTGTTTTGTATTATTCAGGTACATTAATGTGATTACGACATTCGCATTTCATTATACATACTATGATTCATCTAAGAACCTACAATAAAATTACTCTTTACCGTTCTTCCGGAGATATACAGATTGTTCGAGAATATGCTTAAGAGGTGACAGGACAACTGTCGCGGAATTTTACGTTTGTAGCCACCTTAATGTTGTCTAATCCTCGCCTTTCGAGGATTATCTTGATCTGTAGAAACACATCATTTGACAATGCAATGCAATTTAAGTAATATCGTGTGTCTTTCAACATGCATTTGTGTTCATGATTCGTCGTGTTCGTGCTTGTTTCTGCGCAGGTCGTAATCATTGTCAATACTTTCTCTACCATGGTTGCGCTTAGTGTGAAAGCATGTATCGTACCTAGAGTCGTGTGTAATTACCTATGTTGCATTGTTTGATAGTTGTTCCAAATGCTTACTGTTATAATCCTAAGTAAATCCTTCTTATTCCTGTTCAGAAAAACAAAAAATAACAACCTCGAACATATATATATAAGTGGCAATTTATTAGCTTCACATGTTCACTTATTGAAGTCTTGACCTGATTATTTCTCATGTTTTAAACTACTTTCGAAAATATGCATTATTATCTTGCTTGAGATTTAGATAGCTATATGCACCAATGGCATCCATTTGGTCCTAAAAGGAAATTTCGTCTGTAACCTCAAATTTAAACTAGTAGCGGTAAATTGAACCATTTCTCGTTTCCGTGTTGGATCTCCAAAGTTGACAGAGAAAAAGAGGTAACGAGAAAGTGTTTTTATTATTAGTAGTAGTATTATTGAACCTACTTCTCATATGTTTGCACCTTTAAAATATGAGGAAATGTATACTTCAAATAAATATAAACAAAATTATGGAATATATATATATATATATATATATATATATATATATATATATATATATATATTAGATCGAGCAATTTTGTGTGAGTAAAACGAAATAGCAATGATGTCAACCAAAGTATTTAGTGTTTCACTCGAAACAACTTCCAGTTTGACAGGTCTGGTTTTAATGATAATTAAATGAAGAAGCGAAGAAAGAATCTCAAAAGCGGGTTATACCCGGTAAGAATGGGTAATATGGCAACTCTTGTATAGCATTATTTTTAGAGAGGATAAAAAATAAGAGAATTTACATTATTTCATATGAAGAAACTTAATTCGGGATAGAACATTCTCAAGATAAGTCTTTTTCTAATGTAGATGAATGATTTTCAACCGGTGTGTATCGTCTCACTAGTGTGTGGTGGAGTTTCATCATGTGGACCGCGAGTTTAAAAGTTATGAATTATTTAATACTTAGTTAAACTAAATCATAATGCGGATCGTAGAATCAACGCCTCCAGTGGCAAGCAACATGGAGTCACTACTTTATAGAAACTAAGGCTCACATTATTATACTTTAAATTATTTCAATAAAGAAACAAAAAGAAATGTCGTGGTGTCGTGTGCATTCAGTATAGAATATCGTCAGATCAGTCAAGAAGGGTTGGGACCAAGAGACGTAAGTAAAGGTTCCATTGCATTTCATATATATATATATATATATATATATATATATATATATATATATATATATATATATATTGTTTCATGTGAGTTTGATTTGGTTTTACATGCATTCTGCTGACACTTCTATAACGGTTTTAGCTGACGTCGCTTCCGAGATCTAAAACGATTATTGGTTTCCAGAAAGTTAATGAAATGCATCTTAAAGTAAACAAACGAATATTTATATAAACCCATTATATATATAAAAAAAGGTTCAATCGATTTCTGTTTCATTCAAAATATCAGTATCATATCTTCCAATTTAAAACACTATACATGAAAATAACGAAGGTAACTTGTAATAAACACTGGAGGTACCAATGAATTGACACAACTTTTTTTTTCAAATATTAAATTTAAAAATAGTATTCTAGAGTGCTTCTTCTCTTGGCTGAGCGCAAAATCTAAACATCAATAGAACGCATGTAGGTGTCTTCAGAAAAAGAAACGTTCGAAGCATTTTACAGCCTAGACTTAATTTGGCTCTATGACCATAAAACAACATAAACGTGTTGATGAGTACGGCCACTTTCAAATTTTATTTCCTTTTTCTTTCTTTTTTTTCTTCATTTTTAAGAATAAATTCTGAAAATCTTCTCAAATTTTGATTGGAATTCTGAACACTAGCCCTTGAACACTAATATAATCCCAAACACTGATGAGTAAAGATGACATCGTACGACAAAGGATTATATCAAATTCGATTTATTGTTTTCTTTTTCTTAAATCTGAATTTAACTAAGTAAGAATGGTCTCGAAATCGGATTACTTGGATGCAAATTATCCTAGCTCCATTTCTTTTTCCAGCAGTTAATTTTGAAATTCTATATCTCATGAAAATTTCATATTTCTGATGTTTTGGAAACCAAAATCATAACTGTGAAGAATCAGATTTTTATAATTTAGTTAGAATTTAGTATTTACAATGTTTTAAGTACTCATCTGCAGATGTGAATGACAGCAGTAGTATATGTGTTTTCATTTATTTTTTTTCTTTTTTTTTCTTTTTTTGAGTTATCCCACTTAACATTCAAGCTGTCGAATTGTTACTCTACGAAACTTACGAGAAATAAATCTAAAATTTAACGTCTATTTTAAATCTAATTAAAATAAGTGTTTCTTTTTCATTTTAGTAGTTAAGAAAAAAAGTAAATGTGTTATCAGTCATCAGAGAAAGAGAGAGAAGGAGATAGATTTTTCTTTTAATGGTACTAACCATCATTATCATTTTTTTTTGATGTGGCTGTGTTTATGGTGGGGCAAGGTAGGGTGAGAGAGAATTTTTGAAGGCACTGACACAATACATAATAATAATAATAATAATAATAATAATAATAATAATAATAATAATAATAATAATAATAATCGCCAAAAACCTCAAAGATATGACCACTGATGCATTCTCATAGGATAATATTATAGACACATTATCTTTCGGTAGTATGTACGTAAAGGTAGTTTTGATTGCATAATATTATGTTACTTTCATATTGAATTAAACTCCCCCACGTGCTGTACACATGACACTGTCAATAGTTATAAAAAATGAGAACAACAATAAATTTACTAAGATTGAAGACACATAACGAAAAAAAAATGTAAAAGAAAAGTTGTAAATGATTTTCAAAATCTCATTTAAAAAAAAAAGAACTAGAATAGTTTATGAAATGTGACAATCTGAGAAATAAATTATATCATAAACAAAGAAAACATAAAAATATTGAAAATCTGAAATATAGAAATTATATAAATTTTGAGAACAATTTGAAATATTCTGTCACAAACACTGTGTTTACCACTTTTTCTACCTTTTTTTGACACACAATTTATTTTACACATCAACCGTTTCGGTTAATGAAAAATAATAAGAAAGAAATACGAAAAAAACAATCAATTGCAAGTAATGAGCTGTCATTAACAAACTTAAATACTTGATTTAAGAAAGGAAAAGGAAAGACGAACGAAAATCAGAACTTAAGAAAAGAAAAATGATTGAAGAAATTTCTACTTTGTCACCTAGTATCGACTCTAACTTACTTCTTTTGGTGTAATTAGTGTCTTCTTATTTGTCATGAAAGCTATGAGAGAATATTAGAACTGGGCTAATGGATGATATCGATTTTCGCTGCATGTACATCATCAATCATTTGAATAGTAGGTAAATGAGAGATCCATGGATAGACGAGGGAAAAAAGACAAAAAAACAACTGAGCTTTCGCAAACATGAAGGAAATACATTGACAAAAGGCTCGTGGTACCACATATCTACTTGACAACCAAGTTTTCACCATTTTGTATGTAGGTAAGATTATGTGATAGACACGCACTAAACTTCCTTTGACTTCGTATAACTTTCTTTAACTTTGGAACATAAGCATACTCTACATGTCTAAGGAAGATTAAATTTTCAACATCGCTGGCTTTAAAATGTAAAAAAAAAGAAAAAAAATTGAAGAAAGAAATTAATTACTTTGGGAATTTGTTTCTGGAGGGCTTTGAAACTTTTCTTTTCTTCATGGAAATAGTGCTTTTGTAACTTTAGGGCACCTCCACTTATAGATGTGATCGTAATTGAATTTTTGCTGCGCTACTGGAAAAGACCTTAAAGGGTTTTCCATTTATTGCGTATTTATTGAAATAACTATATATATATATATATATATATATATATATATATATATATATATATATATATATATATATATATATATATATATATATATATATATTCTTAATTCTTCATCCTAGTTGGTTTCGAAGTTCACCATTTTCTAAATCGACTATTTAGTCTGGATGCATGCTCATAATGCATTATTGTTTATTTCTAATTTGAAGTTGCAATTTCATTTTACAAATTTAATATTTTTAATATGAAAACAAGCGAACTTTCGAAAGAATTACATGCTGCGAAAGACGATATTTCCTAATATTATCTCTCCAATTATCTTAACTTCTGTGACGGTGTCGGGTGTTCTTGATACGACTGGGCAAGGGCTATTGCATGTATATAGGTCTTTCGTTCCTTATCTATGTACAAACGAATTCTAAGGGAAACATGGTGCTCAATTCTCGTGCAAAATTGTCGTAGTTGGGTGAGAAGTACGAATAAAGATGTACAGAATAATATTGAAACCATTGTGACAATCGGTTACCAGTTATAACTGGTGTTACTAAGCTGTGTACACTGAGAAACATCCGTCTTCAGGACAACAGCATATTATACAAATATGCAAAATCTCTATGTTTACTACGGAAATATGTACGGAGCATACCCTATCTTTATATTGCATGCGTACTGCCCTTTTCCCACTTACATGTTACATCATACCGCAGCAAGATGTACGACATCTAACAGTATTATGTATATTACATACGCATAAGTATTCTACATACATTAGCTATATGTTAATACATCCATCTGTATGTGAGATCCTGACCGTCTTTATACATTTCTTTCTGGAAAGTACGTATATTCGGAACACTTATACGGGAAGTGACTAAAAAAAACAAGTTTTCAGTTATACGGTTGATGCAAGTTTGCTACATAGGGTTATACGTTAAATCCAAAAACAGCAGGTAACCTAAGTTTTTACATACACCACATGTTTTTCAGTGCAGTGTTGTCGCATATGGTGGGATGGAATATGTTGGACAATCATGGATTAATAGTAAAGAATCATAGCAATATAACTGAGCAACTTAAGCTTATTTGTACTAGTAAATAATTTCTGCTTCACAGTATATAATTTCTGATGATCAGAACACGTCCATAATTGTCAATTCAGCTAAGCAGTTCAGAACCTGTCATTCAAGATATAAACTATCTTGGTATAAATAAACTCAAGTTCCCGGCTGGAGCTCATGTGATTCAGATTCCACGTTAGTCTGTAGGTCTACGTCTCGTTTAGCACATTCGTTGAAAGAAAGAAAAAAAAACGATAAACTGTAATCTAATGCACTAAGCTCATTATATTATCATTTGTACTATATTTTGGCATCGCACATTTCGTAATTAAAGTTTTGTTTTTGAGCTAAGTCACTTTTTGGTAATAATAATAATAATAATAATAATAATAATAATAATAACAATATTCATAACAAGGACTAAGGGATAATACATAAAGTTAGTAGCGTACTTAAAGGATGGGCTATAGCAGTGGCCGCCAAACTTACAAGGCTCTGAGCTACCGTAAACCCTACTGTGAGCTACCAACCAAAAAAAAAACTTTAAAAAAATACATTTGTTTATTGCTTATAAACTTACATTTCTAGTAAGCATGAAATGAAACTGTCCAAGTAAGCAAATGTCGAACATACACACGGAAAACATAACGTGCAAAACTCCACACCTATAGAATCAACGGTGAGATAAGACTGACAATGACAATTGTGTGGGAGAAACAAGCAGTTCTTGTCGTCAGCGCCCCTGTCATTAGCGTCAGCTCAGTGGAGGAATCAAGGTCAGCCAACTGGGGCATTAACGAGATCTACGGAAAACGTCCCTGTGAGCTACTAGTAGCTCGCGATCGACTGTTTGGCGATCACTGGGTTTAGGATTTTATCTACCCTTGAAAAAGAGATTATGACAAAAAAATAAGCATTTACCCTTTTAATATACCCGTACGTACACAAAATTTCTGAAACGATTGGGTATTGGAAGCTTGAACACTTCCCCTTCCTCCTCTGATCGAATTCTGTCTGCAACACTACGTGGAGTAAACCTGTTAAACGTTAATTCAAGATTAAGCATTATTTTGTTAAACGTTAAGTAACTGCAATGGTCTGAACACTAAGATGAATGAAGAATGATATTTTCTTCCGGAATCGGAAAACTTATTTCAGTACACAGAGTACGAATTCCTCAGTTCCTTCAACGAATTTTGCAAATTCCATTCCGGGAAGGATTAGTAAAGAGTACATGTTTTGAAAGAACTATGTTTTTGTTTACTCTCTTTTTTTTCAACTGTTAGATACAAAGGCATGATATGTTGTCTCTAGGAAAGAAGAAGACGAGTAGTTTACTGAGGAGGTGTTTATTTTTCTCGCATGATTTCCTGGAAAAACGCCTTTCTTACATTTTTATCCATATCTATAAAGTAAATATTTCGCTAACAACCTACAACATAGAATAATTCGTTTTGTCTTGGAAAATACAGGAAGGGTAGCGTACTTGCGAGGGAACATTTATTTTCTCTCTCTCTTGAATAAGGTTTCCTCGAAAATAACAATAATATTTTCGTCCATGTTTCATAAATTCACATTTTAGTAACAATCTTGAAATACAACAAAATCAATTTCTCGATAAAATGTATAAATATTAAAATACTGACAGGGCGAACTTTTGGGAAACTCTTCCTTCAGAAACAATTGTTCGATGTCGTCCACATTTCACTGAGATGATCAAACAAAACTACGTACTATGAATCCACTTATACCTTCTTTCCAAGCTGATAGCTCCAATATAGTTAGCGATCGATTGAGACAAACTTCATGAAATGGTAGTGATCATAAAGTAAATGGCTTGCAAGAAATACAATTATATTTGGTAATATTCTTGATGAATATTGGCCCAAAAAATAATTTTAAAGTTTATTATTTAATTATTCGAAAGCTATTTGAGTTAAACGACTTAAGTGTGAATATTGATAGTAGTGACAGTGTGGATTATTTTCAAGAAAAGTAGATGCGATTAATTATGTTATTAAGGAATAAAGACCAAACTAGCTGTTTCTATATCTGCAGTAACAGTTATTCTCTATGATGTAATTATTTCGAGGCATTTTAAGCTATATTGACCAAATTTTGCATGTGATATTAGCGCATGTGCTTTTAAAGTGCAATATGTATAGTCGACTTATTAGGAATAGTAATCGAAATTTGTCCCTTATATTAGCATTGATTATTTGCAACTATTTGATGCATAATGACATAACGTTTAACTATGATAGCAGGTATCGGGGTTTACTCGTTCATTCTTAGCTTAATTTACTTCTTGAAAGTGTCTACGCCTTTCTAAAGATATCGTTAGTAAGTCTATGGAATGCTTTATTATTTCATTGAAAATGGGAACGTGGAAATCTATGCATTGATCATACCGTGTGTGCGTTGACTTGCAAATTGGACTATTTATAAAATAGTCAAACATTTCTCTATTTCTTGAACCACACTGAAATAATACGAGAACGACAACGACAATTTAAACATTACATCAAGTAGGAACATTACATCACCATTTGATACCATTCATCAAGTGTCATATTTAGCCACGTCTGACAAAAATAGACCGTGACAAAAAAAAATAAGGAAAACGACGCGGCACTAATTAACAGTTCATCTTCCCGATAAGACTACAAAATGAATCGAAGATGAAACTACGCTGCACATTGCAACACAGATCAGAAGAACAAAGTAAGTGCAAGAAAGTAAAACTACTAAAACTAGAGAGGTGCAGTTCCAGAAAAAAAATCATAGCCTCTAGATTCTGCACTGGTTTTAATTATAATGTTTCTTCGAAAGTTTCCAACAGATTGATTTATCCCAAGTAACCTCTTTGTATGCAGCATATAAAACTATCAGAGACAGTTGTGTAGTATGTCACAATTAATGGAAAGTGGGTGGATTACAATATCACGGAACTAGTGCAATTCTTACGAAATTGAATATGCTATCACGAAATGAGGTAGCTCACTCATATTGTACAATTATGCTTCCTGTTATATTTTCCTTAAAAGTTGTATTATCCGTGTTTCATCAGCCATAGCATTTTTTTTATCTGCACCTTTCTACTGTACAAACTACACCACTTTTACATACCTACAACGTTCCTTTATAAATCTATATATAATCCTTAATATTAGGCTGCTAGGTAAGATTACATTTATTTGTTTATTTTGTCTGTTTCTGCTATCTATCAACTTGCGGTGAGACTCTGACAACGTCCTCACAGAAGAATGTAAGATGTAGAAGCTCCACCGTGATTAATTTTAGTGCACAAAGAGCTTTTCTTTTGACAATTTAGTGAACTATCAATCAAAAAGTTTCACTATTTTAAGTACTGAATTATGCCATGCTTTACATTCATTAATGAAAAGGCTATTGGAAGGTTCCGCATGTCTTCACACCAAGCAGTAGCCATGTGTTTATTACACGTGTTTGCAGTAAATAAATACAGTGCAGACGACAGTACCGAAGGAGAGTCGCCCACCATCGCCAACACTCGGCAAGACGGATATCACCGAAGGTAGCCGACATTTTAGGATAAAAGACAGGAGCACGCCTCAACAAGCATCAATCTATCCAGGTTGATCGAACCACCAAAGCCATACGGCGCCTGGCAATTGGGAACACCTTACCCTCTCACGACGCTTGGTCAATTGAGAGATACTTTTCCTAAAATCCCTACGACGCTTGGTCATTGAGTTCATTTTCTCTTTCACGACCCCCGGTCACCAAGAGACACCTATCAC
>NC_137459.1:87915657-88167002 GCF_964235325.1 Thermobia domestica
CCCCAAGGATAGTAATTTTCAAAGAAACATTATTCAGACTTTTTGTATACAATATTGGCTAGTTGGTTAGGGTTTGCCGTACCTTTTCAGCACTGAAGCTATGTTAGTCATGGACCTGCAGGTTAAGTTGGAATCTGAAATGCTGCGGTGTATTTAAATTTTACGTCTTTCCTAGTGGAATTGAACCCGATACTCGGTACACCAAAGGTGCGCGCGCTCGTCATTAGAGTGGGGTCACCTTTCATATAATGATTATAAATTACATGCGACTTACATGTATCCTATATGACTTTTTAAGAGGGCATGTTTGAAGTTTCACAATTGTACCTTTGCTAAAAATATCATTCTTTTGTGCTAAACTCTAACTGTATTATTAATATTTATATTAGAACAAGGCATGTCCTTCTAAGACAGCGTCGTAACTAGATATGTCAGAATATATTATAATATTATCAAAATATACACATAGTAGTTCAAATGTGTGGAAACGCCAGAATTAAAGTTTAGTGTTCAAATATATTGATTACCCACCTTGCATTGGAAGGTCATTTTCTGGCAAATGCAAGTATAAAAAAAATCTAATACTTTAGTTGTAAATGAAAATTTCAGTTGGGCAAACAAAATGGACATTTGTTAAATTTAATTCTAAAGGTAGGTAAATGGGCAGGGCTTTTCAAGCAGTTTCTTTTTAACAAAACTCTACATTGCCAAACAGTAGTGGATCTAGCCTGGGGAAGAGAGGTTTAACCCCCTCAGTTTTTTGAGTGACTAAAATAATTGAAACTATATATATATATATATATATATATATATATATATATATATATATATATATATATATATATATATATATATGAAAGTTTATAGTAAGTATTACCTTTTGTTTTTCATTGGAAATTTTTTGAAACATTATATATTGTTTCAGTTGCAGTTTTTCTGTTATGTAACGTGTAAAACAAAATTTTTAGGTCCAGCCAACGACCAACCTGCCATAATATCCATCGGGAGGGAGTTAAGTTAGAACCTTCTGCAGGATCCATAAAAAAATAGTAAAAACATAATATACGATACCTATGACAGTCTAATTTTTGACTGCAGTCCCCGGTTTTTACATTCTAGATACTCCACTGGTGCCAAATTAACACCACGAGATTGTAATAGATGTGCATGAAAATATTATAGGATGTATGACAATGACGGCCCTTATCTTAAAATCTGCCACCGAAAGGCAACTCGTGAAGGAAGTCACATCTGTAAAACTTAAAACTTTATCAATACAAAGTAAGGGAAGAACGGGAACTTAATATTTTAATTGATATATGCAATGTTTTCAACATTATATACGTAGTTCTTTTTATTTTAGTTTGAAAGAATTACCGTGACAAAGTTATTATTGTAGATTTCTTGTCCCTATAAAACAGGCTATTTATAAACCAAAGACCGTTCAAGTTTTAAGGGGTTTGCTTACCAAATCTCGCAGTCAAAACCTCGCAACCATATTCTAGTAGGCCAAAATCTTGGGGCCAATACCTCGCTGCTCAAAATTTCACGGATAAAAGTCTCGCCTGGCTAGAAACTCATGAAACTAAATCATGCCTAGGACAAAATCTCGAAGGACAAAATTTCGCGATAGCAATTTCGTCTGTGTAGAATGTTGAAAATATTGCTCTACGTGCATAGGTTACACTTGAAATAGCTCATGCAGTTAAATCTCCACTTATGGACACCTACAGAGTATGGATTGTTTTCTTTTTTGTCCCGGTAACAATAGAGAGATTGCTGTATTTCACGGACACTCATAGATATGGACGCAAACAGTCAACCCCAACATATTAATAACATGCTATTTCACCTTTTCATAAAGACAGGAGTGTATTCTCAATTCAAGCGTATTTACCACAGAAAACTTCGCCATTCTGCATTTAAAAATAAGTCTCAGAACAGTAAAGTAGCCAAAGAATTTATTTCAAATGATTCAGTTATTTTCAAGTGTTGATGACAAAGACAATGTAAATTTAGATGTAAAGAAAATACTAATAAAGTTGTCCCCTTTCCCCCTTAAAGGTTCATTCGTCACATACTTGGCTATTGGCATAAATTTTGGTCTCCGCCTGTGTAATTCGCAATTCACTCTACCAAATATTGTAACTAAAATAGATCGATAGCTAAGTTTTTTTTTTCTAATTTGCGTTTATTTGACGATTATATATCCATTCATTTTAAACTGTCATTTTTTTCACTTGTAATATCTAAGTTAAGAATTTCCTATTATTATTATTATTATTATTATTATTATTATTATTATTATTATTATTATTATTATTATTATTATTATTATTATTATTATTATTATTATTATTTGAAACTCGTGAACTCATAGCTACATTGTTGTGGCGAGATTTTGTCCGCACGAGATTTTGGGCAGTGAGGCTTTTTGAACACGGGATTTTGCTCCGCGAAGGTTTGGCCCCGCGATGTTTTGGACGGCTAGGTTCTGACAGTGAATTTTTTTTCGTATATCTTTGGTTGGCCAATCCAAGCATTTGGAAACTGCACATCCAAGTACTCACGAACAAAATTCCGTAATGTGGATGGACCAAATCGTACCGATAAAACACAGCAAAAACAGGCCCATCCTCTCACAACAGCTTTGGGGAGATACACTTTTCTCATATTTCACGATACTTCACCGCCATTAAGGTCCCGTCCGAAGGACCACAACATAAGTTCTACACCACACCGCCACTTTTACAGGAACATTTTCAGGTGCATCGCTTCAAGTGTGAATTACTATCTGACTAGTATCTGAACGTTTTGCTTCTCGCTACACTAAAAAATAGAACACTATTTAAACACTTCTAGTACAGATGTTGAGGGTAAAGTGATGAAGTAATGTTTGTAAAGTGTACTTCGAGTGTCCAAAAACGCTATTTCTCCAAAACCAGTATCCAGTATGACATATTTAAAGCACTTCTCGGCAAACAGTTCGAAAACAAAGTGATGAAACATTTTACAAATACATCTGGGACATAACTTGAAAATAACAGTATCTAAAAGGGGTGAATATGTGTAATCTGGAGATATTCAAAGAGTGTCGGTAACGTACAAAGTGTCCTACTGTGTCTAAAACTAGTTTCTTTCTTTTTTGCTGTGTAGGTTCGTGAAATGAATAAGCAGAATAGTGAACAACACTTCTTAGATAAAACGGCCGTATTTGCATTATGGACCATTTCGAAAATTCTACATGATTAGGATTAACGTCGAGAAGGTATTGCTGAATTTCAGCTTATAAGGATATCGCTGATTTGAGTTTATCAGTCGAAGATATAGTTTCCCAAATATTGCAAGTACTTTTCAGAACATGATCACTACTTATGGGAGAATTGTCTGGATAACAGCAGCAGAAATAAAATGCAATCATTATTGTGCTTTGTTCTCCTGAGATCAACACAATCCTAATCGATTCATGCATTAAAGCCATGGTGTGTTAGTGGTGTCCTCTGACGACAAAAAAAGCCGTACGGTTGGTCCCAGAGCAAAATTAATCATAACTATGAACATAAGGTGTCACTAACTATGATTTCCGTTTTAAACCTTCAAGATGGATTCAAGATTGTGGTCGCCATCGTCGTATATTCTATAACATTTTCCTCTATTCCATTACAAACCTAAACTGTTCCTTTGTTACGTTATACGATATTGAACTTTCCTCCACACTTTTGGAAATATCTTATGCAAGGACCACTTGTTATATAAAAATATGTTATCTATATATACAAAAATGAGTGTAACACTTTCTTTCTAGATCCTGGACCAATTTCGATGGCTTTTAGAACCTGACTTGACACTCACTTAGTTTAGGTTCTTAATCATATTACTTTGACTAAAATATGTATCCTAAGGGGAGAGCAACGGGTTAAAAATGTATGCCAAAAATTATGTCTCCAGTGTCCCAATAAACAGTTCTATACCATCTGGTAGGACGAGACATATATGTACGAAGCTAATTCTTATGGCTTTTGCTTATTGTACACTAAAGGCAAGGAAGACAACAATGGCATCGCAAATGTCGCGCATGGAGAGACAAATGCAAGGACATCCTCTTTTCAAAATAATCTCGCTTCTGTCTGCAGCATCATATTGGCCGCATCCCTGTCAACGCTATCGTGGCACTAGGCTAGGCACATTTTTCACCTCCACTTTGGTCCGGCACCGGCTATTATAGTGTGAGATGTCTTATTGTTTCATTTCCTTTAAAAAAATGAAAAGATACACAAAAGAACACACAGAGACATACAAACACACACCTACATACACATACATAAGCAGGAAACACGTTGCATAACCTGTAAAGGTAAAGCTGAAAAGAGAAAAGAAATAATTAGTAAATAATTTAAAACAAGTATTTAAAACCAGTTCTTTGAAAGGAAATCGGACTTCCAAATTTCCAATCTTTCGTTAGTTGTTAGTTCTGAAAAACAACATCAGAACTGTTTTGGTCTATCTGAATTTCTCTCATCAGCTTTGTAAAATCTTCTTGTTTTCTCTCTTCTCTCTTCCTTTTAAAACACTTGTTATATTTTAAAATCCTGCCACCACTAGCAAAACACTAAACAAGGCACTATACACTAACAGTAACACAAAGAAAGAATTGCCATCAGAACATAGTTTTTTATGTTTGATTTGATTAATTTTATTTTCTTCTAATTCTTTATTTCTTTATATTTACAATCTAGGGTGTGGGTCTTGATAATTTCTTCTTCTTTCATCTTTTTTTTCCTTCCACAAGTTTATTGTCTTGCAACAAATTGTATTTTTTCTAATTTCATTTTATTGTTTATTATACTTTGTATATTTTCCCTTTTCAATTGGTCTCTTATTTCTCTAATTTTGTTATTTGTTATATAATTATTGCAATTTCAGAAGACATGTTCTGGTGTTTGTACTTCATTGTACATTTATCGTTGTTAATTAGATTAAGTTTTCTCAGATGAGATTTATACGGCTCATGTCTAGAGATGTATTCTATTAATTCACTGATTATTGTTCCCATTTATTCTCATATTTTTAAGTTTGAAATAATGATTCTTGTTCTTTGTCCCTTTATTGAATCCCACTATTCATCTTCCCACTTCCGTTTAATCAGTTTGTTAATGTCGTCTTCGGTGCTTGGCAATTCACCCGTGTTTCCAGTACCTTGGTTCTCTCATTATTATTTTGCCACGTCTTAATACATCTTCTTAATATCTGAAGGTGCATGGGTTCTTCATTGGCCAAAAGTTGTATTGTTTCTGCAGAGACAGTTTATATGATGCCATGGGTTCTAATTAGCATTAATCGCTGCACTCTTATTAATTTTTGCCTTAGGTTTTTGTTTAGAAACAATCTATGACCCCAGATTCCGGCACAATATTGTGCAATAGCCATTAGAATACCTTTGTTATACAATTTAAACATTTTCTGTCAATTTTAAAAATCTTTTATAGCAACTGTTTTGGCTAGTTTTTTTTATCTTCTCTGTTGTTTCAGTTATATGTTTTTCGTAGTTTAGCCCTTTGTCTAGCCATACAGATAGATATTTGAATTCATTCACAATTCCTATTTAGTGTTCCTAATTTTGATTATGGGTTCTCTCTGTAGAGTTTGGCCAAGTACTGTAATTTTCGTTTTATTAACCGATAGAGTTAATTTATTTTCTATGCGCCATCTTTCTAGATTTTCTAATATTATATTTCCTTTTTGCTCTGTTTGTCTTCTTGAGGATGCTGTCATTACAATTGCTAAATCGTCCGCATATCCCACTACGCATAATGTTTCTTTTAGATTGTTTAGTTTTCTTAAGCATGGTTAGAAAGTAATGTCACACATTGTAGGTCCACATATTGAACGCTGTGGGCACCCTTTAGTGCTTATTGTTGTTATATCTTTTCCAGGAGATTTTAGTGCAATCATTCTGTCAGTACAGTAATTCAGCATGATGTTGTAAAGAGCTTTACTAATTTTTAGTTTTTTTTTTTAGTTTTTTTAAAAACTGCGGGCCACCATAGATTGTCAAAAGCACCACTAATGTCGGCATGGATAATAACAACTTGGTACTTTTCCAGTTTACCAATTAGTCTTTTACAGCTGTTTCGGTGCTTTTTTTTTTCCTTTTCTGAAACCATACTGCAATTTATCATTACTTAAAATTCTGTTTTTGTTTATTCTTTCCACAATGGTTCGTTCGAAAAGTTTACTTATTACATTTAGTAAGCAGATAGGGCGATAAGATTTTGGATCGTCATTTTTCTTGTCATCTGACTTTTTGAATATGATTATTAAATTTGCTTGTTTCCACCTTTTTGGAATTCGTCCATTGTAAAACACAAGTTGAAAAGTTTTGCTAGGTATGGTGCCCATTTGTCAGTATTATATTTAAAAATTTCCGATTTTATTCCATCCGGTCCAGGAGCTTTTTTTTTCTTTTAAGTCATTTTATGTGATTTATTATTTATTGGTTTTCTATTACTTTTGTTTTATCTTCTAAAGGTGGTAATTGCGTTTCTCTTCTTATGAAACTTTGTGAGTTACTATCTTCTTCAGGTATATCCTGTGGTAATAGAGATTTTATTATATAGTCTATAGTTTCTTCCCAATTATTTGTATATGTACCATTTGTTTTGTTGTTGTTGTTGTTGTTGTTGTTGTTGTTGTTGTTGTTTTTAGAGTTGAGAGGGTGGTAGATGTTTAAACCTTATTACTTATAATTTTGTAGGGTTCACCCGAGAGATCTAGATTTAACTTAGTTTCAATGTATGTTTTCCAGCTATTTTTCTTTGATTATATTTTTTTCACATTTTTGTTTTAAGTATCTATATTTGTTTAATCTGTTTTGTCTTAGATTATTTTCTGTTGTATGTTGATAAAGTTTCCTAGCTTTACGTGTTTTTTTTTTTCTTTTCAGATCTTGTAATTCATTGGTCCAGAAGGTATCTGTTTTAGTGTGTAATAGTTTAGCTGTCTTTTTTTTTTTTGTTTTTGTTGAGTTTTTAACTGCTAATTTTATTGTATCTTCTATTTTCTAAGCTAATTCATCTAAATTGCTCTCTTCTTCTATCTGCGGTAGATTTATCGTTTACCAGAACTTTGTCCAATTTATCTTCTCTGGGTTATATATTAATGTTTCTTCTGAAGATTGAAAATAATTTGTTTCTTCTTGTTTGTTTGGTTTTATTATATCAAATATTATTATATTATTATCGCTTATTGTTGCTGAATCTAGTACTTTCCAATTTTTTATTTTATTACTCAATCTTGTAGAAGCTATTGTCTGATCGATGTTTGATTCCCCCTGACTGTTCTTAAATGTTGGTGGATTCCCTTCCTCATTTATTATTAGGTTATTATTCATGACTAATTCTTCAACCTTTTCCTCTGTATTGTCCTTTTTATTGCCGTGTCATAGTGTTGATTTGGCATTTGAATCCATGCATATTAAGATGTTTTCTTCTTTATACTTCTGACAAAACCTGGCATGATTTAAAGATTTCTTAGGTATCGTGCCAGTAAAACGTAAGCCTCGCCTCACCCTGACTGAGGCCAATCACAAAATGAGGAGAGAAATCATACAAAATAAATAAAAAGTAGTAGAGAGAGAATTACGAGTAAGAGGCAGTAGCGTCTGTCATTTAATAAAACCATATGAAATGGCAAAGGCAGGGGAAAGTGGAGGCTAAAAAAAAAAAAAACGTGAGATGCTTCTTTATTCCGTGCCCGTTCGTGTCTCCTACGTTTTGACTGTTGTTTGACCAGCTAAAGGTAGATTGATGATGTTTTGGATCCGATTGTGTTCCCTTTAGTGCATGTCCTGCCGAGGACTACATTCCAGCAGGATAACACGTGCCCTCATGTTTCACGTACTGTCCTATATTTCCGTGCTGGACACCGTGTTGCTATGCTTCCTTGGCCCTTGTGTTCCCCATATCTCTCGCCGGTCGAACACGTCTGGTCGATGATTACATAACCCTTCTCATATCTGTGAACTCCGCCAGTTTAAGTTGATGACCAGTGGCATCGTATCGAGATATATCACTTGCCATACCTCAAAAAGATATCCAAAAGCACATCATGTCGGTGCCTTGCAATGTTGCAGACGTTCTGACCGCCTATGGTGAGCCCACTGGCTATTGACAGTCACCAGTTCTGCTGCGCTGTCGCACAGTGGTCGGAAACTGGAAAAAAGTGGTCAAAAATCGATTTTATCAACGTCGCCGCCTATGAAATCGGTATTGATATTTGATTATAAGTATCTCTCCTGCTTCCAAACCCGGAGTTTCAAGACATAGGAATATTTTCGCTGTTCATAAAATGCATGTAAACATGAACAAATAAAAGAGACGAAAAATCAGTAAAAAATGAACCAAACAATATGATATGTTTTAACTATTTATATCGTTTCTGAGGTCGATGAGACTTGTTGGATAGTACATTGAACTCAAATACTGTGTGTTTAGTGAATAGTTTTATTTGTTATCCATTGTCATATCATTTATATGATTGATTTGTTAGTGTTGCCGAAATGTTAGTTCAGTCTAAGCTTATCCTTGCTTATCTGCAAAATAAGGTTTATTGAGTTGATCATAAGTAGTACAAAGATTGAGCATTGAAAGTAGCTGCAGCCAAGTGCAGCTGAAGGACTCAGACCCATCTAACGGGAAACGCGTGATGAGTAATGTTTTTGTGGTCGCAATCGAGATCCGCTATCTGAGCCTTACAAAGGGGAAAGGCATATTGTCTTGTACGTAATTTGGATTGCCCTTCGTTCCTGAATCAAAGTTGTAGTGAAAGGATCATACATATTGCAGTGATAAACTATCAATCATATGGAGATGCTGTATATTACACGTCAGTGCAATAGTATATAAGAAAATTCTATAAAGAGCCTTTTAATCTTAGCGCAACAACATAATCCTGAACTAAATTATATTCCAGTAAGTATTAGTGTTTCTTCGAAGATGTTGTGAGTGCAAAACCGCGAATTTTAATTTTGTATCCTAAGGTCAAACACACATTTGTTTTACACCGTCTTTTTATTAACTGCACCTACAGTTAGAGGGAGAGCACATTAAACTTGTAACCGCTTCTTGGATGCATATTAACACTTGTCATAACTTCGTACTGGCTAGCGATGTCCAATTCACATAAGGCGTCAACATGTTATATTTTCAATTTATAAACTGTATGTATGATTCACGATGGTGAATTTCAAGATGGCGGCTTTCATTGTTCTGTGTCCTTCCCAACTTCTCCTCGCCTTTATTAATGTCCTACGTTGTTAGTTATGTTATATTTTGCAGTATTTGACATTTATGCGAGGGGTTTCCACACTTCTGAACCACCCTGTATATAAAACTGCACGTATAGTAGCAGGGGTTCTTCGAATCAATTTCGCAGTAGTTGCAATCGATTTAGAAAGGACAATTACGTACAGAACGATAGACAGATATCCGTCAACTTCCATTGCTTCAGAATAAACTTTTTTTGTCCGCTTCTTTTTAAGTTTCCGACCACTGTGTGTCGCCGATTATGCACGAATCAGACAAAGCGGTAAGTATAATCAGTTTCTACTTATATCATCAAGTCCCTGACTGCCAACAGTGGCGCTACTATTTTATATCCTTGCTAGTACTACATTTTTTTAATAAGGAGATGTATAAATATCAAGCCAGATCTATGTCTGAAATTATCCAATTTTGATCCAGACATGCGGAAGTTAACTACTTAGAAAGAGCATCAGCCATTAATAGATTATGAGCTCATAATATTAGATCTAACTGGTATGATTGCATGTTTTTTTTAATATATCCACTTATTGAGTATTGCATTGTTATAAATGACACATTTAGTGTTGTGAAATTGTAATTAATCACTTCATTTTTATTTATTTAAATTATATTTTTAACAAGCTAAGGTGAATTTGAACTCAGGAGCTCTCAGCGTGCAAAATTGTGTAACGTAGTCTCTATTATCGACTAAACTTATCCCTAACAAAGCAACGCGCCATTTATGGCGATCTTTAGTTCCTATGCGATCGGCTCCTTGCCCATTGAATTTCGCTCAGATCTGGCCAGTAGTTACCAAGAAATAAAGTACCACATGCAAAACGAGTTGAGTCGGGCCTGTTTTTGGCCAGTCCCTGTCATCACGTATAGCATTTCTATTTATTTGGCCACGGGCTATTTGCCCACTAAATTTGGTTCAAATCTGTCAAGTAGTTACAGAGAAATAAAGTACAATACATATTCAAATCGAGCCAAGCCTGTCCCTGGTCGAGTTCGGCCACCAAATATAGTGATCTTTATTTCTTAGAAGATGGGCTACTTGCATACTGAATTTCGTTCAGATTCGGCCAGTATTTTCCAGAAATAAAGAACAAGATGCCCAGTGAGTCGATCTGAACCGAGCCTGAATCTGGACTAAGCCCGGCCAATGATATAACATTTTTTATTTATTTGGTCATGGGCTATTTGTCCACCAAATTTGGTTCTAATCTGGCCAGTAATTACTGATAAATAAATACAACATTCAAACCGAGCCGAGCCGAGTCTGCCAACTAAATATAGTAATCTTTATTTCTAGACGACGGGCTACTTGTCCACTGAGTTTTCTTGAAATTCGGCCAGTGGTTACCGAGAAATAAAGTGTCACATGCAAGGCAAGTTAAACGGAACCAATCCCGGCCAATAAATATACCACTTGTATTTATTTTACAATACAAATATATATATATATATATATATATATATATATATATATATATATATATATATATATATTACAATTGGCTATTTACCCGTCAAATTTAGTTCAGATCCGATCAGTAGTTACCAAGAAATAAAAAAAAACATATACACATACGCATATACCTGGTGTGAAACTATAAGCTCTCGTACTCTTAAGTCGGGAGCTAAACATCAGTTTTTTTAATATATATTTTATGGGATGTCACTGAGAATTAGAGTTGCTAAAAGGAGTCCATAACATCAGAAAGTTTGGGAAACTCTGGTGTACAAAGATACCGAAAATCAATAATACATTTTGCTTTAGTTTTAGACAGAAAAACTTTTAGTTTTTACCTGCTGTCTTAGGCACGCAGTTTTTTTTTTTTTCGTAGGAGTTCACAGACTCCGATCACAGGCTATCGTAAATGAATCAAATGATGTCCAAAGTAAATCAAACGTTAAAGTTCTTAACTTTTAACAATTCACAGAAGTGTGCTCTCTGTCGTCTTCTACACACCGTTCCAATTTATTGACGTTCATCGTGCTCCAGGTAAGTTACAAAGGAAGATCAAAGATACACGGAGATTGTGTTCGACTAACGTTTCCTCTTGTTCTTTACTTTTAGCAAGGAGAACTTATACCCACAACCCCAGACAACTAACAATAGTAATACTAGTCATGGCTCAAAAGAGATCTCGTAGGTAGAAGCGAGTGATCGAAAGTAAAAATTGCTTTTGAGATTGTGAAACAAAACATTGTTCTGAAATGAATGTATCAATTGAAAACTTCTGAGTTTTGAAGCCTTTGCGTGGTGAATAGACCCATCTGTTACATCTAACCCTAATGAAACTTTTGTTTGCAATTTTCGAAAAAGGAAAAAAAAAACAGTAAATAGCAAGCCCGGGGTGAATTTCCCAGAGTTGTATTGAGCGAAACGTGAAAGCTGTGGAGTCGTTTCAGGGTTTGCTTGCGAGTAGGGGCAACACTCTCCGAAGTATGCCTACATGGAGTTTCATTTTTATTATTATTATTATTATATTGCCATACTATCGATTAAAATGTATGTATCTCAAAATCAAGGAGCATTTGTTCCCCTGCCTGTGGAAGTCTGGAAAGTAAATATGTGTATTGTGTAAAACAAAGCCTTGTGCAATTGCGAGAAATCTGTATATTTTATATTTAGCTTTGATTCATCTTTATATATATATATATATATATATATATATATATATGTGTGTGTGTGTGTGTGTGTGTGTGTGTGTGTGTGTGTGTGTGTGTGTGTGTGTGTGTGTGTGTGTGTGTGTGTGTGTACAAGGTGTTTTAAAACTACTCCAACCACATTTGTGAGGTGATTCCTGACACTAAGATAAGACGAAACTTATATAACAACCTGGGTGCACAAATACTTCCTTTCGGAATTATAGGCTGATGAAAGCATGAAAAAATGAACTTTAAAGGTCCATACCTCCAAAACTATGGGACCACCGTAGAAGGGTTAAGACTTTATTTAGAATCTATTATGTGTCCTATCTAAATATCTATGTTTCAGAATCCTGCGGTACTTCCGCAACAATTTTCATAGAGCTAGCTGATGAGGTGTCCTCCCATCTTGCCTAATCCCATCTCGCCTAACGATTTATCAGCCGCTGATATCTCCAAGATAAGAATCTCCGCCATTCTAGGCGAGATGGGAGTTCCCATCTTGCCTACTCCCATCTTGCCTAAGATGTAAGAAGGGAATTTCTGCTCTAAAGAGGGAATTCCTGTACTAGTATTAACCACCAACACTAAGAAATTGTGAAATCATACGCACATTTCAGAAAAGAAATAATCTATGTATTAATCTTTCTACATAAGAAAATCAATAATCTAGTTTCAGAAAATCAATAATCTAGTTTCTAGTTTCACACATAGATTATTACAAATAAACATATAATACAAAGTATTTTCAGATATATTTAGGGAAGAAGAGAAAAATAAAGGGTTAGAAGAATTTTAAAAAATCAGCATTTTCGTCAGATCAGTAAGCCTGGAGCAGTGGCAATTGCACACTATTTTGCAGTAGGCCGTTTACCGTTGTTACCACCATCTATAAGTAATGCTTATCAATATATATAGATATACGATTTACAGTTTATGACAACTTATGAATATATGAAAGTGCAACCAAATATCATCTAACATCTTTTGAAACATCGAAACTACCCAAAACCTTTTTTTTTCAAGCTGCATATATCCTTTTTTTACCTTGCAAGCTGAGATACTTTACGTCGTAAGCATGGTCACTTCTCCTGGCTTCTAACTTGAGAAAACGGACTAATTCGATGACATGAGGATTTTGCTTATTTAGCAAAGTATTTAATCTATTATCCCAATCCTTTGCGGGATTATTTGTTCTATGGCGTTTTTTATGATAGTACCACATGCTAATTAAAACTGTAGAATTGTCTAGCCACTGGTCAATGAAATAACCATAGAACTGCTCAAGCTTAGGGGATGTCTTCTTGAATAGACAGTCAACCACTGTCGACCATGTCTAACGGAAGAAAAGCTAATAACGCAAACATTCGAACCTGAAGTCATTGTTTTTGTAGTCTGTAACCAAGAACAAATCCTGTATATTAAACCAAAGACTCTGGTTAAAGTGAAAATTTCACCCACTTTTGGAAGCTGAAGGGAAAATTGTGCTAAAAGAATTTATTACTGCTTCCTTGAAGTCTACCATTACAACTTCAGGATTCCAATTCAGGACTTTAATCTTTCATATATATACTTTCTTTTGTTCGGGAGAAGGCTAAAAACCACTGGAATCACATTAGTTTCCTCTATTGAACTTTCAATATCTGCATGAATTACAAAAAATTGGGAAGAAAATGTTTGTTGTAGCTCTTAAATGTCTGCCAATAAAGAAGGTCGTGCTGGCGTGCAAAATGAAACTATTCAGGGGCTCTTATTCGTTGTGGCTGCTACTCGAAACGAAACCTTTAGATTCCACATCCAGCTCTGCTCAAAAACAAACAAAAATTCACAGAAATAGTACCAGCTATTGAACCTGTACGGATATGGAAATTCTTATCTCGCTTTTAAATCATGACATTTCATTGCATCTGGCACTTGTACGCAACTGGGAAGGATTTTGACATGTACGAAAATGGGAACGTACTCAAGTGGGAAGACACCATTTTTTGTTGTTCTTAATAGTATGTATAAAAAAATATGCCTATCAGAACAAAATTCAAAATAATATTTAAAAATACTTTTCTGAATTAGATTCTAATTATATTTATCTCTTCCAATTATCTTCGCGACCTCCATGAAAGCTTCTTGCAATCCCTAGGTTGATAAACTCTGGCCTAGAGAGACCCATGGATGGTCTGCTCAACCGAATTCTTGAATAGATTGATTGACTGAGATTGTCGTATGTTGGGTGGAAGATCATTCCATGCACGGACAGTGGATGCAAAGAATGATTTCTAGTAATATTTAGAGGAGTGTAGGAGAAGTGAAAAGAGTTTATTTACACCTGATCTTGTATCGTGATCGTGATGAGCATTTAATGGTTGCAATCGTTGAAATAAATAAGAGGGTTGTTAAAAGCGCAAAATCTTAGAGAAGTGTGAGTCGATGCAGATAACGTCTATCGGAAAGTTTCATTAGTCCCAGCTGTTTGATCGTTTAATATTATAAGCAAACCGTATACAGGCGTTTTGGATACGTTATAAACAGTTCTTCATTTAAGTCTGATAGAGTTACATCATAAT
Organism: Thermobia domestica; assembly: GCF_964235325.1. Taxonomy (NCBI): domain Eukaryota; kingdom Metazoa; phylum Arthropoda; class Insecta; order Zygentoma; family Lepismatidae; genus Thermobia; species Thermobia domestica. The sequence continues at coordinate 87,930,179 of NC_137459.1, forward strand.
ATTCGAGGTGAGGAAATATTAGAGATTTTACAAGGAGTGATTTTGTGTCAATGGTTAGAATTTTCTTTAGTCTGGTGAGTGAATGAAAAGACCAGAAGGCTTTCTTACGCACAACGTTGAACGGGGTTTCCACTCAAAATATGGATCAATTGTTATCCCGAGATTTGTGATGGTTTCAGAAAATGTAATAATTGTTCCATGTATTTGTACTGCAGACATATTCGAACGGCGAATATTGATTGAAACATCTGGTTAAAATGATTCCTTCTTTAATGGAGAAATTCCCTCTACAGAAATTCCTTCTTTAGTGCACAAATTCCCTTCTTACATCTTAGGCAAGATGGGAGTAGGCAAGATGGGAACCCCCATCTTGCCTAAAAAGCGGGCATTCTTATCTAGGAGATATCAGCGGCTGATAAATCGCTAGGCAAGATGGGATTAGGCAAGATGGGATGGAATCAGCTGATGATTACATCAAATCATATACCCATAGCCAAACCGCCTCTATAAAAATTGTTGTTTGAGTACTTTAGGATTCTGAAACATTGATATTTGGAAAGAGCACATGCTTGTTCCTAAGTGAAATATTGAACTGACTACGGTAGGTCCCATAATATTGGAGCTATGGACCTTTAAAGTTCATATTTTCATGATTTCGGCAGTTTATAACTCCGAAAGGTAGCATTTGTGCACTCAATTGGACTATACTTTTCATCTTATCTTGGTGTCAGGAATCACCTCACAAACGTTGTCGTTGTTGTTTTGAAACACCCTGTATAATGTGTTTGTGTGTGTCCCAACATAACTCTAAACAGTCTGGAGCTATTTTAACCAAACTTGGTACACATATCACTTACAGCCTCGGAAATAGTTTTGTAAGAATAAGACCTCCTGAAACTCCTAGGGAAGGAGTGGGAGCAGGTGAAATAAAAATGATCAAAAACGATCAACATTAGTGTCGAATTCAGAGTTTTCGGTTTCACTGAGATGAATAATGACACTCTTGATGACGTTCACTTTAATTTTCAGCCCCCATTAGCACCCCTGAGAGGAAATACTGACATCAAAATTAGAAAACACTGCCAATATTAGTGTGGAATCCATATTTTTCACAGTTCCTAAGTTGATTGCTAACAGTTTTGATTCCCTTTAATGCCAACTTCATCTCTTAGTAGAGCTATGCTCCCAGAACACCTTGGGGGAAGGGGAAGTGTAACATAAATTTTATTGAAAACGACTGATATTAGTGCCGAATCCTTAGTTTTCTGGGTCGTTTAGATCAATAGTGGCACTCTGGATGCCATTTGCGTCCAAGTTCAGCAACTATAAGCATCTCTGGGAGGGAGAAAATGGCGACCTGTAAAAATAAACGAACAAGACCGATGTTAGTGTTGAATCTTTAGTTTACAGGGTCTCTAGGTTCATTGGTGTCAGTTGAGTTTTAAAATGTATGCCAAAAGAAGAATATATTTTATATTTGTGTCGTTACACTTGCATTGAAATACGTAACCAAAGGAGGAAAAGGTAAAACTTCCTGAAACTGAAAAAGGAAGGAGTGGGGAGGAGTTTTATTCTTCCCGTGCGATTCTTCCCGTGCGAAGAACGGGCATTTCTACTAGTAATTATACAGAGTGGCTTAAACGTAGGTATACAGACCAGCATCGATCAAGTATGACATTTTAATTTATTAATATAATGAATTTATTTGCTTTGGTTTGTTTCGAGCTTAAGGTATAAGTGAAAATAAATTAAGAAAAAATAAGGAAGAAACTAAATCAATACCTCTATCGATAACAATAAATAAATGATATAAAATGTCATGACCGATCAGTACGAGACTGTATACCTACTTTTGGGCCACTCTGTATATTACTTAAATATAAATGTTTATCCGGATCATTCGGTACATAACGCATGCCGCAACTAGTTGCGGTGAATAGTATATTGTTTCTTTATTCTCTCTTTGTTTTCCTTCCACTATGTCACTCAAGGTGAATTCCTACAAGTTAATTAAAGATTCTTAACAGGGTTCATGAATTAAACCTAGTGCATTTATTTTTTTTCTTTTGAAAATAAGTCTGATGACAATAAAGTATTTACTCCAAGTTACTAACAGTGAGGTTGGGAAAGTAACAGTCTAATTAAATATTTATTGTTATAAACTCTTCTTTACCTGCAAATTAGTGTATTAATTTCACTTATATATGTATAATTTGTATATATTTTATGATGAAAGATTACAACATTATCGATCATGGCAAATATGACGCTTTGTTTTATAGTGAAAATGCAATCATCCAGTTTTGTACAGTTTCTTAATTATGTTAAATAGGTTAGCCGTATGTGTTCACTCTCGTAGGTGAGAAAACATATATGACAATTTAATGGAAAACACAACGCAACTCTGATACATAAACCAATGTTTATGTCTACTTCTTTTAATATCTAACAATGTACGTCGACATTTTATCTCTTACAACAACTAGACGACGAGTGTCTGTTAGATGGTCGACTCGACTCGAAATCATATGCGTGGAGCCGCCGTGGCTCAGTGGTAGAGCGTTCACCTCTGAAACATGGGGCCTTGGTTCAATTCCATCTCGGGCCAAGTGAAATTTGTGGTGGGCAAACACCGTGTTTGTGTGGTTTTCTTGGGGTCTCCCGTTTCCTCCCTCATTCCACCATTTCATTCAATTCTAATAATCACCCCTTCTTTAGCCTAGCCGACATAACCTTGGGACGTAAAATTTAAAGTTCGTTTCATTTCTTTTCCTTTTTCAAAATCATATGCACTTAAAATTTTGGACCAAGCATGTATCTCGAATAATGTTTTTAGAAATGTATGGAGCTATTCTGGAGAAAATGTTGTTGCGTTCTGAAGTGGTGCATTTGTTTGTATTATTATTATTATTATTATTTTCTTGCTTACTACTCGTTTAATTGATACACATATTTATCTCGATAGAAGCTTCAGCTTAATTTATTGATGCAACATTTCCTCATTTAACAACTGAAATACTATATAGGGTATTGTTATTTAAAAAAAAAAAACAATTCATTTTATTTCGAAGGTAACGATTGCTATCTTTGATATTTCCTCATAATAAACATTTGTCATGTCGTTTTCACCTTATAAATTTTATTATTTTTTCTACTAAAGACAATGGATTTGTCATAGTAAATTTGACAACATCGCCTTCACAGTAAGCGCATGCATCACGCCGTAGTAATTCTATGTATGCTCGGTTATTGTGGACAGGAAGAATCCAGTACTTGTGTATTATAAACTGTCATTCTTTCGAGGACTTCGCTGGACGTAACATTGTATGACGATAAGAGGCGACAAGCACAAACCATCTTATTATCAATATAAACTATATATTGCGTGTTACCATCTTATTATCAGCAATATAGCTATCCATTTTTTTTTTCGTACACAGTAGTAATCTGTGCAAGAGTTTTGGATACCTACGTTTGTTGATTGCAACTAGTTCCCTGCTTTGTGAGTGAAGATTACGTCGGAGAGTCTGTAAGAGCGTTTTCCTATTCTTCTGATTGTAAGTTAAAATTACTGGAATTATCTTTTCCTTTTTAAATATATTCTTAGTTTAAATGACTAATTATCTATGTATTAATGCTTTAACTATGACGTTAATCAAATTAATAAAAAAATAAACAACGTAAATATTTATAGATCTAGAGGTTTTCGAATATTTAGCATTTAAGGAGGGAAGATTCTCAATTTATATTCTTTTTTTTTTCTCAATATATAAAAATAACATCGATGTTGTCTGTCTTATCATAATTAAAGAGCGGCCGAACTGTTTGAAGTGAGATTTTGGACAAATGATTTATCTTGGGATGGGAATTTGTCCTGCCACTTTCAATAAGGACAAAGAGGATTTGAAATGCATACCAGAAAGATAATACATCACGAGACTCTCTTGTCTTGGAAAGATGAGACTCGGTATATAAAAACTTCATTAAACATGAGGGGTTAGATGTTCCAGTATTTCCGGAAATTCTGCTTTTAAGGTGCGAATGAGACAATTTCTATATTTTGAATTTCGTAAAGTGCAAGACCTGCACCGTCTGAAAAGCACTTCTAAACATAATTTAACACTTGAGTCAATTTGAGTTTTCTTCATTTCACTTCGATTCAAACACGAATCGTGAAGGGGAAAAGGAGATTCAAATATTTTCCATAAACCTATATTTCCCGTGCATTCTGGGTATTTCATTTAGTATGAATATAAAAATCAGTTGTACTAATTGAATATGGCTCAAGTGGAGGAAAGGGACAACACGGAACAAAGAAACGAGAAGAAAAAATATTAGAAATTGTTTCTTTGGAAGCTAGACATGAAACTTGGCTTAAACTGGCTTTTTCCTATGTAGAATACAAATCGTTTACATCTTTTTTTTTCGCATAAACTCAATATGGCTGGCGTAGGAGGGTTTGCAAAACAAATGTAATTATTATTGTGTGTTTCTTTGAAATCGCTTTGTGAATAGAACGAAATTTGTTACAAGCTATATAGAGATTTTTTATACACACAATATTTGTAATAATTCAATATGGCTGATTTCTTTCCTCATTACTTTAAATAGTTTTTATATTCATGGTACTAAAACACGAGTATGGATCTAGTTAACAACATACGTTGCTGTACAATTCCCGACTTGTGCTCCTCGAAAAATTGTAATTTTCTATTTCCATATGTTACATATATAGGCTATAACAATGCATTAAAGTAATATGGATGAAAGGAGGAAATGCGCTGTACGTGTATACAATATGACTATAAGAGGCCACCTTTCTTTCAAATATAAGAATTATTTTCTCTAGAGGTATTAATAATATATTTTATTACAACTCTGTAACTAGAATATACCAGTAATAGCTGTTAAAAAAAAGTGATACATATGTACCCGCATGAGCAAGGTCTTATTATTCTATTACTCAAACATAATATCAAATTATTATTATTATTATATGAATACAAATACGTTAACGAAGTACAGTTTCTTTCGGAGTAAGTACAATTCTCGATAATGCATCGGAAATTTGAGAGGGTGAGAATCTGTTCCTTACTAGTAATTTGTGACACAAGACAAAATATTCTCATCCACTTCTCGTATATTAGAAACTAGCATTTCGACATTTCTATATCTTCTTCTTCCAGAAAGGGAAGGGCGCGATGTCACTCAGAGATAATTGCCCCTAACTTGGTGTAGGAGTAGGTAATGGAAATAGAAAAAAACGTGTGGAAGCATTCGCTTTGCAGACGTTCGGAATCAGAAATAATGGGTCTTACAGTCCTGAAGAAGTATGGCCTGTCAATGAGATATTGATAGAACAGAGCCTTTATTCCCTGTTGTGACCAATACAGAAGAAGTTAAATAAAGTAGAATAAAAACAGAAAAGATGAGCTGAACTGAAAGTGCGCGAATGTCCGCCCTCAGTCCCATCAGGCGAATGCCGGAATACTAAAACTATCTACTGCCCTGCCCTTGCCGTTACCAATTGGGTATGCATCACTAGTTAGATTAATGAAGTTATCTCAAAAAATAAAGAAAATATATACAGAAATTAATCATGGGTGTCGCCAGGAGTTTTCCAAGGAAAGGGTCGAAATGAAGTTGCTGTATTTCTTCACACTATAAGATGCTGTTAGTACGCAATTATTAAATGTTTTAACTGATTTCATTTGTAAGGTTGGTCCCCAGTAAAATTATAGTATTGTGTGTTTGTGAGACGAATTTAAATATATACGATTAATGATGTTTAAAATAGGAACAACTGTGGACGGCCATAACAAAAATAAACACATTCAAGATTGTTCATTAACACAACTATGTTAATGCAAAGGGAAAACGAAATATGTGAATGTGGTCTACTCACCACCAGAGAGCAGCAAACTGTATTGAACAGAAACAGCCTCGTAACAACTGCGTTCAAGACTCCAAATATAACTCACTCATGTTTCACAAATACTGCACTTTAATAGTGTGAACACAAAATGAATATGAGCGTTTCACTTCTGTTGCCTAGCACACATGAGACAGAACGTCTTCATTGTCTACACACATGCCATGTTTGTAAAGTTAGCTTCCAAATTGGTCTCAACAAGATTAGAAAATACAGTGTAGTTAACCTTAATATACTTTACAGTGATATATATATAACAGAACAGTTGTTAACAGAAGCATTAAAAAATATAACAGGAATACATAGTACCAGGAGCTGTATTCAAAAATGCTTAAAAAACGTTCAGTCTGAAACAGATGAGACTGCTTTAAAAAATATATATATCTCAGTTCCTCTTTATGGAGATAAGGTGGGTAATTGCAAGGGAGGTTGATAGATTTAGAATCCCGTCATTTTCCTGGTGGGAGTGAGGGCGGACATTGGCACATTTTCTGTTCAGCTCATCTTTTCTGTTTTCATTCTACTTTATTTAACGTATTCTGCATTGGTCGCAATAGCGAGCAAAGGCTTCCTCTCATTAATATCTGATTGACAGACCATACTTTTTCAGAACTGTAAGGCCCATTATTTCTGATTCCGAACACCTCCGAAACGAATACTTCCACACGTTCCTTTTTATTCTCGTTACCTACTCCTGCACATAATTTGGTGCAAATATCTCCTTACAAGGAGACTTACGGAAGTGTTACTCACCGATTTGAATGAAACTTTGCATACTTGTAGAACATCAAAAAATAATCGACACATATTTTTTTTTATTTCGGCAATGGTGTGGGTTTAAGAGTAGAAACCATCCTTTGGACGGTAGGGGTGGTCTCCAAGTATAGACAGAAAACAATCATTTAATGTAGAAGAAAATATAACCAGGGGGGTAGAACAGCTAATGAAGAATCTGACGTCAAAATTACAAAATTCAAAATGGCGGATCCAATATGGTGATAACAATTACAAAAAAAAAATCTTTTGGTTTGAAATGCTCCGCAGTTAGGCGAGAATAATTATAGTTGGCAGAGGTTATTGTGAGAAAGTTGCTGACCGATCAGAATCCCCTTTCTGTACGTGCTTTAACGGGATGCTTGATCAAAGGGCGTCTCTGCACCTCTCACTATAAGGGGTGCTTATTTATAGTAAGCCCTCATCTCTTACTATTCGGGCCGCTTATTGAAAGTGAGTTCCTTCGTCTCTCACTTGTCGATGTATTTATTTAAAGTGAGTCCCCTCGCCTCTCACTACGTCCGAATTTCATTTATTCTCATTTGTTATAATTATAAATTTATCGAGAAAACATTTTACAGTAATGATATTCAGCAGAAAAGTGTGTGATGTATAAACATGGTTTACAAGACGCACACTTATTACGGAAATAACTGTAAACAAATCGCAAAATGTTGCACAATCTTTGAAACAAAATGTTACAGGATTTTCAAGCGCAGGTGGTTTTACTTCCAAATTCCCGCTTCTGTACCACGCATACCTAATAAGATTTGCAAGTCTGTGAAGAAAAAAAACTGATGATGAATCAGTGATTGAATCTTTATTATATTTTTACGGAGATGTAAATTTATGTTATAGTTGTAGAGAAGGACAATGTCGGAAAAATGCATCAAAAAGTTTTTTACGGTCTAAAGAAGAACAAATCAAGAGACTGAATCCTACCATTTGTAACTGCAGTAAATGCTTCTATTTTGAGGTATTCTTTTGTTCTTAAAATAGGTTCAAAATTTGATGAATTGTGATCACACTACGAATCAAATATATAAATAAATAAATAAATGGACTTTACATTAGTCGATTTTTTTTTTCGATGTTCTACAAGTATGCAAAGTTTCATTCAAATCAGTGAGTGACACTTCCGTAAGTCTCCTTGTGAGTGGCATCGCGCAATTCCTTCGTAAGCCTTTTCTCCCAGTTAGCTGGGGTCGACTTTTCGAATCGCTGTCCTATACTTGTTTCTATCTTTTATCATATCCGCTGTGTCACCCCACTGCACCATTTCGTTCTTAACACAAGCTCACCAATTCATTGGCCGGCCTCGGACTCGTTTCTCATTTAATTCTATAGTATCCACTGGGTAAGCTACGTATTCCAAAGGTCTTCTTACATACCCAAATCATCTCACAAGGAACGGACAGCAACGTGTCATCCGGACATCCGAATCAAACTTAGTCCATTCGATAAACATAACAAAGATATGTCCATACACAAAACTTTGGTGCCATGGACAAAGGAGTAAGTCCCTGGGCCCATTTACCCTGTTAGTATAAAGAAAATCGTATGCTCACAGTAAAATAGCAATTGCATCAACATTGTTCATTCAAAGTCATAGTTTATAGTTCATCCTCTTCAGCATGAAACAAGCTTACCAGAGATGCTATGTATTGGGGCCCCATAATGTAATTGAAGAGGGAAATTGGGAGAATGTCGAGAAAATTCCCTTCAGAAATCGTTCCCATCAAATTTGGAACCCTCTGGAGTGGCCCAGGGTAAAAACAAACAATCCAAATGTATTTCAAATAATACAGTAGGGGATAAGAAATGTGTGTACCAAATTTTGTTTCGATAGACGTAATAGATATGAGGGGGAAGGGTTTGAATACCAATACACTCTCTCCTCTCATACCTATTCTGTCGATCAATACAAAATTTGGTGCACGCATTTCTTATTCAATACAGTATTATTTGAGATACATTTGGATTGTGTGCTTTTACCCGGGGCAACTCTAGAGGGGACCAAAGTTGATGGGAGGGATTTTTGAGGAAATTGTCTCGACATACTCCTAATCTTCCCTGTTCAAGTGCGTTATGGTCCCCAATACATAGCACCTCTCGAACGCCTGTTTCATGCTGAAGAGAATGAACTATAAACAATAACTTTCCAATGAACAGCGTTGAATAAATAGCTATTTCACTGCAAGTCTGCGATTTTCTTTATACTAACAGAGTTAATGAGCCCCAGGGACTTACTCCATTGTCCATGGCACCTAATATTTTGTGCATGAACATATTTTTGTCATGTTTATCGAAGGTTTGATTCGGATGTCTGGATGACAGGTTCATGCCCGTTCATTGTCAGTACTTTCTTGTAGTTTTTCTACTACTGGTCTCACCTTTACAGTTCTCCGAATCACTTCAATCTTAATTTTGTCCTTCCGCGTCACTCCACATATCCACGGAAGTATCATCATCTCCGTAACATGAAACATCTGTTCCTTTCTGTTCTTCGTCGTCCAACATCCGCTCCATTGTACAGTTTGTTGTGTATATTATCAGAAATGTTCTTTTTCGCTCAGAAAGAAAGAAGTTTTTTATTGAAAATATTGAAAATATAGGATGTATCAAAAGTCTGGAGTCGCAGGCCAACCTTGTTATGAGTAAAGATATGAAAAGTGAAAAGAAATGAAAGTTGTTGAAAATATGTGGTTTTGATCTTTTTTTTAGTTCACTAATCATTTGGGATTCAGACAAGTAAGGCGCCCTATGTTAAATTAAAAATGAAAGTTCCCAGTTCAGCAGAATGTTCCCTTGAGCCCTCAGTATCCGATTAATGAGAAACGGATTTACGGACTCAGGGTGTTCTAAGCTCCTTCATATAAGAGTTTGCGCGTTCCCCGCGTCATTTTTTGCGTTCCTTCACGTTTCGCTCTAACAGCCTGCTGACCTGGAGGCGTCGCTTTTTGCATGTAATATTTAGTGTCTTATCAACGAAAAAAAAAACGAATGGTGTGATTGGAAAAATTTCAAAATTTTAGGTTGGTATCCAGCAATTTCCAAAATCTTACCTCTCTTTCCATTTTATTTTTGTAACTTTAGTCGTAACGGACTAGGCCTAGGGCCCCATCCTTTCGATACACCCCGTATATTTACCTTTAAAGCTTCTGGGTGGGTGCTTTGCCAGTGAGGAACCAAAACAAATGGTGAGATTTAAAATTTCCACTATTTTAGGTTGAAGTCCAACTATTTCCAAAATCTTACCTCTCTTTCTTTTTTTTCTTTTTTTTGTGACTGTACTCATAACGGAGTAGGCCTAGGGTTCCAGACTTTCTATACATACTGTATATTTGTCAAAAAGCTTTTTTAATTTAATATTAGAAGCTTGTTTTCATTTAATATTGGGTGTCTTACCAGTGAGGAACCAGAACGGATGGTGTGATTGAAAAACTTCCAAAATTTTAGGTTGAAATCCAGCAATTTCCAAAATCTTACCTCTCTTTCCATTTTATTTTTTGTAACTTTAGTCATAACGGACTAGGCCTACGGCCCCATCCTTTCGTTACACCCCGTATATTTACCTTAAAAGCTTCTGGTTGGGTGTTTTACCAGTGAGGAACCAAAACGAATGGTGAGATTTAAAATTTCCACCATTTTAGGTTGAAGTCCACCTATTTCCAAAGTCTTACCTCTCTTTCAATTTTCTTTTCTTTTTAATTATTTATTTTTGTAACTGTACTCATAATGGAGTAGGTCTACGGTCCCAGACTTTCGATACATCCCGTATATTTGTCAAAAAGCTTTTTAATTTAATATTAGAAGCATTTTTTATTTAATATTGGGTGTATATCCAGTGAGGAACCAGAACGGATGGTGTGATTGAAAAAATCCAAAATTTTAGGTTGAAATCCAGCAATTTCCAAAATCTTACCTCTCTTTCCACTTTCTTTTTTTGTAACTTTAGTCATAACGGAGTAAGCCTATGGCCCCAAGCTTTCGATACACACCGTATATTTATCTAAAAGCTTTTGAACTTCAAGATCCTGGTTGATACGTGGTCTATTTCAATGGAGTCATGTACAGTCTAAGACAAGGATTCTTAAATAAATTTTCAGAAAGACAAGACTAAGTCAATTTTTTTAAGCGCTGAACTTACCTGAATGCATGCAAATCGTAAAGCAAAGTCGTGAGTTTATTCCTTTCATCCCAAAATTAACTTTATTAGAAACACTCAAAAATTATGGCTGGTTAATAATGAGACGAAACCAAATCAATTTGTTCCATGCAATGCCTGAAGAAGATGGTTATTTCACAGAAATCGTTACTCTAAATTATTTTTCCCCATTCAACAGGCACAACTAAATGTCTTTTCCTAGTATCGAAACTTAGAAAACCGATTTCTCGTATAAGACAATCACATTCTGTATGTCCACATGCATGTACTTAACGACCCAGGAACAGATTCCACCTTCACTCTACCTCAATACCTCAGAGGATGGTAAACATTTTGGTACCAAATAGTAACCGGTGGCCATTGTCTAACTGGCCATTGGTTTGGGCAGTGTCCAGTTGGATAGTGGCCATCAATTAATATCGGTACGAAAATTTTTAATATTCTATTAGGGATTGATTAACACCAATATCATCTCTCTATGACTTACCGTTCCCGTGATATTGGCCAAAAGATAGTTCCGATTTCGGGAGATTTAAGGAGCCAAATCTCGGAAGCCGTAAGTCACACAGAGATTATATTGGTCTTGATTGATACTTAAGAGGATGGTGAACATTTTGGTGCCAAATAGTAACCGGTGGCCACTGATTAACTGTCTACTGGCCAACTAGCCACCGTTTCCCAGATATTGGCCAAATTTTGGAATTTCTAGATATTTAAGCAGCCATATCTCGAGAACTGTAAGGCATAGAGAGATGATATTTTGCTAGCTTTTGCGAGAAAGAGAAGATGCGTATAAAAGGATTTACTTCTGCATCTAGAAACAATTACCGTTATCCTTCATCTCTCCATTCTTTTTATGTTCGTTCTGGCAATCCTCTTGGAGCATTCTCAACTGGTTCATTTTCCAGTATGTTATATATTGAAGTGTCTTAAATGCTCTGCATTGAGTAATATATTTTCAAAAATAAAACTAACACTATAAATAGCGTTAAAAGAAAACATTTTACTGTGTAACATGTCATGACAAACGGAAATTAGAGTATGCGAGAAACTTTTACCTATTAAAGATATGCATATACGTTACATACAGAATATGAAATTTGAAGAAAGATCTAAATGTTGTTTTGAAACAAACTCTATGCCACTACTTCTCGTGGTTACTGAGTTATACATTTTTAATTCGGTATTGTGTCCGGCAAATCTATTGAGTTGTTGCCGCGCTGATAGTCACAAAGATAGTCACAAATTAATAATCAATTTTAAGTAGTTTCATAAGTTAGTAGAATAAACCATAGCTATATGAAGAATGAAGTATATTCTTATATATATACAGTAAGTTCGATATTCAGCAGCTGAAAATTAAACATACCATTCTTCATTTAAAAAGAAAGAAAATATTCCGATTGAAATTACGAGCCACGCTGTTTATTATTGTTATTATTATTATTAACATTATAAGCGTTATTGAACATATATTTTATAAAACTATAAAAAATAAGTTTCAATAACGCTTTTTAGGCTTCCAAATTATGCTATGCATAAGTGTAGGAAGTCTTATAGATGAGTTATGTCCGTTCATCCGTCCGTTTATCGACAATTATTGAAGTTAGAACGATGCGAAGTATTGAGAAGCTTTTTTTTTTATCGATTCAGCGTCCCAAGAATATGCTTCATCTCCTCCGCTAACCCTCTCTTGAAATCGGAGGAAGTAAGAATCAACCGTCTTCGGTTTAAACGTATATCACCATAGAAACAAAAACAGTATAAATAGCGACAAAGTTCTTTTTATTTTTATTTTTATTTTTAGAATTGATTCGCCGTCGAGAAGAAATATAATATTACCAACCGTAACTGCACTGAGAAAAATTCGTTCTCCCGACAGCGGTATATGTATATACAAATATACGGCATCCTCTTGCTTACTTCAGAAATCAGTACGGAGCATACGTTGTCCATATGCTACATAGGGACTGCCCTTAGATGTTACATCATGCCACTGCAGGATGTCTGATATCTAACAGTCTCCCTTATATTACATGCATATATGTATATTATCTTGGTCAGTTATATGTTATATACTTCCATTTGTATGTGGGATCCTGACCGCCTATAATGTTTCATACGGAAAGTATGGACAGATGGAACACTTATGCAGAAAGTATTATAAAACATGCGTTTTGAGTTGTACGTTTGCTGTACATTAAGTCCAAAAACTACAAGATTTACAAATGTAACATACGAGTTTACGTACGCCACATACATTTTTTCTCATTGTGGAGATGAGAACAAAAGCGATAACATATATCAAGAAGTCTTATTTTCGAATCGATTCATCATCGTAGTAATAGGTTCCATCTCCCCCGTTATCTCCACTCGAATCGGAAGTGCTAGAAATCAACGTTTTTCGGTTTCAACGTTGATCGCCATACGATAATAGATAGCGACAAAGGGAAAACTCTCTCTCTTTTTTTGTTTTTTTCTCTCTTTTTTTCTTTCTTTTTCTTTCTCTCTCTCTCTCACTCTCCGTCAGTTTACTTCATATTAATTTGGCATAGGATTGTCAAATAAAAAAAAAATAACCTTTCTTGATGGTATCTATACTAGTCGCTCGTGGAACGAAAATGGCGAGGTCACTACGTTATATTCAAACCCCATTAAAATCAGAGCAGCAGGTATGAATGTAGTTTTAAAAAAACACATTTTCAAAAATGAAACACGTAAAAATTATAGATAGTCAAGCAACTAATTCACAAGTTGTATCACAGAGCAAGACCTGGAGTACCTGTCCCTCAACTAAGTGAGCTCTTATACAAACATAGGTGGCAATATAACACAATAGATTGTGAGATATAGTTGTGTCATTTTCGTAACTATTTTAGCTATTGGTCGCGAAATACCTTTCTCACTAAATGATAACCAGATGTATCAGTATCGTTTCCAAATGACACAAATTTGTAGTAGTATGATACAACTGTTAGCCATTAGCTTGATGTTTTTATATTCCTATGTGAATGTATATATTAATATTTGTTAACTTGAAAATCATCCGTTGCCTTTATGTTATTGTAAGCCATTATTAATATTTGCCACTAAGTAAAAAAAGCTTTTCAAGCACAAATAGTGATCTCCTAGAAAAAAATAATTTTCCTACTCTTCAATGTCACTGATGAGTGTTTGTATTTTGCACAGGTAAGTGTGCGTTATCTGCATACACATATCCTTTTTAAGGTCTGTAACGTATAGGTCTCTTTCTATAGATTTCAGACAATTTTTCAATAATTGAAGACTTTGGGGCAAAAACCCGTCAAATCCAAAGAGACACCTTCACAATGGTTTCTCGTCATCCGATTTTCTTCAAACTTGGCACATATATACTAGACCGAAAATAAATCGACAAGTATTTTTTTTTTTTTTTTGTTTCTTTCGGAATATAGGTTAAGGGGGCAAATAGCTCCTTTTCAAAAAAGGGTCCTCGTGATTAAAGGGCCACTTTAAAGAAACGAAACTCTGCCGATGCAAAGATGACTTCAAAATAGGAAATACGGGTTTTGTCGCTTTTGCGAGAAAAGGGTTGCAGGGACAATGCCCCATTCAAAATGACAAAGAGCCTCGCACAATTCTTACGGAAATTGGATTTCAATGGTATTGCTTCAATCCGTGATATGTTGTAGATATGGTGTTCCTAAGAAAAGTCTCAAAAGGCACAACCACAATTCACTGTCCGTTTGGCCACTACAGGGGCACATTTTTGAAAACAGCCTAAGATAACGACACACTGGATTTCGGTAAAAATGACTGAAACGTTGATATGTTGTATATATTGTGAGCCTGATTAAAAGTCTTAATGGGCATAACCACCAATCACTGATTGTTTGGCCACTTTTTTGAAAGCAGCCGAAAATAGTGGTATTCTGAATTTCAATTAAAATGATTGAAACTGTTATATGTTGATGTTGTAATTATGAAAAAAAAAAAAGTTTCAATAAGCACAACCACCAATCATTGACCGTTTGGACACTACATGGCCACATTTTTGAAAACAGCAGAAGGTAACGTTATTCTGGATTTCGGTAGAATTGCTTGAAACTATGATATGTTGTAGATATTGTAATCCTGGAAAAAATCTCAACAGGCGCAGCCAATAACCAACGACCGTTTGGCCACTACAAGGACACTTAAAAAAAGGAACAGAAGGTAATGACATTCTTTATTATGATAGAATTGCTTGAAACCGTGATATGTTCTAAATATTGTGATCCTGAGAGAAAGTCTCCATGGTCGCAACCACCAATCAGTGATTATTTAGCAACTACGGAGCCACCTTTTTTTAACAGCAGAAGGTAAGGATACTCTGGAATTTTGGTAGAATTGTATGAAACCCTGAAAATTCATATCCCACAACCCGAAATGGGATGGGGAGAGTAACGGCGAACATCATTTAAGCATAGCCCATATTCACATGCTCATCTCACGGGATAAAACAAAGCCCTAGACATTTTTTCTCAGGATCGCGACATCTACAACATATCACACTTTCATTCATTTACACCGAGATCAAAAAAATCGTTATACCCGGCAGTTTTTTAAATGGACCTGTAGTGGCCAAATAGGGCTGCCAACTGGCCGGTTTTTGACCGACCTGGCCGGAAATATTGCTGTTATTTTAATTAAACCCGGTGATTGGTACAAACTTCTTACCAACCCCTTTATGACTGTTTTTTATTCCTCAAATTTGTATCTAGTTCGAAGTATAGATTTAAAAAGTAACTCTCATTCTGTAAATTCAAAACTGTCGCCTTTCCCCATCTATAAATGATTAATATACTGTATTTTGTTCATGTGTTTAGATAATTTTAAAGAAGACAGGGACTGTATCAGGGAAATTTTGAAATTTGCTTGAATTTGAATTTTATTTATTTATTGGGAGTGAAAAAGGTTTTCTTAAAGCAATTTCCTGTAGTAGAAGTATAAGTTTAAAGAAAACATTTCATTTTCCAAATGCAAAATTGTCATGTAAAAATTAATATAATTTTGTTCATCTGTTTCAATGACTTTAAAGAAGTGGTAGTTACTGTTAAATACAATAAAATGATCAATGTGATTTCAGTTTCTCATTTATAGCATAATATATCTTTTAAGCTTATTAGTGGTTGTACCAAGGATATGCAGAATTAGAGATGTGAGGTGGAAAATTTTCCATTTCGGAAAATTTTCCGCTATATTTTTTTCAGAAAATTTTCCGTTCTAAAAAAATATCAGTAATCAAGTAACAATTCCTCAGCAATCATAAAAGTGGTTGAATTCATGTATAGAAATGTTAAAAAGTGAAAGATCCTTTAAAGAATCTGAAAATTTTCATAGCTCAGACAATTTTCAGTACTATGTAGGAACAAATGAAACAATTTTTCATGAATCGAAATATTTTCTCTTATATGGAAAAATTGAACAACCTTTTATGAGTCGGAAAATTTTCATCGTTTTGAAACAGAAAGTAAAACAACTTTTCATGAATCGGAAAGTTTTATTGCTCTGTAGAAAGAAGTGAAAGGAATTTTCATAGATCGGAAAATTTTCATCACGATGTAGAAACAAGTGGAAAAAACTTTTCATAATCCGGAGAATTTTGGATATTATGTATAGTGATGTTAGGTGGAAAATTTTCCACTATATTTAACTGCACATAGAGCTACAAAATTGAACTTCTGTAGAGGAAAGTTAGTCAGCAACAAATTATAATTTTCCAATTAGCTTTCGGGAGCCGGAAAATTTTCTAATATTTCAAATTGGGAAGTAAAACTTTACACAGTGTTTCTTTCTCTCTCTTTCTCTGCTATCTCCGTTGCTAAGCGGTTAGCATACGCGCCTTTGGCATGTAAGACCTGGATCCATTCCCAGCGGGAGCTCATGTAGTTCGGATTCCACGTTAATTAGTTGGTCCCGTCTTATATAATCTCGCTGCTGAAAGAGACGTTAAACTTAAAATCAACTCAATTCAACTCCTCTCTCTCTCTCTCTCTCTCTTTCTCTCTCTCTTTGTGTGTGTATGTGTATGATGCAAAGTGCAGAGAACATACCGAGTTCGTAGAGTACCAATATCCCATTCTATTATTTAAAATTTCAATTTATTAAAAGTCATGAATATTTTCCGATTCATAAATACATACTCCACTTATTCCTAAATCGTTGTTTAGCCGTAAAATTTATTGGTAATAAATATTGTCTTAAAAAGCTTCAAGAAGTGAAAATCTAACGATTCTTCATTTCAAGAATGTTTCAAAAACTTTAATGTGTTCTTCCCTCAGAATCCACCTTTGATCTTACAATATTACATTTTGTCAGTTTAATACGCATAGGACGGTTTTCTCACAGCTTTACTGCTTTTCATAGATTTACATACTGCAACATTCATAAATAAGTAGATTTAATATAAAGTGCTTACTGTAAATTTTTGACTATCCAAACTTCGAGTTTAAGTAACTCATGAAAGCAAATACTGACCATTTTCTGGAAATAAACATTTATTTATTCATATATTCATTCACAAGAGAAAGTGAAATATAACTAATAAGGAAGCTGATTTGTCTAGTTGTTCTTCCAATAAAATAATAAAAGAAACATAAAAAGCTGCACTATTAGCGCTGCCTTCTAAAAGCAGCAAGTAATTTCATTTAATATATATATATATACTTGTTCTATCGAATCGTCATTATTGCTAATACATTTTTATACATAATAATGGTAGTTTTACAATACAAATATCTGCTCTAAGATGTTCATTATGCAAAATTTCAATATTGATCGCAGAGAAAGAGAGAGAGAGAGAAACACTGTGTAAAGTTTTACTTCTCAATTTGAAATATTAGAAAATTTTCCGGCTCCCGAAAGCTAATTGGAAAATTATAATTTGTTGTTCACTAACTTTCCTCTACAGAAATTCAATTTTGTAGCTCTATGTGCAGTTAAATATAGTGGAAAATTTTCCACCTAACATCACTATACATAATATCCAAAATTCTCCGGATTATGAAAAGTTTTTTCCACTTGTTTCTACATCGTGATGAAAATTTTCCGATCTATGAAAATTCCTTTCACTTCTTTCTACAGAGCAATAAAACTTTCCGATTCACAAAAAGTTGTTTTACTTTCTGTTTCAAAACGATGAAAATTTTCCGACTCATAAAAGGTTATTCAATTTTTCCATATAAGAGAAGATATTTCGATTCATGAAAAATTGTTTCATTTGTTCCTACATAGTACTGGAAATTGTCTGAGCCATGAAAATTTTCAGATTCTTTAAAGGATCTTTCACTTTTCAACATTTCTATACATGATTTCAATGAATTTTATGAATACTGAGGAGCTGTTACTTCATCACTGATATCTGTTAAGAACGGATAATTTTCCGGAAAAATATAGAAGAAAATTTTCCACCTCACATCACGGCTAAACAACGATGTAGGAATAAGTGGAGTATGTTTTTATGAATCGGAAAATTTTCCGTTTCAAAATTTTCCGGAAAATTTTCATCACTGTACAGGATAGACGATTTTTCGGTTCATGAAAAATTGTTTCACTTGTTCCTACATAGTACTGAAAATTGTCTGTCATGAAAATTTTCAGATTCTTTAAACGATCTTTCACTTTTTAACATTTCTATACATAAATTCAATTAATTTTATGAATACTGAGGAATTGTTACTTGATTACTGATATTTGTTTAGAACGGAAAATTTTCCGGAAAAATATGGAAGAAAAAATTTCCACCTCACATCACGGCTAAACAACGATATATGAATAAGTGGAGTATGTTTTTATGAATCAAAAAATTTTCCGTTTCAAAATTTTCCGGAAAATTTTCATCACTGTGCAGAATTAGAGATGCGCACGAGACAAGATTTGAGACTGTCTCGACTCGAAAATATGCTGTAAAAGTGATGTCTCGACTCGAAAAATATATATTTTTCTATTGGAAGAGCTGTGTCCCGACTCGAATTTTGTCAGAAAAATTCTGTCTCGACTCGACTCGAACGCATCCCTATGCAGAATACAGGTGTTAGTGCACTTTTGTTCACGATAGTACATTTTCTTCCCATGAATGTGTCCGAACAGAGATATTTCACACTCAGACTTATACCATATTGAATTTTGACGAGGAGTTGTTTTTATTATTATTTTCCAGAGTTGGCAGTCCTATGGCCAAACGATCATAATACAATGGTTGTGTCCATTAAGACTTTTTCTCATGATAAGATCTTCAACATATCTCAGTTTTACTAAATCTTACCGAAATCCAGAACATAGTTATATTCAGCTGTTTTCAAGAAAGTGACCAAAGAATTAGTGACCAAAGTAGTGACCAAAGAATTAGTAATTTGTGGTTATATCCATGGAGGCTTTTTCTCAGGATAACAATATCAACAATATCACAGTTTCAGTCATTTTCACCGAAATACAAAACATCACTATCTTCGGTTGCTTTAAAAGAAATGCCTCGTAGTTGCCAAACGGTCAGTGAGTGGTAGTTGTGCCCATTAAGACTTTTCCTCAAGGTCACAATATATACAACATATCACGGTTTCAAGCAATTCCACCGAAATCCAGAATATCGTTAGCTACTGTTTGCAAAAAAGCGACACTGTAGGGGCCAAACGGTCAGTGATTGGTGGTTGTGCCTATTGAGACATTTTCTCAGGATCACAACATCTACAACATATCACAGTTTCAGTCATTTTAATTGAAATCCAAAATATCACTATCTTCGGCTGCATTCAGAAAAGTGGTCTCGTAGTGGCTAAACGATCAGTGATTGGCGGTTATGCCCATTAACATTTTTTTCTGAGAATCACATTTACAACATATCACAGTTTCAGTCATTCTCACCGAAATACAGAACATCACTATCTTCGGTTGCCTTCAAAAAATTGGCCTCGTAGTGACCAAACGTCAGTGATTTGTGGTTGTGCCCGTTGAGACTTTTTCTTAGGAACATCATATCTACAACATATCACGGTTTGAAGTAATTCCATTTAAATCCAATTTCCGTAAGGATTGTGCGGAGTAATTTGTCATTTCGAAGGGGACCATTGCCCCCTGTAACACTTTTCTCGCAAAAGCGACAAAACCCTATTTCCTATTTTGAAGTCAGTTTTTCATCGGCAGAGTTTTGTTTCTTTAAAGTGGCCCTTTTTTGAAAAGGGGCCCTTTGCCCCCTTAACCTGTTTTCCGAAAGAAACAAAAAATACTTGTCGATTTATTTTCGGTCTAGTATATATGTGCCAAGTTTGAAGAAAATCGGATGACGAGAAACCATCGTGAAGCTATCTCATTTACACTTTCACTGTCTGGACTTAACGGGTTTTTGCCCCAAAGTCTTCAATTTGACGTTTTAACCTTGAAAGTGATCCTAGATGGCTGGTTCGGCTATTGGATCTCGAATTGACCTAAGGTACCTGTATACCAAATTTGAGCCCTCTAGCTGTTATAGGTAAAAAGTTATTTTGTCTACGGAGAAAGGTATTTCACCCCATTTGCGAATTTGTATAGCTCGTACCTCGTCATAATATTATGTAACCAGCACAAAAACGAAGTTGTCACCCGCTTCTTGTATTAAGAGAACCTGTAACTTTATACGAGATGTCGACAACGATGAACTTCTCAGATGGAATGCAATATTGGCTTTTGATATAGACATTATTTGATACATACTATCGAAAAGTATTAGAATTATAATTTAAAAAAAAAAATACAAATTTCGTTTACGGTTAAACAAACACATCGCGATTTCTCACTTGATTTTGATTTAAACTATTAGCAGAGCAAAAAAATACGTTTACTGTAAAAGCTACTAACGCGTAATAATTTCGCCAACTATCTACTTTGGCTTCATCAGACTCTTGGATAGTTAATAGTTCAACAAAGTGGACAGTTAGCAAAACTGTTATACGTTAATATTTTTACAATAAAAGTCTTGTTTTATTGAGTGAGTAGTTTACTTCAAATTTAAGTCTATAAAAAGCAAAGTTTGTGCAATGAATAAAATTCTCATTTGAGCTCCCTCGTAACTGCGTGGATAGTGTATACGCGCTTTTGGCACTGAAGCTCCGCGTTTAATTACCGGGTGTGCGGATCCCATATTAGACAATAGATTCACGTCTCATATATCCTTGCTGCTGAAAAATACTTTAAAATCAAATCAAATCAAAATATCGACTTCTGACTTCGCGATTATACTTAAAAGAAGCATCCATATACATTACGTAAAATTGTAGCAAAATACATTAAAGCAATGCGTATATACAGTAAGAAAGTCTGTTACTGCACAGTCACCGTTGCCGAAAGCAGTCCGTATTTAAGAGATTAAAAACGGTGTCTTGAAAATAAATTGAAATACAGTTTATCCTGCGTTAACTTGAGAATATCGAAGAAAGAGTCCTAAACTTCTACATTCCCCTCTGTGCTTCCTAGGAAAGCTGTAACTTGTCCAATTAGTTTGTTTTTTTATTACAATAAATTGAGAGAATATGAAATGCAGATAACTGATTGAGATAGTAAGTTACATATTGTTATATTCTTGAGTTGAGTTGATTTTGGGTTTAACGTCCCGTTCAGCAGCGAAGCTATATGAGACGTGGACCTACTGATTAACGTGAAATCTGAACCACATGAGCTCCCGCCGGGAATCGAACCCGGGTCTCCCACGCCAAAGGCGCGTACGCTAACCGCTTAGCCACGAGGGAGCTCTTGTTATATTTTTGTATTTTTAATTGTAAAAGAAGTTTTTTTTTTGATTCTGTATAAACCGTCACATTACGAGAAATTAGTCAACAACGATTGTCAACACTGTACGTTCAAATCATATTTTCTACGTCGGGAGACCAAAGTTTCTCCGGCCAGTTAACCCTTCTGCACTATACACAGAATAACCCACTACATTCACATCCTTGTTTTGAACTCGGTGCAATTGCGGAAACTATATAAGCAGAGGGTAAGACAAGTGGAATGCGTGTGCAACATTTAAGTGAAACTTCTGGTGTCTGTAATATGTTACACGAAAGAAGGAAACGATATGATAATATAGTATTTTAAATAAGTTATTATTATATTTCTAAACGAATAATAAACATCGTGCAATATTTCGTTATTTACGTGGTCTTGTGAACTGCATAAGGCGACGCCACTACCTTTCACACCCGTATAATCATTTATCAACTTCTACATGTTGTTTATTTTAAAATTGTATGCATGTGAAGGTGTAAATTATGTTTATTCAACCTGAGGCACGCGAGACCTACTGAGTGGTACCTACGAGTTATGGTAGTACGCCAATAGAAAAATTATTGATTGATTGATTGAATTTTAATGGGAACGTCACCATCGAGGTTATTTGTACCCTTCAATAAAAAAGGTGAGAACCCCTGGTCTGCAGTATTTCATGTTTCCTGCAATTAAGTTAGGAATTATTAAGTTTATCTTAAAATATGTATAATGTTTTTATTTCGAACTTCCTTTATCTGTATTTCTTTCTTAAACATACAGTACAACACATAACAAATATCTATTAAAATAATGATTGGTACTAAAGAGGTCAGAAAATATTAATAAGAGGCCTATTTGATATAAAAGTGAGTTTTTAATGGTATAGGTGAGGTAAGAAGTGAGTAATTACAGAACTTCAACTTATCCGACCTATCCTTTCCGCCATATTACGTGGATAGTCGGAAGAATAGTGCATATAGATTTACGGGACGAGACAAGAAGAAAAATTGTCGAGATGGGACGCTAAACTTTCGAAACGAATCGGGAATCTAGATGAGACCAGAAAACCTTATTTCTCGTCTCGTCTCGTCTTGTGAAAACACTATACGCTATTGGTGAAAAGTATTGCATACGTGTTTTTTTTTTTTTTTTTTTTTTTTTTTTTTTTTTTTCAGGATTTTGCCTTCCCTCCAATTATTTCTTTGTCATCCCATTTCATTTACCATATCTATTAAGAGCGTTACCGGGACTATGAAACTACAACTTTAGTTTCTGTTTTGGGTCAAAAAATCCAATATATTTCCATCAAAAATTTTCTTGTACACCTTATCTCTAGAGAACTACATATAATGTAGCCAAACCCAAACTATCACTTAACTCAGTATGATGCTCTTATTCCGTAGAAAATAGGAAAAACACGATTTAGGGGCCGTTCAACAATTTTGTGGTCCCTGATCCAGAAACTAATTTTTGGCTAAGATCGCAATCTTTTGATCGCATTTTTTGGATCATTCCTAAAATTCTTGGCCAAGATCGCAGTCTTATGATTATTTTTTTGTTATCACTTCTAAAATTCTTGTTATCCTTTCTGTCAATTTTCTGGTGACTAGTAATACTATCTTTTTGCAGTTAACAGTAGAAATATCCACTGCTTCTTACTTCCTCCACTACGCTAATAATAGGGGGAAATACCCTCTCCCTTACGGTTCGAACGCAAAGGAAGATTTCAAACTTGCCACACTATAGCCTAAAACTTCTTGATCGTGCCGTTCCATCGAGAAATCTTTCTACCCTGTTAGTATCGTTTCATACTGAAACACTGCTTCACCTGCAAGGGACACCTTTCTGTAACTTACCGCTCATAGCCTTCACCTTCTCGGGAAGAATTTTTACAAATTCGTCAGGCTCCAAGCATAATGGAAATATGTCACTTAGGGTGCCGATATCTTGGGTGGGTGCTACAAAAGTCCAGAACTTCACGAAAGGCTATTCTGTACGTAGGAGAAATTCACAAATCTAGAGTCAGGATTTCATGAGCGGCAGTTTTCCACCCAAGGGCGCCACGAAATCCAGGACTTTAAGAGCGGTAATATACCACCCATGGGATGCCAAATGTATAGATTGCAAAGAGTGCTGGGGCCGATCTATCTATAGAATAAGATTTTTGACTGGATTACATCTAGATTTTGGTTCATCATATACATGAAAATTATATCGTGATCTCCCGGGCTCAAGACAAAACTAATAAGCGCAATTTATTAAGAAAAAGCAACAAATATCTAGAATAAAAGTATATGGCTTTTTAAGCAGTAATGTTTATAAAGAACACAAATTTGAAAGTTCCTTTGTATATGTATATAATTCTGGACTAGGGAAGAAAACTTAGAATCGACCTTCAACCATTGGTGGAATGGAGTGGAAGTTATTATTACCATTACTGGTATCAATTATACTACTTTCTATATGTAGCTATTATTGCCAGAAAAAGTTTGAAGGGCATCTAGCCTTTCCCTGGCTACAGACTTGTTTCGATTTTAAATTGTCTTATGAGCCCTCTTTAGTTTGCTGACACTCTTTCAGTTCGAGAGAGCTAATCTTGCTACAAGAGCGCCCATTTGTCAGAATATTGAAGTCTATAGTAACGGCCCCAACCCTTTCTGCTATCAACACCAAACACTTGGCTCCCTCGTAAGAGGTAGAATGGCTATACCTTTTAGTCTCCTAAGCTTGTTTCGTGTTTGTGTCTTATCGTTTGTTCGAATTGGTTGTGCATAATATATATGAATTTTATAGCCTTCAATGCGCCCTACCAAAATCTTAAAGTTGTAGTCGGCTGCCTATATGGCATATGCTTCGATTCGGGCTCGACCTCTAGTTTAGACTATACAGTAACGAGTATGTATATCGTCCATTGACCAAGTAATTAAATTACACTCAAAATGTGCTTCGTAGTTATACGCAGAAGTTGTAAAGAATTCAGTGCCAAGATTTTGGAAAAATGATCTCCCAAATATTCTGAAAACCTGGTGTTAATGCTCACATGGATGATCATTCCGAGACATAATATATGAACTCAGTGAAGGTGGAGAAACGCAGAGCGTTTTACGCGACCCTTGACAAAGCTTTGAGTGAGCTCAGAAATAGATTTTCTCCGAAGGTTGTCAGGCGTTACAAACATAGCAAGAAGTGTTGATACCTCCTACACCCTCGTGAAGTAATATAAAAGAAAGCAGCGTCTGTGTGTGGTATCGAAGCTGGTGACATTATTAAAGAGACTCTTCCCTAATAAGGAAAGATTTACTTTTGAAGGAAGTGCGCGTTAATTAGTATCGTGCCTTAACGACCTTCAACAGAGAACCTTCTACCCAATAAGAGGTGAAAAGAAGTTCTCAGCGCTTTTCTGGTCATTCCTGTGACAACTGCGAGTGCCGAGAGAACATCTTGCAAACCTTCCCTTGTTATGACAGAGATTCGGATCACGATATTACAAGACTCTTTGGAAACCCCTTCGATGACATTTGTAGAAAGAAATCAATGCAATAATGTAAGAATATAAATTTGTACCGATAGATTTAAAATCTACAACCTCGAAGACTAATAATTTAAATCTTAAAAGAAGTGTTCAACATTTGTACATTACTTGAGTCAGTGAAGTTGTGTAAGATAAGTTAGTGATATTAATAGGCCTATCTTTATGCTTTATATGGCAAAAAGAACTAGTATTTTTCTTGCTAGTTTAGTTTCGCTGACTTTTAGAAGTTCGTATATTCCATTATTTTTAAGCCTATTAACTACATACATTAAGAACTACTGAGCTAATCCTTTCAACATTGAATGTTTGTCAGTGGCGGATCCATCCCGGGGCCGGGGGGGCTAGCCCACCCCAGATACTTGAGTAACAAAAATATGTAAGCTATTATTTATATATTTTTGAAACTAGTATTTTCCTTGCTAGTTTAGTTTCACTGACTTTTAGAAGTTCGTATATTCCATTATTTTTAAGCCTATTAACTACAAACATTAGGAACTACTGAGCTAATCCTTTCAACATTGAATGTCTGTCAGTGGCGGATCTATCCCGGGGCTAGCCCACCTCAGATATTTGAGTGAGAAAAATATTTAAGCTATTATATATATGTATTTTTGAAAGTTTATAGTAAAATCATGATATACCTATCACAGTCTGAGTTCTGGTTGGCCCCCGCAGATTTTATCTTCTAAATCTGTCTCTGATGTTTCTGAGTTATTATACGAATGGTATAATGATCTAGTTGCAAGTCAAATTTGAACTTAAGTTATTCAACTATGTGTTGAAATTATAACTGTTGGCCTGTGAAAAATACAAACAAGAATCTTGAATTTTGCTTTTAGAAGAATTGTTCAATTCCATCAACTTTACAAAATATATAAATTTTATGCATTATTGTAGTGATTTGCATAAATCCCAAATTGCAAAACAGCGAAGAAAACTGAGTAGTGATGGGACGCAAGGTGACTCAGAAGGGCTGCATTAAGAGTGTCCCACTTGTTCGAAAATCGTCAGCCGCCGGTGCTTCACACTCCAGAACATGTACACTACAACATAATTTTCTAGGATTGTACTTCTCTTGCCTTGGCAGAAGCAGCGCCAGGGAAGCCTTTAGCCAGTATCTACAGATTATCCATCTAAATGCGCTAGATTTTATTTCTCCGTGTAGGTGTATTTTTAGTCGATTATAATATAAATGTTAATTTTAGAAAGATTCAAGTTCTCTTCGTTGTAAAGTAGCTAACCAGAGCTTTCTGTGAACTGCTTCAGGGTTTGCTTTCCGGTGAGGATATTTGCATTGAATATAAATCCGAGTACTGATTCCACTCCCAAATCAGTTGAGCATGCTCCAAGAGTATTGCCAGAACGAACTTTAAAAGACTGGAGATATGGAGCGGGAAGGATAACTGTGATTTTTCCTACACATAAAAGCAAATCTTTTTATCCGCACCTTCTTCTGTTTCTCGCAAAAATTCGCAAAATATCATCTCTCTATGACTTACGGTTCCCAAGATATAGCCCCTTAAATCTCCAGAAATTCAAACATTTTGGCCCATATCTGGGGAACAGTGACCAGCTGGCCAATAGCCAGTTGGCCAGTGGCCACCAGTTACTATTTGATACCAAAATATTCACCATCCTCTTAGGTATTGATCAACACCAATCTCATATTTCTATAACTTATGGTTCCCGAGATATGGCTCCTTAAATCTACAAAAGTCGGACATTTTTTGGTCAATATCTCGGAAATGGTAAGAATGACGCGAAAGATTCCATCACTTTCTCAGATAGCCTTTGATGCTCTATCGAATGGTGGGCTCAAAATTGAAAAAAAATCGCAAATAACAAACAAACAAACAGATACACACACACAAACACAAATTCAAACATAGAGAATTCCAAGGATGTTATAAATAGAGGATCTGCCCATATGTATCTTCATCCTATTAAATCGGTGAAGCCAAAAAGCAACTGAGCATCGACAAGTCTGATTGGCTACTCTCGTTTCTGCCATCGTCTGATTGGCTACTTTCGTTTCCGCCATGATTGTTGGCTCAAAACATTGCGATCCTATTGGCCGGAGCGGGCGAAGTAGGGGTGGCGAAACTGTGACGTATGGCTTCAAGATTTTGTTATAAGGGCAGATCCTCTATTTTATAAGATCCTTGGAGATTTCAGTAACGATTTTTTTAAGTTCGTTGGTAAGCACTAAGTTCGTTGAGAACTCGTGGAAAAGACGTTAAATACAAATCAATGAAATCAATCAACCAACTTAGAAAGAGACGGATGATTGTTGAAAGAAATTGTGCATTGATATCTTTCTTGCCTTGAGCTCCTTCGTGGCTAAGTGGTTAGCATACGCGCCTTTGGCGTGGGAAACCTGGGTTCGATTCCCGGCGAATCTCATATGGTTCGGATTATTCTTTAATCACTAGATCCCCGTCTCATGTAGCCTTGCTTCTAAAAAGAACGTTAAATTGAAAATCAACTCAACTCATTTCTTATCTTAAAATTCTTAGTTCGATTTCCAGCGTTTTGAGTTTGGATGACAACGCTCTCGTATACCTTCACAGAGATTTTCTCTATCGAAAAAATGTAATCGCCCGCACTTATATAACTGAGTTATGTAATCCATATTGTTACGTGAAACTTCCTTTATGTGTGCTATTCTTGCGCCTTCTCTTATTATTTGTGTTGACATAGGAAGAACACTAAACACCCACAATTTCTGAAAGCATTGATTCTTTGAAAAAGATTTTGATCTTGAAAACAAAAATTAATATTGTTGACGTCAACAAAGTTGGAGGTACACGTTATTTGAGTTGCTCAGTAATTTACAGTAGCTTGATCAGATTAGAATCTGGTGCATCAAAAACATTAAACACCACAATAGATTACTTCTTTAACACATGTGTACACACTATGTCTGTCTTTTTACGTATGTGTAAATATGAGTGCATACTTTTTCTGTCTACTGTTTCTCAATATAGATGGCAGCACATTGTTACAAAACGAAAATAAAATAAAATTTTCAGTTTAGCATTCTACGACTACGCCTGTTAGGCTAAGGGATACAATGATTAAAACAAATGAATGATGATTGGTGGAATGAGAAAGTGGGAGGAAACGGGAGTACTCCAAGAAAACCAATAAACACGATGCAGTCCAAAAAATATTTACTAGGCCGGGAATCAAACCGGGAATTATAAGCTCCCCGGACAAAAAAATTAGTCACCCCCCTTGGTACTTACGTTAATACCGTGTAGCGCCGGTCATGGTCACGTGTGTTACACCACTGCTTGTAGACACGCTGAACAGTCCGCTGCAAAACACCAACAAATCCGGCAACTTCCATGACTGTCTAGCCATGGGCATGGCCAAACACGATTGTCCCTTTTTTGCCACTCCATCACGTTCGCGCTCTTCCCCATCTTCCCGCGCACACATCGCTTCGATCGGTTCTGTGTCACTCCATGCTAATGCCCTATGATCGCTTCGAGGCAGTGTATACAGGTTTGGCCATGTGATTCAACCAATACGCCATCTGCACCTGTTTGCCGACGCATCCTTGCTCTCGCGCGGGGGTGACTAATTTTTTGTCCGCGGTGCTTATGCAGAAGACGTAAACACTTTACCACTGAGCCACCGCGCCACCAGACTGTTACAGAAAATAGAAATGTTCATGATTGCATCGAGTTTTTAGCTCCCGACGAAAGCATGCAAGAGCTCGAAGTTTCACTCCATATATATGTAAATATATGATAGTATATATATATATATATATATATATATATATATATATATATATATATATATATATATACAGTAGCGTACCCAGGAATTTATTTCGGGGGGGTCCAAACTAAATATGAAGGTATTTTATATTAAAATTCCTAAAATTGCCCCCAAAATTAGGCTAAATTTTAAAAAAGTCGAAATTTCGGAGGGGGTCCGGACCCCCAGGTCCCCCCCTTTCGTACGTCCCTGTATATATATATATATATATATATATATATATATATATATATGGGGTGTCCCAAAAGTAATGGCGAAAAATGAAACCATAGATTCCTGACACCAAAGCAAGAAAAAATATTTATATGACACATAGTCCGGAAATGGACAGAGAAGAAGCTCGAGAGCTTCGAATGTGGGGGAAATGATTTTCACACCTACCAGCAGGATAATAATAGGAGCCAGGAAGAGGGTTCAGAAAGACAAAAGTCATATGGTTTGACGTGCCAAACGCATGTTACATAACTGGGCCCGAGATTCTCCCTTCATCATTTAGGAATTCACCGAATGTCTGTACGGCAGGGATAACGAAACGGTGCAGTCAAGATGGAAACCATACAGAAAAAGGTTGTTATCCATGGCACGATTGCACGGACGTGTACAATGGGAGTCAAACCACAAATCACTTAACATGGTTGTATAATGTCAGGAGCAATGAAAAGTTGTATACAAGATAATCTTATGTTATTGCTTTTTTTTCTTCATAGTACTAATAGTTTAAAAATTTTTATTGTTTACTAGATAGTGTGATGTAGTGCCCTTTGCACTCTGTGGATTGGATGATTGGTAAAAAATTCGCTAAGATCGAAGGCTGAGAGTTCTCAAAAACAAAGTTTTGTAGAAGATATTTGACCCAATTAAAAACGGGTTTTCCGCTTGCACGAAAAGTCGTTCTTTGTTGATCCTAGCAACCTTTATTAAAAATATACATTACATTTACTTAGCAGTTAACAAGTGTATTCTATGCTTCCTCCTCTAATTGTTCTTAATAACAATAATTTATTTTCTTGGAGAAAATCTGATTGTCAAAGTGAAAAATATTTAGCATTCATACCAACGTAAGGAATTCAATTTCTACCTCCACGCTAAGTTTGGTAAAGATCAAATAACTTGTGTAGATCGCGTACATGTTTACCCTCCAAGTGATTCTTGATATATATATATATATATATATATATAGGGTGAGGCAAAAATATGTTAATATTAAATGGGGATTTACTTACGTGAAATCACAAGGCAAGAATTTGGTTACAGGGTTTCAATTTGGCACCCATTCCACTCAGTACCCTTATGAAATATGTCCAATGTTGACTGTATGGCCCTCTGGGTCATTTGGCGATGACCTGAGTACAAGTTACCAGGATTGCTGGCATACACACGATTCTCGACCATGCCTCACGACCAAAAATTACATGGCGTTAGATCGGGGGAACGTAATGGCCATGGGAAAGGACCACCTCTACCAATCCAACGGTTACCGAACGTGACGTTCAGGTAAGCCCGAACCATCTGACTGTAATGGAGAAGGGCGCTGTCTTGCTGAAAATACACTCGCTGGAGAATGGCAAGTGGCACGTTCTCCTCCATGAACGTGCTGAGCATGACAAGGTAATTCTCTCCCTTGACAGTCTCTATTCAGAAAACGAAAGGCCTAATCACTCCAAATTTGCTCATTGCACACCAAACATTCACCTTAAGGGAATTCCCCCATGTACTCGAAAACTTTCTGGGGTGCTCGGTCGTCCAGATGACACAGTTACGTTTGTTCCCACGACCGCTGATGTGGAATGTTGCTTTGTCAGAAAACATGAACAGAATGTCCGCCTCCATGCTATTGTCATTCATTCCTCAATGGAATATCGACAAGCCATGGTTTAGTCAGTAAAACAAAAACAAGACGAACACCCATTTAATGTTAACATCTTTTTACCTTATTCTCGCGTTTTAACATAATTTACTTTATACATAACCCTTCTTGAACGCAAAGTTTGTTTGTTATTTATAGGAATATGCATATTATTATTCTCTAACTCTGTCTACGGTAATTATCCTTTCAGACAACAAAAAGCTGTAACATAACCCTTTTAAAAAAAGTCTTATAGACACGTATTAATGTAAAGGTTCAGAGACAATTATTTGTTCATATTTCTAGGAAAACGGGTAGAAAATAGCAACCATTTTTGTTCTCAATTCTCGTGGACAATTTCATAATCGGCTTTTACACTCAATGTTTTCCAGCCCTCTCAACACATTCCCTTTCAGAAATTTGAGTACTCTCCAGCAGCTAGCCAGTTCCTTTGAACAATATCTCAAAGGTCACTCTAATAACTTATACTCGTAATTAGCGGTTTCCACTTAATAATCTTCAGATCAATAAGCCGTGTGTACGCTTTGACATTGAAACTTCATGCTAACTGATGAACTTCAACTTCGCTTGCTGCTTTAGCAACAAAGACTTGAAAGGCACATTTCTGAAGTCTCTAGATAACCAATGTTTTTATACGCGAGGCTTAGAACACAAAAGATATAAGTGATATATCACGTGTTGAGGGAAGATCATTAAATTACAATAAGAATTCTAAACCTAAAAGAATGTTCTGATTTAGTAATTCAGTTATACCAGAGACAAATCTTCTGTGTGAACTAAATATAAAATTACATTGATATTTCTTGCGACCTATGACACCATATGTGTTTCTTTTATTTTTGGAATTTGGGGTGTATGTTGTGTACTGTCACTGCTGTTTCAAGCACGAATAATGCGTTATTTAAATTAATCAAATAACAAAAGGTTGTAAAATATCAATTCATGAAAAATATTGTAACGAGAAAACATTCTTAAACATACAATCTTATTCTCATTTTCGTCATTTTAAGGGTATTAGAAAAATAAAAATCATGTTCCAGAATTGCACTTTCCAAGTTTTTCCTTAAAGAAAAGAAAGGAGAAGAAAGAAATTAGAAAAGAAGAAAGAAAATAGAGAAGAGAAAAAAACTTGTTCATTTAATGTACACGTTACTCCACCAACAATACATTGCTGTATTGCCGGTTGCATACAGCAAGCTCGTAATCTATTTGCCTGTCAAAGCTACAATGTTGATACGGCATTGATATTTGGAATGAGTTCCCATGAAATCGGAATATTGACACGCAAATATTTTGTGAGCGTTTTCTCGGTATTTATTACGGTGAATTCATGATACACAAGTAGTTTGTGAGCATTTTCTCAGTATCTATTGCGGTGAATTCATGATACGCAAGTCTTTTGTGAGGGTTTTCTCAGGATCTATTGCGATGAATGCAATCTTTGTTAAACTATAAAGCTTAACTGTGGGACATAAATCTAATAATATAAATTTTATTTGCTGCTTAGTTACTTTCGTGCCTTGATCGGATGTATGGTCAAAATGAATTATTCAAACGTTGTTATGAATTGATCAATGTTCAATGAATATTCTATACTTGCTGAGATAACCGAAAGCGAAACTTCTTTTTTCTTTTCTAAAATAATTCATTTACTTCCTTTTTCCATTGAGCCGGTTAATGGCAGAAGCGGCTTAACTGGTTGCCACTAAATTTTGGATAATGATAATAGTTTTGAGATTATATTTTCTGTTATCAGTTACATGATTCATTTCAGGGGGCCTAATGACTTATGGGTATAAAAAAATACTAATTTTAGGGCCGACAAAGTGATTTAGGTATGTCTCAACTTTGCGGAAATATACACTGACAATGTTGGGATAGTGAGTGGAAATAATTTGTATATGGAAAATGAGTTAAGTTATTTTTGAAACGGTTTCCAGGAGTGATAAATTTATTTAATTGTTCCCCAACTTTCAGAAAACTCACTTAGATATAATATTATGTGGTAAAAGAAAGTACTATCTTTGTATTCTTTAAATCAGACGATAAAAGCAATCAGTAACCAAAAGAAGAAAATAAAATGTATAACGCGTTTTATTGTTTATTCTGTACAAACTATTGTAGTGTTAACTATAGACTAGGTGAAAGAAAACGTTAGAATGTTATGATGTCCTGGAGTTTTACACTCTTGCCTTTTCAATTTACAGAATCGCAATTTGTAATTGGAACCACTAAGCCAAATTCGTTGCATCAGAATCAAAATTTTAATGGCATTTGTTCACAATAATGGCCGGTTATTCTTCTAAAGTAAATTATTGTTATAATGTGATACCATTCGTAAACATATTCTCATTATTCTTGCATTAAAGACTAGAAAACTAAGAAAAATTAAGGATACCACACAAACTCGTTCTATACTTCAAATCTTAATATTACAATTTCCTTATCTAGGAAAAAGTTTTAAATTCATTTACTGTATCACTTACCCCACGAACATTCCTTTAAAATATTACTGGTTACGTACATTCAGCTCACAAACATCAGTTTTTTGCATAACAAGCTTATTGTGAGTGGAAAGAAATACAAAAATATGAAATAAAAATTAAGTGAAATATTTCAGTTTAATGTAATGTGGACTTAAGCAACATTGGCAGTGTCACTATTCATCTCTTCAAAACTATGAATTCGACACCAATATATTTCTTATTCAATTACTTTTACATGTCATACCTTCCCCTTCTAGGAGTAGTACCAGTGTATACTACATTCTTTTGAAATTCCTCCAGGAGCCCACGTTCGGTCCACTGTACGTTCGTTTCTGAGTCAAAAATATCTAAAGATATATAAATATATTACAATAACAATGGATCATTGTTTTACCGCCCGACTGCCGTTGTTGTGGAAAACTTCATCATGATATGACGCTGGGAAATGTGTTGTAAGATTTAATAGCAAAGTTGAAACATCGCAAGTTAAAATATATAATAACAACAAATTTCATATTTGAAAATAATTTCGGCTCAAACTAGCTGTAACTACATTTAATTCAAAATTAAAGTTCTGGAATACACAGACTAAAAGAAATAAAAACGGTCGGCCCATCCACGTAGTCCCCATTCATCTAACACATAATCACGTAAACACGCCATTTTCTAAAGTTATGTGTTCTCATCCAAATGGCACTTATGCGCATTCCCATTGTTTTTTTAACTTGTTCTTTTCAAAATTGTTTCATTTTCCACTAGAGTTTCGCGAAAGGTGATTTGTTTGACAATGAACGGACACAAACATATCATCCGGACATCCGAATCAAACCTAGTCCATTCGATAAACATAACAAAGATGCGTCATACACACAAAAAAAAAACAGATGCCATGGACAACAGAAAAAGACCCTGTGGCCCATTAACCCTGTTATCATAAAGAAAATTGTAGACTCGCAGTAAAATAGCTATTGCATCAACACCGTTTATTAAAAAGTCTTGGTTTGTAGTTCGTTCTCTTCAGCATGAAACAAGCTTTCCAGAGATGCTATGTGTTGGGGTCTATGTCATACCTGAATAGAAAAAAAATTGGGAGAATGTGCTAAAATTCCCTCCAGAAATCCCTCCCATCAACTTTGGCTCCCTCTGGAGTGGCCCTGGGTAAAAGCATACAATCCAAATGTATCTCGAAAAATACTATAGGAGATAAGAAATGAGTGTACAAAACCGAACATATGACCTGACGTATAAAGAGAACATAATATAAAAACATAAACGCAGTACTGTTTATCCTGGTATCAAAATTTGTACCACATTCTCTGTAAAATGAATCAAGCATTTCAATAGTTATCACGCATATTGTTCCGTGACATGTGGAGAGGGAAATTGGGGATAAGTGGCAAAAAAAAAGTCTTCCAAAATAGCTCTATTGCTAAGTTCCACGTCCTCTGAAGAGACACCGAAGTCACTAGGAGTCAATGTGCAAATTAAAGGACAGAATATTTTAAATGGAGATAAAGTGCACATCCGAGAAATTTAACATAGTTAAGTTCAAAACTTATGGGAGACATCCAATTCTTCAGATGGGGATTTCCTTCTCATCCTCATTGTAAATCACACCCTGGAAGGAGTACACAATTAAAATACTTTAAAAATACTATGAGGTGCATGGATACGAGGTATATCTTTAAAACAATGAAGAAAATATAGTATAACACAGTATGAACGGAATAGAGAACAAAAGGGCATAGGTTGGGTGTTGGTGGATAACGTGGGTTTATCCCAATACAACTATAGCACAATTGCTGTTTAAAATATTTGTATCATTCTACATAGAATGTGTTACCAATGTTGATATCAGTATAAATAGTACTGCGTTCATATTTTTTATATTATGTTCTATTTGTAGATCAGGTCACAGGTTCGGTTTTGTATGTACAAAGCGTATTGGTATACAACCTTTCCCCTCATACTTATTTCGTCTTTCAAAACAAAACTTGGTACACCCATTTCCTAACCCTATAGTATTTTTCGAGATACATTTGGATTGTGTGCTTTTACCCAGGGCCACTCCAGAGGGGTCCAAAGTTGATGGGAGGGATTTCTAGAGGAAATTTTTCCAACATTTTCCCAATTTCCCTGTTCAAATATATTATGGGCCCCAATACATAGCACCCTTGGAAAGCTCGTCTCATGCTAAAGAGAACAAACTACAAACCAAGACTTTCCAACCAACAATGTTGATGCAATACGTATTTCACTGCGAGTCTAAGATTTTCTTTATACTAACAGGGTTAATGAGACTCAGGGACTTATTCCGTTGTCCATGGCACCTATTTTTTTGTGCATGAACATATCTTTGTTATGTTTAACGAATGGACTAAGTTTGATTCGGATGTCCGAATGACACGTTAATGTCCGTTCCTTGTGAGTATTTAGCACTACTTTATAAGACTGTTCTATCAAATATAACTCAATTAGCACAGTAGTAGCAAACTTCTACTGTCCCCACCGACTCAACTTTTGGAATATTCCATTCTATTAGTTTCTCAAAGTAGCTAAGGGACAAGTGTATGAATGGCAGCTTAGAGTTATCCGTAGCTGAATAGATAAAGTCATGGTTTCATAGGTAAGAGGTGTTTGGTTCGAAACCCACCTCGAAAGCTAAAGATTTTCTTTTAAAATTCTTAATTCCCCAGATCTTAAGATCATTCTCTTCCTTTGTAATCGTCTGATGCTTTAAAAAGAGTTCTCCACCTTAATTTGACAACTGCCTGAGGTGATCCTCTCAGTAAGAAAACCTTCCTTCTTCTGTTTTACAAAATCATAAATTTCGTCATAATATGAATGCTGTCCAATCATGTGTTCTCCAATTCTAAGCTTGCATATCTAAATCATCCCTCTCTGTCTCCATATTTGAATATATATATATATATATATATATATATATATATATATATATATATATATATATATATATATATATATATATATATATATATATATATATATATATATATATCAATGTCGTCCTTTATGAACGCACATGGCTTAGAATCAAACCTTCGACTTTTGAAACCAAATCTAAGCGTTCTAGCAATGTGCTACCGTAACCTTATAGGTTTGTTGCTCAAAGCAGTGTCATTTTAGATTTTGTTCGGAGGGGGGATTCTCCGCCAACATAAGAGTGACACTTTTTGTATCAGTGTTTTACTATACATTTGATCAAACAATATGTATTTATCACACTCAAAGGTAGGGAGAATTACACCCTCTGTCCTGCTCAAATGACGCCCCTGGAACATTTGCTTGCAATTACTGTCAAAAAAATGAAATTAATAATTGAATAACATTCATTCCTGTCAGTAGTTTTTAGAGCTGTGCGCCCGCATTACAGAATTTGAGAAGCACATAACCTACTGCTGTGATTCTCAATTTTCATAGATTTTACAATGAGAATCTTCCTAGCTTGATGTGATATGTAGTCTCTGAAGAAGGATAATAATGCAAATAAAGTCGTTTATAAAGCTACGGGAACACTTTCTGATTTTTGTATTATTATGCAGGTTCTACAAAGGCATTTCAGAAGAAACAAATAAAAGACACGGTTTTAGAGCTACAAAGCTTGTAAACATGGTTCCTGTTTGTTTTTTCGTCTTAATGGAAAGAGTATATTACGTCACACAGACTGATTTAGACAAGAAGAGGAGGGCGAGTTGGATTGAATAACAGGAGCAGTAGTGGATCGAGACGTGTGTTTCTAAATGCATAAGCACATGGAGCAAGAGTTTGTTAGTAGTTTGGACAAACTTTTTGTAGCATTTTCTATGCCGCGAACTGTACCACAATTATGTCTTTAGGCTGAGGGAGACTAAGACAAGTGAATAATGATGGAACAATTGGTGGAATGAGAATATGGAAGCAAACGGAAGTACCCCCGAGAAAACATACTAACACGATGTTGTTCGTCACGAGCTTACTCGGTCGGGGACCGAATCAGGGAACCCATGCACCAGAGGTAAGCGCTTTAACACGGAGCAACCGTGACCCCCTGGAAAGCAATACGAATTCCATGCAAAAGACTGATATACTAGCAACATTTGTTAGTTGGTTTGGAGTTCAGCGTCCCTTTTAGCACCGAGGCTGTATGAGACTTGAACCTACCGTTTAAGGTGGAATCCGAATCACCGCAATGCTTTCATATTTCAATCTTCCTCACTGGGAATAGAACCCGGGACCCAGTGCACCCTATGCGCGCGCTATCCACTAGACCAAGTGGGAAGTAACAACATAAAATAACAGAAATAAGCAATATATACAGAACGGATCACTTAAATTGCCAACTCCTTGTAACTTCTAAGCTAATAGATAGAAAGAGATGAAATTTTGTACCAGGCAAATATCAAAATGAGGAAGTGGTTTGATATATTCAGAAATGGCCTAATATGGAATCATTTTAGGGGGCGATACTTAGAAAAACTCGGCAGTTGAATTCCTCGGTAAAACAAAATATGTAATTAATCATCGAAATTTGTTTTATCGCCTTCAAAATATGCCCCATTTGAAGTCATACACATATGCCAATGATTAACCCAATCATTCAAACATATTTGTAGTCATTTCCCGGAAGAGCCTTTAGATCACTCATCAAATTTCGTTTGATGGATTCAATTGAGTCAAAATGCCTTCCAAAAAGTGGTAATTTGAGTTTCAGAAAGAGAAGAAAGGCAGCTGGAACCATATCAGATAAATGCCGAGCTTGACCAAGAATCGGTTTAACTTTTCGCCAAAAATTCGGTTTTAGCAATCGCCTTATGGGATGTTACGTTATCGTGGTGCACAATCCATGAGTTGTCCTTCTACAGTTCCGAGTCTTTTGTGACGAATATTTTCACGTAAGCGCCTCATGGCGCTCAAGTAGTACTCTTTGTTGACTGTGTATCACCTTGGCAGGAATTCTGAATCGGTAATATCGGTAATCCAGACGGTAATAGTCTGAGTTAACTTGATTTTGGAGAGACTTTGACATTTTAATCATTTTTCCTTTTCCATTCAATAGCCTGTTGTCTTGTTTACAAGTCAAACTCACAAACTCATATCTCGTCTCCAGTAATAATGCATTTCATGAATGTAGAATCGGATCTGGACTAATCGATGTCTTCAGAAACTTGATTCCTATGTCCTTTTTGAACAAACTTCAGCTCTTTCGGAACAAGTCAAACAGCTGCGCATATCATACCCAAATTATTAATAAGAATGTTGAGTCGTAGCTTATTTAGTTGTAGTATTCTTTCTAGTTCAATTGAAGGGGCCTCTACAATAACAAGGTAAGTGAAAAGTGGAAGGCCTTTCTATTTCAAGTGTGCCCTTGCTGGCGTTGCTGTCGATGTGTGTTTTCTCATCATACCTCCCTCAAAAGAGGAGGGACAAGTTGTTGTGGCCAAGATTCTTCAATAGTTTGCCACATTGAATTACTTCGCGGATTTTGCTGTACACTGTCTTGTTAGCCATTCTAAATAGCCTACGATCTACGCTCGCCAAGACCAAACGACTGAATGACAAATTGGCAACGCAGCCGAAGTCATTCACTTCTTTCCGCAAAGCAAAGGAATAGTTTCTTCGTTAAGAGAGCGGTGGGGGTGGGGCCGAAGCACGTTTCACATATTTTCCGAGAGCACAGTTGAAATGCAAAGGCCCTAGAAAGCTTATAAACTTAAAGTGCAACGTGCAAGATGCAGATGAATTGTGTTCTTTTCTCACACCAGACCCTTCGTATATGCACGAGAGGTGACGGAAATGGAAAGTAAGTCCATACGCCTTCTTCATCTATGTTTAACCAGGAATCAAGGTAACTCGGCTTACCTTGTTATTGCAGAGAGCCCTTCAATTGAGCTAAACTTACTGCTAGAGAAACAATAATATACTGCACATTGAACTATTATTTAAACATCAGTGTTTTTATGTTCGATTTATTATATTTTGAGTTTAATGACATTTCAGTACAACTTTCTTTATGTTATCGTTATTATGTTAATGGGCGTCAGTGATTGTAAATTTTAAACTTTCAGTCGCATCAACTATATTCTGCAATCAAATGGAAGCATATTATTATTATTATTATTATCATTATTATTATTATTATTATTATTATTATTATTATTATTATTATTATTATTATTATTATTATTATTATTATTATTATTATTATTATTATTATTATTATTATTTCTTTCAGGAGTCAAATAGTATGGAGAGAACGTCGTTACCAACTCCAGGTAGAAAAATCCGATTTTCCTTAGATAACCAGCGAGATGGCAGCGCAAATCAGCACATAATGACTCCATTAAAGAAGCGAAGTGAAGAAAAGGGAGGAATAAGAGAAGAAGAAACTAAACAAGTAATAGATGAAGAGAAAGAAGAAAGAGAAGTAGTAGCAAAGGAAGAAGTAGTAAAAGAAAAAGAAGAAGAAACAGAAACAGAAATGGATGATAAAGAGGAAATAGATGATGATGGAGTGCAACAATTATTAGAAGAAGAAGAAGAAACAGAAACAGACGTAGATGATGAAGAAAATATGCAAGAATTAGTAGAAGATGATGAAGAAACAGAAACAGTAGATGATGAAGAAGATATGCAAGAATTAGTAGAAGATGATGAAGAAACAGAAACAGTAGATGATGAAGAAGATATGCAAGAATTAGTAGAAGATGAAGAAACAGAAACAGAAGTAGATGATGAAGAATATGCTCAAGAATTAGTAGGAAATGAAGAAGAAACAGAAACAGAAGTAGATGATGAATCGCAAGACGAAGTTGAAAAAGAAGGAGCCCATAAACCACAGTATCCTTTGCTGGAGTTCAGTCGACTGGCCATTAACGTCCCTCCAGAGCTGCGTTACAAACATAATTATTATGGAAGGTACGTGAGTGAAGAGAAGGCTGATTCTGACGATTCTGACGACGAAGATTGTGAGGAGCATAGCACATTTGTACCTCCTGATGAATTTTTGACAAAATCCTGGGAGATGAATAAGTCCCAGAACGACAACCAGAAACCAACTACTGAACATCCTGGCTGTGACACAAATCAAACAAACCAAGAAGTTGTCGCCAAACCATGGAAAGAAATGTTGAGTGAAGAGTATGACAAGAAAGGTAATTCAGAATTGGACAAAAGCCTACTTGAAAATCTCAATCTTTGATCATATTGCAAGAAAAAGAACAGAATCACAATAGAAGTACGTAACTCACTGTATGAAAGATAACATATTATGTGCTTTTATGTGTCTGTTTCTGCAGAAGGACACGTGTAATGACAGGAAATCAAGCTCTTACCCAGTAATTTTTCCCTTCCTGTCAACCAAATTAAATCCACACACTAAGTAAGTTTAACATTTCAACATTTTGATATGAAATATATACATATATATATATATATATATATATATATATATATATATATATATATATATATATATATATATATATATATATATATTACTGGAACTATAGAAAAAGAGTACCTGAAATAGTACAAATATACATTATTTATGACAAAGATATTATTTTTATATAATTTATGGACATGCTCCACTTTTTAAAGAAAAGTTTTTATATAATCTCAATTTCAAAGTAATTAAAAGTAGATTTTAAGTAGTATCACAATTAGCCCAGTTGAGCAACCACTGTTGAACATCCAGTTACAGACTTCAGATATATTATAACATTATTGCATAGATGGGGTTAGTGTAGAACCAAAGAAATAACGGCTAGTAACTGGGACCTTGAATTGACTGAATTTTATTTTTCAATATGTTTAAAGAAGTTTCTTTACAAAATTTAAATTTATATCAGTTTCTCAGAATAATCCTATCTTTAAAAAGAAAAAGAAAAAGAAAAAGGAGTTGATTTTACTCTAGTGCCCTCTGCACGATAATTCTGTGAAATACTTAAGAAGTTTTCATATCGCTGTTGATATAGCTGCTGTACATCTGGGTTTTCTGTAATACTATCTTAAA
Organism: Thermobia domestica; assembly: GCF_964235325.1. Classification (NCBI taxonomy): domain Eukaryota; kingdom Metazoa; phylum Arthropoda; class Insecta; order Zygentoma; family Lepismatidae; genus Thermobia; species Thermobia domestica. The sequence continues at coordinate 87,971,499 of NC_137459.1, forward strand.
TAGAAATATAATAGTTTTAAATAGAAATTGTAGATTCAGTTGCAATTATGAAAGAACTATGTTTTAGAAACTTTAAATAAATATATGTTATAAAGAAATTTTAAAACGTTTTCTTTTTTACGTTTTAAAAAGACAATCACATAAGTACGTTGCGCAACGAAATAATCAAAATATGAAGTTACATATTGTAGCCTGTATCTTAAACTGTAGAATTTTCTCATTATATCATTTAAATTCGTTCTTCAACACACAATGTAATATCATACTGTAAGTACATGCACTTAAAGTTTATGTCCATTTTGTCAAGAGGTTGTTAAATAAAGTTCAGTATAATCCGTCCATCATCACTAATGAGTAAAAAAAATGTTAATATTATATAACTTTCAGCGGTTAATAATACATATATATAATTATAATTAAGGGTTATATTTTTAAAAAGAACGTGTTATGTATATATTGTCTTTACTTTTAGAAAGTATTTTTTTTAGTTTTTGTATGTTGTGAAATGAAGATGCTGTACTACATTCGTGTAAACATCATAGACAACTTTGTTATAAAAATGGGTATGTTTAAACAAATTATTGTACAAAACGAGTGTTATAATTATAATTATTTAAAAATGTAAAGAAATTTTAAAAAACAAAATCTTTCTATTACACTCACATTCTGAAAATATCGTAAAATACTAACATCTTGTATCAGAAAATATAACTAAATTGAATTTTCATAAGATTTCTGGTTATTTTACATATGAAACGAAAACTAAGTGACTATATTTTTGCGTTCAGACGAAGATGAAGAATTGTATATTGGATTTTCAGTAAGAAGGTCAGGAGATCGGATAAAAGTCAGGCTGAAAAGAAAACTGGGTGTTCTCCAGAGTTTCTTCCCAACCTTAAATAACAAACGGCTTTTTCCGAGGATTTCTTTTAATAGAAAGGCTATGGTCTCTATAGGGCTTCCAACAAAACTTTTTTTATATATGTATAATTAATGTTCTTGTTATTCAAGTAACCTTTCTTTCTTACCGAACGAGTAAAAATAAATACAGTACATAAAGTACACGTGCACGTCCATAACAATTAAGTTATTAAAAATATATATATATGTGTTTATTGGAGGATCTCAGGGAAGAAATGTGATGTCAAAACTTTGTATCTGTGATAAAGGAAATGCTATAGATATATTGTGAAACAACATATTATAAATGTTAAAAAGTAATTAAATATTAGAATATAGTTAAGTATCGTAAAGGTGATTACAATATTCAATGTAAAGCGTTGTTCGAATACATTTGTTACCTAAGATATCATAAGATTTTAATAGAATACTAAAACTACCACATTGAAAGAATTTTATGAATTCGTCAATTTGATTTTTTCACTCCAAATTTTTGTAGAACAAATCGCCAGGATTTTTGTTTTCCAATTGTCATTTTAAAGTTAAATAAATCACCAAAAAATGTTGTGAAACAATTGAGCAATTCCAAAATAATTTGCTAGTACTTTTATATATACTTAATGCATGTGAGATCTGTTGTTTTTATAACAAAAAATATGATTGTATGATTGATGATAATGATGAATGTAAGAAAAAAATTTTTGTAGTGACAAAAATAATCTCAGGGAATATTTTACGGGTATATTTGCAGTTATGTGTTTGTGATTTAAAAAAGTAATTACAATTGTTCAGACTGACATTTTCGAACGTAGTCAGTCCCCTACGACCTTACTCGAAGAGTAGCTAACTTATTTCTTGCATTGTAAAAACAGTTAAATGTAACTGAAAATGAATGTTAGAAATTCAATAAATCTTTCAAATAAAAACATTCTCTGTATTTTTTTCCCAAATAAACTATCATTGTTGTTGAGATTTAGTGGATAGTTATACTTGTAACCAAAGTTACAACTTGTAGCATTGTTGGTAGGTTCCGTAAGAAATGAAAAGAAGTTTTAGGTAGCGTTGTTTGTTAATTACGAAATAGGATTTTGGAAAGAATTTCTAAGTTTAAACCAATAAGTATGTTTTTTTTTTTTTGTTTTGTTTTTGTTAAATATAGATTTGAGAGGATATATGTCCATTATAAATATTAATAGTCATTGTACTTGTATGATAAATGTTCATAGTTAGTGTAATTACAGTTACCTGTGAATAATGAAAGAAGTTAACCAAAATAAATGAGAAGTTACTAAGGACAACTTTATTTCTTCATATGAGTTTAATATTTATAAGAGTTATCAGATGAACATTCTACCATTAAACTTATCGCCAAACAGTAGCTATGTTTAAGTGTAAGGAAAATTACTTTTTTAGAATAAATAATAATAAAATAACTTTTTAGTATATGGTGCCGGGTATACAAAAAGCCCAAGGTCATAGGCTATCTCTGTTATGAGTAAAAATACGAAGAACTGGAAAAAGAAGAAAGATCATAGAGAAAATTACATTAAAATCCTCTTACGGTAAGGAAACAGTGTTAGACATGGAGTTGATGGATGCAGTTGGTAGCATTGGAAAGGTCTTGGACCCTTAAGCACTGCAGTGATGTTAGAAATCAGGTCCGGGGCCGAAGTTTTGCGTTGTGTTTTAAGCCTGTGGCTCAATCTCAATATCTAATGACGTGAGACAAAAGCATCAAATCAGCCACATATATTGTTTTATCTTGCCCAATCAGGTATTGAGATTAAGCCACAGTAAAGTTTGCGACACAACCCAAAGATTCGAGCCCGGACCCGATTTCTGATATTGCCGCTGTGCTCAAGGAACCAAGACCTTTCCAACGCTACCATTTGCATCCTACAACTCCATGTTTAATAGGTAAATAGAAGGGAACCGAGCCCAAAATTTCAGGACCTCATATTTCGAGCCTCAAGTCTTGGGTTCCATTTCTGACATCACCGATGTGCTAGGAGAACTTAGACCTTTCGAACGTCACCATTCGCGTCCAAGAACCCTATGTTTAATAGGCGAATAGAGAGAACCCGAGCCCTAAATTTCAAGATTCCATATCTGGGTCATTGGGGCCAGGGCACGATTTCTGACGTCATTACTGTGTTTAAAAGTCCAGGGCCTTTCCAACGCCACCACCTGCGTATAACAACCCTATATCTAAGACGGTTTTCTTTAGCGTAGGAGAATCGTCTCCCTGCTCTTTGTTGAAAATAGGTGGTTTTCAATCTAGAATGATGAAATGTTCCCAATTGTAACAGATATTTGGGCTCCATGCTTATAATACGACCAGTGTTACATGAAAATGTTGCTAGTTCAGTAGGCTGGTAAAACGATACGTTAAGCCACATAAAAATGACACGGATAACGTGCACACTGTTGTGTGAGGGAATCTAGAACAACTTGAATCCATCCACCAACAATTCTATATTGTTGGTATGATGAGGGCCTAAGGGAACAGCGTGCTGAACTGAAAAAAGTTACTATTTCATTTAGTATTGGGCACATTACCAGTGTGGAGACGAAACGGCAGGTGCAATTGGAAAAGTTCCATAATTTTAGTTTGAAAAAAAAAAAACATCTATTTCCATCAACATTTTCTGTATTTCCATTTTTAGATCCTTAATCATAAGTGAAATAGCTCACTGCCCCGAACTTTTGTTATACCCAGTAAATAGGGTGTTTCGAAACAACACCGACAACGTTTGGGAGGTGATTCCTGACACCAAGATAAGACAAAAGTTATAGACCAACGTGGGTGCAGAAATCCGTCATTTCGGAGTTAGAGGCTGCCGAAAACATGAAAAAAATGAACTTTAAAGGGAGTTTGGCTACGGGTGTATAATTTGTAGTACTCACCAACTACATCTACAAAAATGTTGCGGAAGTACCGCAGAATTCTAAAACATGGATGTTTGGATAGGGCACATACCAGTTCCTAAGTAAAGTCTTGATCCAACTACGGTAGGTCCCATAGCATTGGAGTTATGGACCTTTAAAGTTCATTTTTTCATGTTTTCGGCAACCTATAGCTCCGAAATGACGTATTTCTACTCTACTCTTTTTGTCTTATCTTGGTGTTGGAAATAACCTCCCAAACGTTGTTGGTGTTATTTTGAAACAGCCTGTATATAGGTGTTAATATAAACTCAGTGTCATAAATTAAGGCGATATCTTACATTAAATTAAAGAAAATCTTTTAATAAATATAGCCAGAAAAGCATCGTTTCAGAGTTAGAAACCGCCGAAAATGCAGAACATCACGCTTGAAAAGACTGTGTGGCTTTTAATTTATTGGACCTCTAGCAAGCAGTTTCAAGAAATTGCACATAGATTAGTATGTGTGTATTCTTATTTCACTATTCTCCTGTACCGGTTTAACAAATTGTATAAATAAGTTGTAGTACGCAAACACATTTTTAAGGTAGATCACTAGGTGTTCTCGGTGCTATGCTAAACGCTGTTTGAATAGTGCGGCGTTGCCAGATTGTATCGACTGTTTATTGGTGCCAGATAATAAAGGAAGTAATCATGGATTTCTGCTTGGATACTTACTGAAGAAATTAATTCTCGATCCTTACCTCAATTTACAGCTAAGTTCCGTTTCTCGAACTGCAACGTTAGAATCCAGGAATTAAACGTACAAATTTGAAATGAAAAAATGAAATCTTTGAGTTTTACGTCCCACGGTTATGCCGGTTAGGCTAAAGGAGACGGTGATTATGAGAGATGAGTGAAATGGTGGAATGAAGAAAGTGGGAGGAAACGGGAGAACCCCGAGAAAACTCACGAGCACTGTGTTTGTCCACCACAAAGTTCACTTGGCGGGGGCTGGGATCGAACCCGGGACCCCAAGCACCAGAGACGTACAAATTTGACAACAACGCATTATGGCGTTCTGTGCAAGTTTCTTCTTAAAATCTATTTCCTTAAATGTAAATTAATATTTAAATAAAATGTGAAACATAACACGAGAAACAGTCAAACAATATATCTATTTCGTAATAAGAACATTACTTTAAAGTACTTTACACATTCAAATAAACACTTCACAAAATTGAGCACTTCTAGTAAGATCTAACAGCAAGTGCCATCTTGTGTGCTCATTGTAAAATGAATCAAATATTTTCTTTTATTTGTTACCTTTTTCGATATCAGAAGACACAACCAAATGAATCAATGTCTTGTGTTGTAGCTGAAACATAACTTTATCTTATAGTACAATATTTATAATATGTAACGTTTTATTGCACAATAGTTAAGAGAATGAGCTAAAATGTGTACTGACTTTCGGGTGGTGATCACCTTAAGTAGCCTACTAATTGAATACTCGTTTCGTCGGTACCATAAAATTGTAAAACACTGATATTTAGATAGCTTGTAAATTCCTTATTTCACTTCCAAGAGTGCCATTTCCAGCTGAAAATATGGCCCACATGAATTGGTGTACGTGATCAGCAATGACCTGTTGATAGCCATGGTGCCCTCCACACTCACAACCGTTTCTGTAGATTACCATGTGATCGTTTCCCAAAATATATAGTGGAGCCACAAATAGCCTTTTGTCGTCCTACTGTGCACGTCTCGAGCAGCTATTCTCCTGGGAGAAAACGACAGAGTTTGTTCCGGCCATTGATGTGATGAAGGCAGTATCGTGATTTATTGGACCATGGAACATTGTGCTATTACTCAACAGTCCAATTGTGCAGTATGGTCTTGTAGCTCAATGTAACAAAACCAATAATTCGGGGATTTAGAACTGACGAGTCCATCCCAGGATTTTGTAAACTAAAATCTTAGGGCAAAAGTAATTGGATTATGATCAGGGTTGCTTAGCAAATGAAATTGAACACTTCTCAATTGAAACAGATCGTGATGTAAGACGGTGATAGGTAAAAGTCTACACAGCACTTGACTGGATCAGTCAGCGATCCTCCATTGATGATGCTCTCAGCATATTATCGTTTATCCTCTGGAACATGGAGTCTGGGCTATGGAGGCTAGACAGCTTCGTATAAAACTTGGCTTTAAGACTACAGAATCAAGATAAACTTATAGTGCGAAATAACTTGGAGTATGCGCTTCCTAATAATAAAATCATTTATAAAAGAATATGCAACTTGAAATGCGTTATTTCTTTCAATAAGAGTAAAGTCTAGGCGCCGAAAAACGAGTGTCACAGAGAGTATCTATCTACATGGTAGCCTTCCATCAACTCTCTCTCTCTAACAACGTGTTTCCTGTGGTTTTGTTCCACGGCATTAGACATTGATTCTTGATTCAATGAATCGAAGGCAAGTTAATAAAATGCAGTATGTGTAGGTTCACGTCAGATAATGTTGTCTTTAGGAATGCGAAGAAATTAACAGTCTGTATGTTTATTCATCAAGAAACACATAAAAGGAAAGGATCAACGCAGAAAAAAATCACAGTAATTACGTCCGGCCTAGCTGTCAGCGCGTGGGGAGCATGTGGTCAGCGAACTGCATCGCTTTGTCACCACCTGGCATATCGGGAGCTTTCTAGACCTAGTATCGGGAGCTTCTAGTAATAGTAATTACTTATTTATAAAGAGTTTGGTCATAACTTTAATTATCACACATATAGCAAAAATATAGCTTATACAAATCATATTGATAAAAAGTAAACATTAGTGTGATATGGTAGAAATACAAACACTGGCATTGCATCCAAATATATAATTCTGGTACAGAACATATTGAGAAAACAGAAAACGTAAATATTTCAGTTATTTAAGAATACAAATATATAACACAAAATGTAAAAAGCATACATGTGGTATCTGACTTTACAAAATATATATGAAAAATTAAAGGCTTCTTAAGCAATTATAAATTGTTAGCTTACAAAAAAAATATAGTTTGAAAAAGAACCAGAACAGTATTGAAATTATTAGACGTAACTATATAGTTATAAGTTGATATTGAAAAAGAATTAAAACAAAGAAATAGAGGGGAATTCCTTATTCGATTATAAGGGATTCCATGGTCATAAAACCATCAAGGTAGAAACTATCATGAAGTACATTATGACAAAATTTTAGATCAAAACGCTGCACATAGCACTCAAGCTTACTAAGTCTCTCAAGCACTCAAGCACTCTTGACAAATATCTTTTAACCACTTGTCACTGAACTTCTTAAATATCCATCGGAGTCAGATTAGAAAATTATTCTCGCACAGTTTAAAATAACTGAAAATATTATTTTCTGCTTTTGTGAAGATTTAAAACTTTATATTGTTGAGATTCATTTTTACTGGTCAACCTGTATCACATTTCTCGCATCGACTTTTTTTTTTTTCTTTACATCATGCACAAACAAGGACATAGTGTTTGTTAGGAGTAAAAAGTCCTTTCAATAACTCAATACATTTCATCAGTTCCAGTCTCTCTAACTGTCCATTTTTTGTTATAAAGCTGATTTTATACAATTGTCTCATAAATCAGTGGTTCCTGGAACAAAAATACAGAATTACTTTTCTTGACACACAGACATAATCACATCAAGATATATTGAAACAGTCACTCAGTTTGATGTTGATTCAGAGATAATATTTTAAAAAGTTTTCTGAAAGAGTTAGAGAACGCATGGAAGGTTGCAAATTTGAAAACCCGGAAGTAAAAGACAGGACTACACCTTTCCACAACGAAGAACCTATCGACGAAATTCATATTATCTCTTCACTCACCTAGAGAACATAAGAACAATTTCCACAGTTCTGTTTGTAGTGGAACGAGGGAAGTCGACTAACAAATACCTTTTCTTAATTGATAAGAGATTAGGTAATAACTTTTTTTTTTTTTTGCAAGCTAGGCACTTTATCGTGTGTCTTCTGGCAACAGAGCTTCAGAACATTGCTCTTTCAGTGTCATGGAAGGGTTCTGCTTGCGGAAAAGAGCCCCGAGTACAGCCTTTAGGGCAACACCTGTCTCTACATTAATTACATTACTTGGGTTACGGAAAGCACGATGATTCAGTAGTACAGCGCTTACCTCTGGTGCAAAGGGGCCCCTAGTTCGATACTCAGTTACACGAATTTGGAGTGGATAACATCGTGAGTGGGTTTTCTCGAAGTTCTCCCGTTTCCTCTCACAAATGCGCATTTTCGTTTGATGTTAAACTAGAAAAATTTAGTTTATGAATGTATATATATATATATGCAATGTCCATTCTTCACACGGGGAGAATATGTTTATATGAAGTATTTGAACCCAATTCTCCCTTAGGATAAGCATTGGGGCTGAACTTGAACGACGTCGAAAGTGTAATCTCAGTAACCAAGAAACCTATGTATAAGGCACTAATATCGGTCAGTTTCGATTATTTTTACATGTCACTCCCAATGCTTTCTCCTTCCATTACCGAAAATGTACTAAAACCTAAGTACGCCCAGGATCCATTCATGTAACAAAAATCATCAAAATCGGTGCACCAATTTAAGTGTAGTTAGCTGTCAAACGTACTTCTACGTGTAATATTTATGTCCCTTCACCCCTTTCAGAAAAGGATGTAGGACAAGGTACACTCAAGTACCAAGAATAATTAACATTGGCGCAGCTAGAAGGAGATCGCGCACAACATCGAAGTCTGTCCAGCAGTCTAGGAGAATACGGGTCATAATGCTTTAAATGAAGAATTTATGTTCAAAGATTAATCTTCGAAAGTTAAAAGGGTTCGGAAATATTCGATTATTTGCATACAATTTGAAACCCTGCTCTCCTCTTAGGATACACATTTTAACCATTGTAACATGACAAAAGATCAAGTTAGGTTATGGTCCAGTCATATACAGTCAGCGACAAAAGTTTTTTTTTTCCGTTTGGTAAAATTTATTTTGGGAATAACGGTGGCATGGCTGGAATGTACAAAAAAAATGCATTCTTTTTAATTTACTGAAAACTGTACTCAAATTGTCTTTCCATTTTGAAGTTATTTACGAAACTCATTGCATCAAACGGAAAGAACTTTTGTCGCTGAGTGTACAAGAAACCATCAAAATCGACCCAACGGTCTAGGAGAAGTTCACAAATAAAAATTGTTACATTAATATACAGTATATATATATATATATATATATATATATATATATATATATGACTCCCACTCGGTCCCTCCCCTTAAAAGGAGAATTTTCAGAATTGCTGCAGCATGGGTCTTCTTATTTTAATGAAGAATGTCATCTTCATCCGTGATCTCAATTTTAGAGTAAATTTTGACCCTCTCTCGCTCTTCCCTAAGGATACGCATTTTAATCACAGTAACATAATAAAGTCTAGGTTGTACCATGATCCTGTCATGCCCGAAAATTCATCAAAATCGGTCCAGTAGTCTAGGAAAATTTCGCAGATAAACAGGATAAATAAACATTTATTGATTTTTATGTATGTAGAAGGCAGAAAATACCATTTTGTCCGCCTTAAAACAGAAATTTTTAGATAAGGTGGGACACAGATCTGCTTATTTTAAACGAAGAATTGAAATGCCACGTTTCCTGTCGAAGAGCTTGTGAGACACACTTTTTTTTTTTTTTAACATATTCTAAACTCTAGCTTTCTCTTAGGATACACAATTTAACACAAGTAACACGATAAAAGCCTAAGCTAGGCAAGGATTAAATCAGTTTTCAAAGTCATCAAAAAGAGTTAAGTGGTCTGGGAGAAGCTGAGAGACAAACATCGTTCAAGACCAGTGTTTACCTGAGGGCCGTGCTTGAAGCGCTCTCTGAAGTTCTAAGGGAATATCTGATAAAGGGAATATACACAAGAAAAAAAATTCCGATGTGGGCATGGAAAATATATTATAAAATAGTAAAAGCACTTTCAAACAACACAATGTAATAGAGTAGACTAAGATCTTTCGCTAAATACTTCACCACACAAGGAGAGGAAAAAATAAGAGGTAAAAAGATTAAAGACGAAAATAATGACTGAGAAACATTAAGTTGGATTCCATATTGAGGTTGAAAGCAACGTAATAAATAGTATTGCCAGCTCGAAGATGGAGGAAGTTTAGTGAAGGTAGATAAAACTAATAGAATAGGTTGGTCGTTAACAACCAAGAAAAATGATGACACGAGTAAAAATACGTGCACATATAGTATACATACTAAATGTAGAAGAATATGATCACTATAGACGATAAAAACCAGGGCGACTCGTAAATAGAATGGTAATGTGTGTACTTTCACCTCTTTCTGAGGGTCATGGAAGAGAGACTAGTGCAATGTTTTCAGGATACTTAGTCTAAAATTATGATCTAATGCATTGTTGCAATGGATTCTGTATTTTGGGGCAAGTAAATGAGTCATTTTAGTATTACATGATTATCAGTGATTATTGATGCTTGTCAGAGAAGTGTTGGAGTTTCATAGAAGATTGTACAGCAGATGTTATACCAAGATGTAAATGAGGTAGCAAAAGGAAAGAAAGAGAGAAAAAAAGTATCTACCAGATGGACGAATGAGTGTTTCTTATCTTATGGTAGAATGTTAGAAAATAAGATTGGGGTCGAATAGAGCAAGTTTTATATTTGGGATTTTGGCTTTACTTTGCCTTGGATAAGGGTGATTCAAGTGGCCATTTTCATAAGGATGGTGTAAAGATTAGACTAGATTTCGGAGCGAGTATAGAATGTCCTCCTAGTTTCAGGTGAGGTGATAAGCATGAGTTAAGAAAAATTAGATTATCTAGGGAATAAAAAAGAAAAGCAGAAAACACTACACAGTGCTTTCTTTCCTTTTATAATTGAATTCATTGTTTATAAGGTTGGGGATATCCTGGGTGTGCTGGCTAAAGGACGTTGAGGTAGTTGTTAAGGGATGCTGTGATAAAGCGTATATTGAATTCCCCAAATGGACAAAGCTACAGGGTAGAGAATGTTTGATGGAGAGGGAGTGATGGAGAGGGATAGTAGAAGTTTCGCGTACCAACCATTGATAGGTTTTTCGATTCACTCGTTCTTAAGTCTAACATCAACATTACGATGGGTGATGGTTCTGATCACAGGAGGACCGGATGAGTATAACTCTGCATTTGTCGTTTAGTCACTGCAGGAACTACAGTACTGGCACTGCAGTACTAGGTACATCCTCCCTCCACCTCTTCCCCAAAAAGAAAAAAACCTGGGTATGAAATCCTTCATAGTTCGCGTTCTCCTTTGATCGCACACTTTCATTATTCCACCTTTTCACAACCATGCAGTTATTTCCTAAGGGCAAGTACTTCTGCGATGTTGCCAAGCTGCTTTCTGAGGTGCAGTAATGGATGTTGGACCACTACACCTTACTTCACGTTCGAACCTATAACACAGCAACGGTGCTGAGTTACGAGCTGTGCATTACTACATGATCTACATAGGCATACAGGATTACACATTCAAAATTTCATCGCTCTACGATATGCTGAAACGGGTCAGGGTGAAAGTTTCTCGCGCTCCTCTCGTTAGCCGGCAAATTTCAAAGAAATTACACATGTACAAATTACTCAGAAACTATTGATTTGCGACCCCCAGTTGATATAGGTGAAAATGTTCCAAAGTACTTGTAGAATATCCCGTTGCAAGGAATGCATCGAATTACCAGTCACCCTGTATATTTCAGACAAACTAATATGGAATGTCAAGTTGAGAAAAGTGATCATTTCCGTCACATTTTACTCTTCGAGTTTAACCGAGGATCCCGTAAAGCAGAAGCTGCGAGAACAATTTGTGAAGTGTACGGGAATGAAGCAACTGCCAAAAGAACAGAACAGAAAAGCTTCTCTTGACCAATGGCTAACATATTTATTCCATTCAAAATCAAAACAGTTCTACAGGCGAGGCATTGAGCTACTATCTGAACGTTGGCAGAAGGTCATAGATAGTGGAGGTGAATACATCACTGAGTGATTGTGAGTTAATGTGAGTAACAGTAAAATGTTTGCAATGTATTGTTACACTCGTAGAATATGTTAATGTTATGTCTATGTTGTATTTGTGTTTGAATTAATAGAACAGCAGAATAAAAATAAAACATTAAATATGAGAACCGCACAAACTTATGCATTGACCCAATATATATACTACCTGAAATGCTCGTTCTTTGTACGGAGAGAATAGGTTTATAGGAAATTCTTGAATCCCCATCTCCCTTAGAATATTTATTTCAATGAATGTGAAATATAAAAATACAGAACACATCGGTATTCTTCGGTATTCTACTTCTGACATAAATATTGTGACACCCTACTCCCAAAGAATATGTTTTTAATGAAACTGATATGATTTTAAAAACCAGCTGGAATTGAGTTCTGACTGTTATTTCAAACGGAAAGATCTTTAAGTTTAACGTCCCACGGTTATGCCGGTCAGGCTAAAGGAGACTGTGATAATGAGAAATGAGTGATATTGTGGAGTGAAGAAAGTGGGAGGAAACGGGAGAACCCCGAGAAAACCAACGAGCACGGTGTTTGTCCACCACTTATTTCAAACGGGTCAGACGTTTTGCCAACCCCGAAAACTATGAATTCGACACAGATCTCTGCTACTTTCGACATTTTATTATTCACCTCTCCCACTTCCTGCCGATGAGGATGTACTTGCCCTTAAACGGCATTGGGAAAGCCACTATTCATTTCAGCGACACGAAAACTATGAATTACACACTAATATCAGTCGTTTTACATTATATTTACATGTCACTCCTTCCAACTCCCACCCCTTGGAGTGTCATACACCCGCAGTATTTTTTCCAGATTGAAAGTCGTATGTCTACCAAGCTTTCTTTTTGCTCCAGACGTTCCTGATTTACGCTGGAATATACAATCGTTCACATACATCCAAATATACGTGGGTCGTTCAATATATAAGTTTCCCTAAGCTGTAGAAAATTTAGTTTTTAAGATACATTTGAAAACTGTACACACATATGTGAATTGGTCCTTCCTCACTTCTGTAAATAATCTCCATTGAGATTCAGGCATTTATCCCAAGATGCTGAGGGAGACGGTGATGATAAGAATGAACGAAACAGTGAAATGAAGAAAGTGAGAGGAAACGCGAAAATCCGAGAGAAGCCACGTACACGGTATTTGTTCACCACAAAGTCCACCTGGCGCGAGCTGGAATCGAATCAATGATCCCATGTACAAAAGTGAACACTCTACCACCGAGCTACCGCTGTCCAAGTTGTTACGACTAACAAGAACAAACTAAGGTGAACTACTCTTACTCAAAGATAAAAATATATCAAGTGAATTTGATTGCATATTCTCTCTAGATTTACCTGTAAATATGTCTCATTGACAGTGTATGATCATTGACATAATTTAGAAACTTAATTGACAACTTAAAATATACTGTGTTATGTGCAATTACAATTAAAAATTCGTTGTGAGTGACTGCCAAAGTGTATTAAATTAAAACATATATTGTATTTTATGTATTCACACTAACTGAAATCACCGTTCTTCGCACGGAAAGTGTGATTGCATCTTAGATCCGATTCAATATTTCTGTGAAAAATTCTTGAAAGGTATATTTGAACCCTCTTTTTCCCTTACGCTAAGTATTTCAATCAAAGTGAAATAAAATTAATTTATTAAATAAATAAAACCGAGCTTCACCCAAGTGATAAGGATGTTGAAAAATGCATTTCAGACGGTGCCATTGTTATTATTTGCGAAAAAATTAAACGCTTTTCCCCTTTTATGATATGCATTTCACTCAAAGGAAACTAATAAAATCTCAAGTCGACTCAAATGGTAACTATGTTCAAGAATTCGCTTTAACTTTTCTAACGTTTCCTCACTTTAGCAATTTTATATATATACAAAAAGAAAAAGAAAAATATTTTAGTAAATTCTCAATTGCCATTTTTTAGGAGCGGAATTTCTGAAAACGCTTGGAAATTATTAATATGTCATTATTTAGTAAGGAGTTTATATATCGTCCAATGCCGAAAATATAGAAATCATTCCCTGACCCTTCTCCATTAAAAGCGGAATTTTCGAATACTCTTTTGGGACATGTGACCACTTCATTTTAATAACGAGTTCATATACCGTGTTTGATTTCCCTAAAACCAAAAGCTCCCAAGATACTCAGTTTTTGGTGTACATGTTTAACTTATCCAACCCCCCCCCCCTCTTCTCCCGCCCTTAGAGTATGGATTTTAATGAAAGCGACAATAAACAGTAACCCAAGAAAACCCACGGGCACAATGTTGTTCACCAAAAACTTGATTGGCCAGAAATTGAACCAGAGACCTTACGCACCAGAGGTAAGCACTCTACCACTACGCCGCTGTACCGTCCTTCGGAATTGCAGTCCGACGTCACATGTTGACCATAAAACCTAATAGGAGGTATCTACATTATGAACATAGTCATGGACATCTCTAGGAAGGCTCCGGCAGTCGGTGTGGCAACGCTGTTCCCCACACCACTCAACGAGCAGCGCGCTGGCAAATTTGTTTCTGCTTTTCCTGCAATTAGTTTATTTATTTATTTATTTTAAAGCAGTGTTCATAAACCTTTTGTGATTGTTATGCCGAACAAATAAATTAATGAAGATTCTTGTTGAATGAAATAAGCAAGTGACTAACCTAGTAAAGTCTACCTTAAAGCTAACAAGTAATCAAAGAGTTATTGACTAACAAAATATTATTAATGTTTAAAATACAAGGTTGATCTCAATAAACTGCCAAGGATGTGCCTTATTCATAAAATAAAATTACAAAATATATTGAAAGACATATGCCAAAGGAAGGAAAGTTAAACGAATAGATAAGCTTAAGACTGTTTCCTAAGCTCCCCCACTTTTTGTTGTTGTTGTTGTTGTAAAGACAATTAAATTGTTGCAGTTCAGCATCCCTTTTCAATATTGAGGCTATATATATGAGTGACAACGATACATACATAAATCCCTATTCTTGTTTTATATACATTTACATAAGTATGCATAAGTAGATAATACATATACAGTATGCATATACAAATTTAGCAAAACTGTCAGAACTGCTTGTCTATGGAAGGCCGTTATCCTATGGAACAATCTCTAATGTTCTTCTATTCCTTTCCTTCACAACATACTGGCTCATTATTTTTGAGTAGTTATTAAAAAGAATATTACAGAACGAATGACGTAAACTAATGCGAGAATAGCAGAAACAATGTTTTCTACCAATTTTCCAGTGTTGTGGTGACATGCATTTACAACATTACATATGCTATTATGTCTGTTTCAGTAATGCAGGATTAGTTTTTGATATGTCGGAAATAAACATGTTTTCATATTCTTCAGATATTTACACCTGCATAACGGCAAATACATAACTATATACTCTTACAATAAAATCTGATAGTACTGACAGTTTCCTTCGTTTCACGTTAGTGAAATAGTCATATTTTGATTCCCCGTTGTGTATCAAAATATCATTACACGAATCACAGTTAAGTTTATGTGCTGTCTTGAAACACACATTATTAGATAAGTACAGAAATGAAGAATTAACTGAGATTATACCTCATACCCTATATATCATTTAGAATAATAAACACCCATGGACTCCCGCAGCGGGGTCAGTTGCCAGGCCTGCGGTTTCAAAGAGTGTTTAGTTCTTGGAAGTACATGTCAAGACATACTAATTTGCTTACTTACATACTATAGTACTTATGTATTTGTATAAAGGTATGTGAGTAAATAAGTGTTGTTTTATATGAAGAGGTTATATTTTCAAAAGCGAACATTTTTATTTTGCAAACCGAACGTGCTTAAACCTTGAGTGTATATATACATTTTATTTTTGATCAAGAAACAGGAAAATAGTTCAAAGGGTATCTTATGGGAGTGGTAGAACATCATCAAAATGCTATGTTTCTTGATCAACAAACAAGGGAGATCTATACTTTCAAATTTTGGACATGCTTCAGTTAGCAAAATGGATCTGTTTCTTTTTGAAAACAGCCTCTGTATTATGTGCACACGTGCATCAAAGCGTATATTCGCAACTGCGCCTGTGTGTCAGTCTCTTGGCCCCCTGGAATTGGTCTTTTGCCTCTCCTTGGAGAAAAGGAAGGATATAAAATTTGGAAATGAATAGAGGACATACTATGAAGCACACATCTTGGTCCCGTAACGTAACAAACTAGCATTGAAATTGCACAGCAAGGGGAAAAAAAATAGTACTGGTTATAGTTTATTATTATTATTATTATTATTATTATTATTATTATTATTATTATTATTATTATTATTATTAGACCCCTACAATCTCCGACCTTTGAAATAGTGCTCTTTGTTCTTTTACTAGTTGCTGATTTGTTCAAACACAAAAATTCTTTGATGTTCTAGAAAGATCCGTTATAATCAAGAAATTGGATTTAATATTAAGAAAGTTTTACGCTAAAACATATGGAAGTTACTTTATGAATGTTCCTTATTCTAGCTTTGGATGTACGTATAACTTAAAAATAAAACCTGACCAAAGCGAACACTTATTTTCAGCGGCGATGCTATATGAGACGAGGACCTACAGCTTTACGTGAAATCCGGACCACATTGGTTCTCATCGAGAATCGAACATGGGTCTTCTTATAATACTAACCTGTGTTATAGTTTACAAAATATATGGTGTTACAAAAAATTTTTACAATATTTTGGGGACATTGCTCACATCAAAATAAGAAAGAAAAAAGTTCATATGGACCTGTTCTCAAAAGTAGATAGTTTCGGAGCTACAGGGTGCCGAAAATATGAAACAAGTTCATAGCTCCACTACTATGCGAACTATTGTAGTCGGGGCAAGACATCACTGAGGAACTAGTATGTGAACTATCCAAATATGCATGTTTAAGAATGCTCCAGTACTTACAGGCCAATTTTTTAGAGAGATAGCTGGAGAGTGATCAAGTATTTCCTAACAGCCTATCTAAAGATGATTGTGCAAGCACCGAAGGTTCTGAAAGATGGATATTTGGATAGTTCACATACTAGTTCCTCAGTGAAGTCTTCACCTGATTATGATCGGAACTATGGACCTTTAAAGTTCATTTTTTCACGTTTTCGGCACCCCATAACTACGAAACCAAGCACTTCCGACCACAGCTCCATATGAACTTTTTTTTTTTCTTATTTTGACGTGAGAAATCTATTCCCCAAATATTGTGGCATTTTCGTAACACCCTGTATATCACTGCCTTCATCAGGCATCATTAAACCATGTATCTTACGAAGACAAGGATATATTGCCGAAACTGTAAAAACAGATAAATAATAACAAGTATTTGTTTTGGTCAGATTTTACTTTTAGTTAAGGAAATAACTTACGTGTGTTCTGTCTTCGCTGCAGCTCCTGACACACTATTTTCCTCTAACATATTCCTAGCCAATGGAGGCTGAGCTTGGATATCTTTTTCATTAGTTCTTAGTACATTCTTTGCAGAAAACTCATTATTGTCTTCAGGAGAATCGTTTGAATTTGTTCTAGCCTGCCTCAATTGCGTTGGAGTACTAGGAGGTGTTGTTTTAGCATCTTCAATATCATGATCTGACCTAATTTCCGGAAAACGGTGGGTTACTTCCAGTTGAAATTCTTTTACCTCATTCGTTTCTTTGTTCTCCTTATCACTTTCTGAGGGATTCCTCAATTTATTAGATTTCCCAGACCGTCTTAATAGTCTATCATTGTCTTTAACGTTCTCTGTAAACGCCACATTGAGACTCAAACTACTATTTTTTGCAATTGGAGATAAAGATAAATCCATCATTCTTCGGTTCTTAGTTGGTGGATTATGAATGGGAGTGCTTTCAGCATAACCAACCGAAGCTTCTTGCTCTCCGTTACCAATTAAAGATGATGATTTAATGTTAAATTCTTCAGGCTTTTCCTTCAAGAACTGCCATATTTGTACATCTTCTTCTCGTGGTGGATCTGCTGAATTTGATATCCGTCCCTCAAGTCCAGTCTTGTTCAGTGATCGCCTCAATTTCTCGACGAAGTCTGCATTATTTTCTGTGACAGAAGGTATATCAACATCAAGAGCTGAACACAGTAATCTGTCCTTTGGTGTAGATTCATTCGGATTTCGTATTCCATTTTGAAATGGAAAATGCTGCAACTCTACATCATCCTCAGCTCTACTTGGAGATGTACGAGAGATTTGACTAAATCTCTCCAAGTCAACAAAACTCTGAAATGTGAGAGAACAAAAAAATCACACAGTCATATTTAAAATCAATTTTCATGCTGGAAAACTGAAACAGCAATTACTAATAACTAAAATGTAATTCCTAGCTTAATATATCACTATTATGTGTTTTAGGTCATTAGTTTCTAACCATTTTTGACTAACAACACACATTACTGAACGCCTAAGACAGACGAGACGTGTTTATTTATTTATTTATTTATTTATTTATTTATTTTATTTATTTATTTATTTATTTTGATAATAATTTAAGTTATAGTAGTGTAAAGAGTATAAGTTTCTATAAATTAGTGACTGTGGTATGCCTACGTAGTTCTGAGTATCGTTGCTGCCGTTGGAAACGTTGATTGGTACACCCTATCTCAAAATTAATTTTAACTAATTGTTAAATGTTCTATGATTTTTAAATTCTAAGGTTTCCCGACACACCGGTTGAGTATCACTGTTTTAAGTTAAAAAAATGAATTAATTAATGAATGATTATGAAATAACTAGTAGAATGATGATCTGAGAGAAAACGGGAGAACCCAGAATACAATGTTGTTCAACACAAACTTGCGTGGGCGGGGATCGAACTTACCAACAACTAAGATACTGGTACTGTCATCATTATTGATATTATTTACTCTCCACAATGAATTCGGTAACGTTGAGTCACTGGGAAGAAACCTACACAGGTAGCCTTGAAATGCTTGTTATTATGTAAGTTATAATATTATAACTAGCCTTTGGTCCCATGTTTGCTCGGCCTACGGCCTCGCATGTGTCAGCTGTTGTATCAAGATTTCGTGCATTTGCTCTTAATATATCCTGGATTCGGCCAGCTGGGGGCTTTCCCCCAAACCCCCGTGTTTGCTAGGCCTACGGTCTTGCACTTATTAAACCCACAATTCTACCGAATTTCAAGTTTCTTTTCTTCCCTTTTTTCTTCCCGCCTTTTTCTCTTCCATTCTAAAGGAATCATCAAAAAACACTGAAACACGTCTTTAATTAGTTTAAGTTAAAAGCCTAAACACCAATTCTCATGCCTCTAACCTTAAGGAATTTCGAAATATGGCCATCTTATTTTATGTATCTAACCTTATAACGAATTTTGAGATATTGCCATTATATTTCAACAATTACAACCCTACTCCTTTTTTTATTCGCCTTTTTTGTTCCCTTGCAGGAGAAATATATACTTAGAAAAAAACGCAGAAACACGTCTTCAATTATTTTAAATTGAAAATCTAAATAACAAATTTCATATCTCTAACGAATTTCGACACATAGCAGTCCAATTATAACAATTCTAACCCAAAAATTTTTGCTTCCTTTCTAGGATAAATGTCGAAAAATGGAATACGTGTGTAATTAGTTTAAATGAGAAATCTCAATACCGAATTTTGTGTCTCTAACTGTAACGAAACACCCATTATCCCCTTTCTTTCAGAATGACCACCCCGGGGCAAAATCCGTACTTGAAAGAATGAGAGAAGAGCACATATCTAACCTTCAAATTACAGAACTGTCCACCGGGGAAATAATCCTGAAAAAAAGTGGGAAGAGTTTTCGCCGGTACTGTATTAAAAGGCCGCGTAGCTCACCCAGATAATGTATATGTATCACTCTCACTTTTAATATAGAAAATTCAAGCAAAAAATATTTCCGTTATTTTAGGAAGTTACTTAACAATGACAACCCTACTATTTCAAATTAACAAGGATAAACAATTTTATTATAAACTAGCAGCGTTCACCCCGCTTCGCTGCGGTCACCCCGGAACGCAATAAACGTTGTTACTTAGATAATTTTTACTTTTTCGCTTTCAAGTGATATGATAAAAACCATAGAAGATTGCAGTAAATGTTAACATTATATCGCCTGTCATTTATGTTAACCCGCCCCGCTTCGCTGCGGTCACCCCGGAACGCAATAAACTTTGTTACTTAGATAATTTTTACTTTTTCGCTTTCAAGTGATATGATAAAAACCATAGTAGATTGCAGTAAATGTTAACATTATATCGCCTGTCATTTATGTTAACCCGCCGAGTGACACGGTCATGCGGGTTGCATATAAATACGTTTATTTTTATACCTATGATGAACTAACAAAGGATTTGTACGTTATGGACACTTGAATGGTCAATTATCTCAAGACACTGGTAATTAAAAATTAAAGTGATATGATAAAAACCATCTAGGGTCCAAATCCTAATAACCCCCCAAAAATGAAAGAAATTGGTTCAGCCGTATTAGCGTGATGAGCTAACAAAGGATTTGTGCGTTCTCTTTTATATAATAGATAACGAAAAAAATAATAAAAAAATAAAAAAATATTAATACACAAAATATTAACAATTGGATAATAATAAAAAAAACCTACAGTTCCTGATGGAAAACAGCCTAGAATACATTTTTTGTCAAAAGCGCCATTCCAAGATGGCCTACAGCAACCTCCAATTTTCTCATCTTTAAGTAATCAAATTTTTAATTAGCAAAATCTTACAGTTGCTCGTGTCTAAGTATGTCAATCCTTAAATAATCATTTTTCAAATACATTTGAGTATACTCACGGAAATTCCACTGATAAATTTTTCACCATTTTCCACAAAAAACAATAATTTAATTTAACAAAAATGTAAAGAACAAACACTACGTACCTTAAACAGTGACCAACTGACGACCTACATCAGTTGAACCATGGCTTCCATTCCGGGTTCGATACCAACCAATCACAATCCGGATTCTAGATCACGAGGGTCTCGTCATTTTACATTACCAGCTGGTACCAGATCTTCGAATATATTTTCTCAAATCATTACACACCTGTTTGAGACTAGAAAGGGTGGATGGAAGAGGTAAAGGGAGAATAAGGTCGTATGTCTCCATAAAATAAAAGATGGCGCCATCTACTTCCTAATAAATCCATAATGATAAGTTACCTTATTATGTATACATACATCACCCAAATTCACATTACATATTATGTGACAATCCATGTCGTCACGTAACCTTAAGAGATTGAACTTAACTATTTCTAAGTGCAAGAAAGAACTCACCTTACTCGTTGCTATTGCGTTTCTTTTAAGAAATCATATATTTTATTACTTATTATCATATCATTTCAGAAACCATATTTCAGCCCGCGCTGGAGTTTTGGTCACGATCAATCCGTCCCTAAGCTAGAAGGCACTCGGGGGCCGCGGTGGCTCAGTGGTAGAGCGTTCACCTCTGGTGCATGGGGTCCTTGGTACGGTCCTAGTTCGCGCCAAGTGAGCTTTGTGGTGGACAAACACTATGTGCGTGGGTTTTCTCAGGTTTCTCCCGTTTCCTCCCACTTTCTTCATTCCATCATTTCCTTCATTTCTCATCACCGTCTCCTTTAGTCTAACAGGTATAACCGTGGGACGTAAAACTTAAACGTTTGATTTCATTTCATTTTAGAAGGCACTCATTAAACAGTCTTTGTTGTTTCTTGTCCTGTAATAAAAGTAAGAAAACCCAAAGTATTCGGAAAATCGCTAATGAATGTTTTAACATTTGAAGGTTGTAGTTATGTGGATTCACTCTTAAGAAATTGAAGTAATCTCAATAGGATGGTTTGTTCTTGTTATAAATAAAGCAATGCATTCTACTAATATTACCCAATATTATCCAATTTTTTTAAGATTGAGTAGACATAATTACAGCTTTCAAGTCCTAAAACATACATTAGCAATTTTCGGAATACTTTGGGTCTGTTAGTGGATCAAAAACAACACAAAATGTTCAATTAGTATCTTCTGGGTTACTTTCGGACTGACAGTAACCAAATTTCCAGGGTGGGCTGAAAAATAGAAGATATGATTTCTTAACGAAATGCAATAGCAGCGGATACAAGGTGAGTTTTATTAAATATGTGCCTTAGACCATTTACTATAGTTATTTCCATTATTTACAATTAAATGAGTTATTTGCATTATATTAGTACTAAAGACCCGTCCAATTTTTTTACAACACTTTCCATACAGCTGAGTCCAGACAAAGTAATTAATGGTAACTTTCGGATAAATATATATAAATTACTAGCAGCGTTCACCCCGCTTCGCTGCGGTCACCCCGGAACGCAATAAACGTTGTTACTTAGATAATTTTTACTTTTTCGCTTTCAAGTGATATGATAAAAACCATAGAAGATTGCAGTAAATGTTAACATTATATCGCCTGTCATTTATGTTAACCCGCCCCGCTTCGCTGCGGTCACCCCGGAACGCAATAAACTTTGTTACTTAGATAATTTTTACTTTTTCGCTTTCAAGTGATATGATAAAAACCATAGTAGATTGCAGTAAATGTTAACATTATATCGCCTGTCATTTATGTTAACCCGCCGAGTGACACGGTCATGCGGGTTGCATATAAATACGTTTATTTTTGTACCTATGATGAACTAACAAAGGATTTGTACGTTATGGACACTTGAATGGTCAATTATCTCAAGACACTGGTAATTAAAAATTAAAGTGATATGATAAAAACCATCTAGGGTCCAAATCCTAATAACCCCCCAAAAATGAAAGAAATTGGTTCAGCCGTATTAGCGTGATGAGCTAACAAAGGATTTGTGCGTTCTCTTTTATATAATAGACTAGCAGCGTTCACCCCGCCTCGCTGCGGTCACCCCGGAACGCAATAAACTTTGTTACTTAGATAATTTTTACTTTTTCGCTTTCAAGTGATATGATAAAAACCATAGAAGATTGCACTAATGTTAACATTATATCGCCTGTCATTTATGTTAACCCGCCCCGCTTCGCTGCGGTCACCCCAACCCGCCCCGCTTCGCTGCGGTCATCCCGGAACGCAATAAACTTTGTTACTTAGATAATTTTTACTTTTTCGCTTTCAAGTGATTTATAGCGCCTGTCAGTTATGTTAACCCGCCGAGTCACAGGGTCATGCGGGTTGCATATAAATACGTTTATTTTTATACCTATGATGAACTAATAACAAAGGATTTGTACGTATGGACACCTGAATGGTCAATTATCTCAAGACACTGGTAATTGAAAATTAAAGTGATATGATAAAAACCATCTAGGGTCCACATCCTAACAACCCCCCAAAAATGAAAGAAATCGGTTCAGCCGTATTAGCGTGATGAGCGGACAAAGGATTTTTTGTACGTATGGACACCTGATTGGTCAATTATCTCAAGACACTGGTAATTGAAAATTAAAGTGATATGATAAAAACCATCTAGGGTCCAAATCCTAACAACCCCCCAAAAATGAAAGAAATCGGTTCAGCCGTATTAGCGTGATGAGCGGACAAAGGATTTTGTGCGTTCTCTTTTATATATATAGATTAAATTTAGTATTCTAATACATGGTGTCTAGCAAATTTCTCTCAGCAATTTCCCGACTTTTTCCAGACTTTTCCCGACCATTTCCAAATTTTTCCCGACTCATTCTAAAAAAAAAAAATGTTTTCGTAAAATTAGGAAAGGTTGAATGTAATGAAAAAGTGTACAAGTTCTTACCTGATCATAGAATGTCTCCTTCTTCATATATGCAATGAAATAATCTAATCATGCAATTTTTTGATCTCCTCCTCTATGGTAGCAACCTATTCTGACAACTGATTTACGATTTTCTGTTTCTCTGCTTTCTGTTCCTTTCATCTCTGTTCTGCTCTTTTCTTTTCAGCGGCCCTGCGATCTTTTTCTGACATCAGTTTTCTGCGGTGTTCTTCGGCTTCCTTGAATCTCGCGTATGCGTTTCTCATTGATAGAATCATCTGCTTTGGGATAGGAAGGGCTTGTATGCCACCAGCCTCATTGACAGCATCATACACTACACGCTGCGCCACTAAAGAATCCTCTGACAAATTTTCAACTCCTATTTCCCTGTTTACCGAAAAAAACCCTTTCTAATGCTGCATTACCGTGGGAAAGAATTAGACATATCTTTACTATTTTGCACAGATATACATCATTTGGTGGTAACACACTCATCCAGAAGTCATCAAGTCTGTGTTTATTTCTTTTGTACGACTCCATTTTCTCCCTCACATGTGTCTGATCTACTAAAGCATTGTATTCTCTGTCTGCCTTTTCTGCATCAGACGCTGAGACAATATTACTCTGCACTAGAATTTCGAACGTTGCTCTCATTTGTTTAACAGCTTCTTCCTGAGAATGACCAACGGTTAAGTGATTAAGAAACGTCAGCGCTTTTGTAAGGGAATATTTTAGAGGGGACCTCTCCTGCAGCTTGGACGCTAAATGTCGATAACATTCACGTACTTGCTTTCGGAAACACAACATTTCCTTTTCACTAACTTCTGTACATCATCTCAGTGCTGACCTAGTTGCATACCCAAGGTCAATTTCCTTGATACTAATTAAATTAATATATAAGTTTTCACTTTTCTCCATAACATCAATAGCATTGATACTCTTCTTGTCCATTATTTCTTTTTTTAACGAAGCGAGACATCAATACTTCCAATAACTGAGTAAGGCTACCATGCAAAAATGGAGTCATAGGAATGTCTGATTGATATTCAGTCAGGAAAGGCTCATAGTCCTCAGCAAGAGATTGAAAAAACGCTAATTTTGCATAGAGCAACTTGTCGTTCAAATTTCTACCTACTATTCTGAAACTGTTACAGTTGGGTTCTTTGTCTGTTCCCTTAACCGTTTCAACGTACTTTCGCACATGCGATAGAATATATTTCTTGGCTACCTTCGCATTTTCTACCCAACGAATATGGCAAAATGGAAGTGGAAACAATGACGAACCTGTTATTTCAGAATGCTGGGCACGCCTTGCTGGTACCATTTCGTACAAGTTATACAAGGCTCTAACAAAAGAAATCAAATCCCATCCAGTTTTTTTGCATGCCAGTCTTAAAACCACCGTGAACAACGTGAAGACCACACGAGCCAAGTTCAAGGAGCTGTGGAGCGTCTGTACCAAAGGAGGCACAACGTTCTTCTTTCATTAGCCGTAAAAGCGTCCAATTTACATTTGGACCATCCATTGAAACTTGCAAAAGCTTAAATGGATCAAGCGATTGCAATACATTCTTCAAACCTTGTAGTAGGTCTGTAACTGTACTATGATCCATAAAAACAGAATTCAAATACCGTGTTCTGACTCTGTTCGTGTTATCGTCCCAGAAGCGTACACTTACATCCATTTGAGTTCTTTGCGCAACATTATTTAAACTTTCATCAAATCCAATGACATAATGTTCGCACTCTTGTAATACGGATTTAAGTTCACGTTGAAAATATGGACACAATCCGTACACGATGCTATATGACACTTTATCCTTGTGCAATTTCATCTCGCTAGCAATTGCACTGTCTGGAAACATCCTAGTGAAAAGAAGAACACTACTTTCAGCACTGCGTAAAGAGTGATTCATCACCTCGTTTATACACCACAAAATCTCCGCCTGTGTGACTATCTTTTAGTTTATATTTGTCCAGGGTCGAAGTAGACCTACGAGTGGGAGAGCATGTTTCGCTGGATGAGCATGGAACAGGACCAGTGCTGGTGCCAGATTGGTCTACATTTAATGAAGACGCAGGAACATCTGAAATTTCTTTAGGTTTTGATGCATTTAGGAACGCGAGGTTTATCTGAGTCGCTCCGACAAGCGTCAGCATAATTTCCAACATGTGGAATTTAATTCCATTTTTTCCGACTTTTTTCCGCAAATTCCAGACAAATCCCCGAATTCCCAACCATTTTTTAAATTTAAGACAAATTCCCGACTTTCCCGATTTTCCCGACTGCTAGACACTTTGATCATATTACTGAACTTCGGAAGAAGATTCTTTACACTAATCTAGAGAAAAAAGAAAAAAAGTCCCAACAAACACGAATCAGAAAAATCTTCCTCTCGTAACTATATTAAGTTATAGTAACAGAAATACCTTCCATGATTACTATAGGGTTGGATGACCCTTTACCTTCAGTTGTAACTTGTATTCGTAGTGAAGTAGAGGCATAATACAACTTGTGAATCGTTTCCAGGAGAATAATAGAAATCTTAGGCCTTTGGCCCTAAAAATAATAATAAAAAAAAAAAAATAAATAAATAAAAAAAAATTGCGCTCCTCCCTCCTTATTTTGTTCATTCGTTCGTATTGAATATAGGTCAAAACAATACGGCCGTGTCTTTTTATACTGAGCCACCAGTAACGGGGTGAAACACACAGAACTAAGCGCACGGATGACGCTGACAGCCAATAAGCAATAGTCCCACAAAATTCTGCCGCGCTGTGGTGGTATCAATTTTGTTCTGCCTTAAATTTTTCTCATGTGAAAGCCTCTTTTTTCTCTGCATACCACACTTGATATGCTGCCCTGGACCCGGGTTCCTTTGATCCACGTGTAAATATGAGCTTGATAATTGACCATTCTTCATGCAGTGAACTACTAAGTTGCAGCAGCGATTACGGAAGAAATAACACTAAATTCGGTGCTCCAATGCTGACCATGGATATTCAATAGTGTTCATGCGGAGAGTAAGTGGGTTAGGGAAAGAAAGAAAAAAAAAGGTAAAGATTTTGTGGAAAAGACAGAAGAGTAGGTTAAAAAAAAAACTGTCTAGTGAAACATAACACAATTCTTAAAACTTTTTCCTTTTTATTACATTAGGCACACCTGCTATGTGTTATCAGTTTATCACAATTTTATGTAACAGATCACGTATCAAAATTTCATTACTGTACTAAACACTTTTTCAATCTTCTGAAGTAATTGACTTTTTTCCTCAGATATTTCTTTTCCTTAAGAATAAGTAAGAATTCGTTCTCAACTTCTACTTAAATGCATTTTCTTTTTCTTCTTTTAAAAAAGCTATTTTATTTTCTTGCCTGAATACAATATAAAATAACGTCCATTCTGTACTATTTAACAATATACTGTATTTGTAAAATATACAATGCTCATATAATAAGTACTGAAAACAAAACTATTGTAATTATATTTCAATAATACAAAAATGCAAAACAAAATTACAGGAACATTGCGTCGTACAACAAAAGTTTAATCTACTTCGAGAAATCAAGTTGTAACAAGTTTACAAGTACTAACAAAGGCAACGAGATATGTGAGTACAGCAATAACAGAGGACCAGTTTCTTTACTGAACAAACAATTAATTCTTTACACGGGTAAAGTACTGTAAGTAGTCACTTTTAGAATATAAATTCAATTGAATTTAAATTGGAGTAACGTTTATACCTAGAATGTAGGGATGATTAATTCCTTGCTTTGTTGTTTTCTTGTGACTACACAACGAACTGAATATGGAATAAACGTCTTGGAACAAATATTTTACTAAGATTCTTTACTTAAATTGAACACAAGGCAAAGCAATAGTTTACAAATGAATCGTGCAGGTTATAATACAATTTAATAGTAGATTTATTGCTCACTGACATCAACGTATTAAAATATGTAATATCATATAAGAATTGTATCCATTTATTTCTCTACCAATGAAAGAACTACCTGCTTCTAAATTTAAGAAAGGAAAAATTTGAATCTACACGGTTACATTAGCAGTTTTCAGTGTACAGGGTATCCGAGAAGTCCTTCCCTGATTACAGAAATTGATAACTCAGGCTAGAAATAAGATAGAAATATGAAACTGGTGTTGAATTGTTTACAAACTATAAAAGTTTTTGTCTGTGTTAGGTTTGTTCTGTTTTACCAAGTCTCAATTTTGTTTGTTTTAGGTTTGTAGTACGTAAGTAAGAAGCCATGCCAACCAACCAGGAGAAGGCACAGTGTGTCCTGTGGTACCATGAGACACGATCACCAACCACGGTGCAGAGACAGTTCCAGACAACATTTGGGAGGACTCCACCTGATGTCAAGAGCATTAAAGCCTGGTATGAGAAGTTCAAGAACACAGGGTCAGTTGTTGACCTTCCGATGTCTGGTCGACCAAGAACCTCAGCAGACACGGTGGAGGCTGTGCGGCAGTCTTTTCTGAGAAGTCCTAAGAAATCGGTGCGCAGGGACTCACGTGAATTACAGATGCCAAAAAGCTCTATCCATGACATTTTACACAAACGTTTATTGTTTCGTGCTTACAAAGTGCAACTCGTTCAGGCCTTGTTGCCCGACGACGGTACACGTCGATATGACTTTGCGGTCGAAATGCTATCACGTATTGAGGACGATAATGGTTATCTCAGACGAATTGCCTTTTCCGACGAAGCGACATTCTTTGTCAGTGGAGTAGTGAATCGCCATAATGTACGCATTTGGGGTTCAGAACCCCCCAGGGAGGTCAGGGAGTTCACCAGAGGCAGTCCAAAGGTGAATGTTTGGTGCGCGTTATTGCACGATCGAATTATCGGGCTATTCTTCTTCGCTGAGGATACCATCACATCTGCAGTGTACCTGGATATGTTGCAGCTGTATGCTGTTCCTCAGCTGCTTCAGTATCGCCCCGATGTCGTTTTTCAGCAAGACGGTGCACCACCTCATTGGGGTTTGGACGATCGTGCCTATCTCGATAGGACATTTCCTGGGCGATGGATTGGTCGTGATGGACCAACAGCTTGGCCTCCACGCTCTCCTGACATAACCCCATTAGACTTCTTTTTATGGGGTTATGTCAAGGATGAGGTCTACCGAACACGTGTACCAGATCTTGAAACCCTGCAGCAACGAATAACCACAGTCGTTGCATCGATCCCTCCAGTGATGTTGGCTAATGTGTGGATGGAAATCGCCTAGATGTGCTTGAATATCGCCTAGATGTGCTACGTGCTACCAAGGGTGCTCATGTGGAAGTGTACTGATGTGACCAAAACTTTTATAGTTTGTAAACAATTCAACACCAGTTTCATATTTCTATCGTATTTCTAGCCTTAGTTATCAATTTCTGTAATCAGGGAAGGACTTCTCGGACACCCTGTATGTTGAAACTTAGTTGCTTGCCATTGTAAACCGACATACAACATGATACCAAATCCTGTGGTATAGCTAGACACTAGTATTTAATGGACCAATTAAGAATTTGAATTAGCGTACATTCGCTTTTGATGCCAAATATATTCATTGTATCCGATAACCTTTGTTTTCATGCGTAATTATCAAGTGAAATCTATTTGCAGGGTACGGCTCTTTAAACAAGATGATTGACAACCACATTTTCTAACAACATAAACCATCGATTATAATGAATTATAATGAACCAGAATGTGAACCAAAACTACTGTAAAATTCACTGAATCGAAAAGTACATACGACTGGGGAAATCATAGTTGAAGGAATAAAACATGTATGCTAACAGCAGTAAACTGTAACTATTCAAATACCAATATAATAATAGGAGCTTACCTAATGTTTATTTTCAAATTCCAAGGAGGCTTGTTTTTCTTTTAATCAGTGCAATGAGAACATTTACCGTATGATAATGTTACTTTCAAAGGTATATACTAAATGTTTGTTTTTGACTTTCAAGGTTTTTCCAGTGTGTATACATTATTTTTCTAGATCTATATCTTTTCAATAGAGAAAAGTTGTTATTGTTAATAGCCCTTATCAGAAGGCAGTTAATAAAAATATGCAGCAAACAGAGCCGTGTGATTCATATACCTTGGTAGTAGCAACTTTTTACATTTTGTTTTTACTATGTAAATAAATTTCTAACAATTCTTAAATTCTAAGCATATGTTAATTTATAAGATTACATGTTACTGCATATTCTTCTTGGAAGTTGCTTTGGGAAACTGAAAACAAATTTATGTTTCTGGTTAAATTTCAGGCATTTTCCAGGTTAATAGACACCCAATTTTTATTTTCTTGCAAACAAAAATTGTTTATCAACTAAAAGATGTATCGAATATATTTCCATAATCTAAAACAAATACTATTTTTGAATGAAGTCGTTATAAAACAAATATCCATTTATTGGCTAAAAATCCCATTGTCACGAGATTTCGTAAGAAAAAAAATTTTTAATACATCGATATTGTAGAAATAAGAAAAATATTTTTTAGGTCTCTTACACACTAATTAAAAATTGAAAACAGTGAATAACTTTGTACGTACAACAAAAGAAAAATTTACATGAAATACTTTCTTCCATCAGATTCAAAATTTACGTAACTTTTTAAAATCATCTTGCTTTCATAACACGGAGTAGTATGAGAATATTTTAGTACTCAAAAAATAATTTAAACTATTAAGTTTACTGTAATATTATTTACTTAAAATTAATCATTCAGTTAAATTCAGTAATTATCAGTACAATAGTTTTGATAAATAATTTTCTTTTTTAGATATTCATATAATGTGCATTTAAAAAATAAGTTAAAATGGTAACAAAAAAATCAAGCATTCTGATCAAATTCCAAAATCTTTACACGTTTTCCAGGCTCAAAAGCAAATAAAAAGCAAATTCTAAGTTTTGAAGGTTAAGAGATATCCTACTAAGTTTTTATATAGAAAACCTTTAAGCGAATATCTCTAAGTACTCGCTGCTTTTTTTTTTCACAATAATGGAAAAATTAACGCAAACACATCGGACATTGTAGCTGCCTTGTAATTAGACAGTATTTCAAAACAAAATGATCATTGTGTTTGAGATATTCTTATTACTGCGTAATTCAACCGCTCGAGAATACAATCGGACATAAAATTACACAGGAATAAACAAACTTAAATACTGACTACTTTGTTTTATATTACTAAGTACTAGATCGCTAAATGGCCAAATGTTGATATTGTTCCAAGTTTCTCCATGTGTGGATGAAAAGCAAACAAACAAATAAGTTTACAGATACCATCTTCTTCAGATAATTTTTTAAGTTATGCCAAAATATTGAATTCCACTGTAAGTATTAGTTTCCTTCTAGATTGAAGATGCAAAGATACTTTCGTGGAATTTTCAGAACCATTACCGGAAACAGAAATCACATAGCCAATGTGAAAATTGATAAATGAGTTACTTAGAATTTGCAATTATACTATACAAGTACATAAGTAAACTCATATATGGATAATATATATATCTTCAAATTCTGAAACATAATTCAATAGACGAAATTTCGAGATTATGTTCATAAATTAAAGTATTGATTTATAATAACAGCCTTTTACTTCACAAGCCTCGGCAATATCTGTATATTTTCTCAACAATTTTATCGTTTCAATTAACGTTTTATCGTTTTTGGTTCTAATTAAAAAGCCCAAGGTGTTCTGAAACATCATATGAAAGAATTGACATGTGAGCGGTGAGATTGAAACCTTTCATTTTTTTACTAATTTATAAGTTACACAATGCAACTCAATATTTTATGACTTGAATTAAATAAAATCAGTGCATACTCGTCAATCACCAACATATTTCTGATTTCCTCTTATTTGTAGAATAAGAAGGAATCACAATACATCGAATTCTAAAAGTGAATACTCTCTTGTAACTAATAATATTAATATCTTTGCCATACTTAGAGCAAGACAATGGATGAAGTACAGAAACAATATCTACGCTATAACCATGTTTAAGCTATTTAATAAATAACTAAAATGTAAAAGCACACGCATGGTGTATTACGACAAGTGTTCAAAAAAGGACTGCTTAAGAAATAGAAAGGCGGAAGTGACATTTCTTAACCGTTGCTTAACGACAAAGGACCAAACATACGCGATTGAGAAGGAAGATTTTATCGAGAGAGAGAGAGAGAGAGAGAGAGAACAGCAGGCATTCTTATAAGTTAACAAACCCAACTGCACAAAATACTAAATTGATTAACGAACGATGTCAGAGGACAGTCTATAACCATTAACATAAATGTTATAGCTGTATGGATGACAAATTCTTTATTATGTTAGAAAACAAAATAATTATTCCAGACGTAAGATTTTTAAAACTAGAAGTATTTTATTTTTATCTGTAAAAAAGTAATAACAAAATGTACTGTACTCAATAATCTCGTAGTCTCAATACATAATTATGAAGAAAATGAATCTGCTGCCGAGCTATACATTGTATAAATGAGTACACGAAACAATCTTTATTTTCATATTATAAAACGCTGCAAAATATAATCTGTTTAAACAGTAATATAGATTGAGTATAATTATGTAAATATACATATAAAGATATATTTTATTGAAATGTAATATTACATAAGTATGTAAATGGACAGATGTTATCAGGTAAATTGCATATAGTACTCGGGCGATGACAATGCAAAACAAAGCTAAGTACAAATGTTAAGAGTAACTAAAAAAAAAAGTAAATAGTATGTTAGTAACTGACTTATTACTATAAATCTTCAGTTTTAATACCAAATGCACTATAACAAATATCAGTCAGAGAGCTGTCAGTGGGTTGACGAAGTGTCCTAACCCAAAACTGGCAAAGCACCTGGGAACAGTGAATGATCAGTTAGCTGTATACTACTAATCATTCAATGTCAAAATTCAGGTTAGGACAACAGTACTATTTAGTTAATAGTTCGCGTAAAAGCTCAACTGTTGAGGGAAGATTGATTATATTTTTCATGAACTTTTGGATCCGCCAAAATGATTTGAATGATGATATGAAACAGGAGCATAACATTGAAAAGT
Organism: Thermobia domestica; assembly: GCF_964235325.1. Taxonomy (NCBI): domain Eukaryota; kingdom Metazoa; phylum Arthropoda; class Insecta; order Zygentoma; family Lepismatidae; genus Thermobia; species Thermobia domestica. Next base: position 88,004,235 of record NC_137459.1, read on the forward strand.
AAATAAAAAAAATACGAAGCTCTCCTGCGGTTTTATAAGCCATATTCTTCTATGTCAACCTGAATATTACTGAATTTAGTATGCTATTAACTTAACCAAGATTTCACGGGCCGAAATTTTCTTTGAATACTACTACTATTTGGAAGGAGGAAAGTAATTCCATTTCTGGAAAAAATCATAATAAAACGGATATAATACCTCGAGATTCCGCTTGGGGAAAGAAATTTTCCTCACACAGAAGGAAAAACGAACTCCAGATCTCAACAAACTGTGAACCTCCAAATCTCGAATACGTGTGCATTACATAGCTGAGTAATCAACTAACTTTCAATGGAAACTCTCCCAGTTTTGAAACGGACCGCAGCCATAAGTTTTTCGATCGCTTTTTAGAATAAATTCTATTAAATCGTACTACCACGGATTCACGCAAGATGACTCTTTGGGATAAGGAGAGAAATTCACGAAGAATTACATTTATAAGATTCCTCCCAATGAAAATTTTCCTTAACCATTACAATTACAGCAGAAACAGCAAAAAAATACGAAAATCTTGTATCAATATATTGTAAGATGTAGAACATTTAAGAATTTTGGAGCTAATCGCGTAATTTTGAAGATCTTTATATAAAACTAATAAAAAGGAATGTTAAACTAATTACCGTATCTGCCAAAGAATATGCAATTATTACAGAAACAGGAAGCTTATTTTATATTTTTTTTCCCCTTTATCTAGTGCATTAGTGATTTACCTTTTAATACAGTAATATCACATCCTACACATTATCACTAATATCATCTCCCGAATACTAGTCCACCTATACATTCAATCTGTGATTTAATTAAATTACGTCCATTCATCGCTTTCAAAAGATCCTTTTCTTATCAAAATCGAAATTAAAACAAGGAAAATAACATCTAACTTTAACTTTTTCTTCTTTCTTTTAGCTACCACTGCTATATAGACCTCTTATATAAAATACCCTTCGTGTTTGGGGACTTACTTCACCAGTCTTTGTAAATACATTTGCAATCAGATTATTTCAATGTATCTGAACACAAACATACGTGCGACTAAATTTACAAACAATCACTGTGTATATCAATTTTAATAACAACAGAATTCTTACACCTAGCAAGTGCCTGCAGAACTAATTCTGACTGGTAAACTAAGGCGCTACTTTATATAACTAACGTCTGAGTCTTCTTTTAACTACCAATGCTCAAAGTACATGAACGCATACTTTTTAAATTTGTACATGCATTAATGTGTAAGATCAAATATTCAAAATAATAGTTGGTTCTACTAGTAAACATCATCATCGTCGTTGTAAAATTTCATCTTCAAAAATGCAAATACATTACCATCCAGTAGCCCTATGAATGTTCTCAGGCTCTATTATATTTAACTGAAACTAAAAAATGCACTCTACCTGTGCTAGTTATTAACAAAACGAAGACGTGAAACTATGTTTTCCGCAGGCTACACACAAAAACAAAACTACATACACGTTACATATATATATAACCTACATTAATAATGTGAGTTTCCCAAATGCTTCTCAAATACGTAACAAATATCAACTACATATATATATATATATAAGTATTACATGTAAGTAATTATAATTTTTTATACATGAAAAACATATTTTCATTATATCAGTATTAGTTCTTTAAAATGTCCACACAAAAAGGCATTCTTGGATTTTGATTTCAGTAAAACTGCACAGTAAACAATCAGTTAACGGCTGCAAATAATACATTTTCTTGTTAGCTCTGGTCAAGTTTTTTTTTTTTTTTTTTTTTTTTTTTTTTTTTTTGAATACTGTTGTAAGAGACTGACAAAATCTTCACACATTCTATAGTGATAGCACACCACAGTACAAATATCACAGTTATAATTATTCTACTTTACTTTTTTTTCTCTCTTCTCTTGTTAGGCGTCCCCATACACGCCAACAAATGAACTTAACGGCAGTTATATGAAAAAAAATGTGTAAAGTAGATTATTTCTAAAAAGAATCTAGTGTTGTACTTTGTATACACAGTGTTTATCATCAAAACAAAACAAAAAATAATAATACAAATAAAGCTGTTCATATATGTAATAAATTCTCAAGTGGAGCACACAGGTAAACACTGTGGCTTACAGTTGCATCATGAAAATGCAACGTGAAAAAAATATATATCACTTGGCACTTTAAAAGTGCATTAGCAAGTCAACACACGTATTGTTACAAATAAATGTAACATTTCTTGCTTTTGTTTTTAGTCTTGGAAGATATATTTCAAGTCGTGCTCATACAGAGCAATTAACAGCATAATACCTTGGCCAGACAGTAATCCTAGGAACTGCAGAATTAACTGGAAAAATGAGCCTCCTTCTTTGGAATGACTGCTTGTCAGTTCTGGGATCTGCCAAAAAAATAAATAAATAAATAAATAAATAAATAAAAATGAAAAAAGAAAAATATAAAAACTTATTCATTTATTAATAAACACAATTAACACAATCATTAGAAATGCTACTATAAATTATGTTACGACAGAGGTGTTTTAAGTTTTCGTCATTTTCACTTTACGCTGAGAGCCTGATCTACTCGTCGTTAAATCAGAACATACGCTCCTGTCAAACATTTTCTCACTATTAGGGTAATCAAACGTCCTCTTTTCTCCGAGGAAAAAGAAAAAAAAAAAAGAAAGCAGGAAAGAAAGAAACGCGTCCGAGCAGCTTTTAAAAATATAGTAGTATCTCAGAGCTTTTAAAGAATTGAGTTGAGTTGAGTTTGGTTTAGCGTCCCTTTCAGCAGCAAGGCTATATGAGACGTGGACCTACTGATTAACGTGAAATCCGAACCACATGAGCTCCCGCCGGGAATCGAACCCGGGTCTCCCACGCCAAAGGCGCGTACGCTAACCGCTTAGCCACGGAGGAGCTCAGCTTTTAAAGAAATACAATCAGAATTAGGTTATTTATAACAAGTAATCTCCTGAATGGGTTTCCACAATTGCCGAAGAGAATCAGTCGGGTGTTTAAACGACTAGTGGTCCTGTGTTTTGTGATTGGTATTACTGATGACGTTACACAACTTTGGTTCTTTTATCTTTCAGTTTCGCGTTCTTTGCGATGAGTTCAGTGTTGCCATATTAAGGCATAAATCCCGTGGTGTTGGGAGTTTTCTCGTGAAGGATTGAGGGACTATATATTATTCCTAAAGACGCTTGCTCTTTCCATAACAACCTCCTTCAAGAATCAATAGAATTTGTTTTACTATCTTTACTTATCATTATTAGCATGGTTCAGAATGATAAAACAAACAAAATAAACAGAAAACGCAAAGCCAAATAAACAAACAGATCGATTGTTGGGATAAATATATATTTTCCTTACTATCACAAGATTTAATAGTTATGGAATTTAGTCCTGTTTAAAGCATTGGCCATTATTTCACGACTCTGTTCTATAGTATTGTAATGAAATTTTAAGAACAAAGTAAAAACAATCGTATTTTATAAGACATATTAACAAACTTTATTCTAACGTTAAAAGGAACATTCAAATAACTAATATTATTTTTTATTGTTTTTAGAAATGGGAATTTTAAAAATCATAATATATTTCGTTAATTATGCCATGAATATCTAAATGACAGAAAATAAATTTTTAAGTAAACAGTTTAAGTGTGTTGATGGTTAATTAGGTCTCAGACAAAAGCCTGAAAACGATCACGTACTCTCTTATATCATTAAAAGTCATTAGAAAAAGTAATTTTAGAAACCTTCGTGGTCAAACTAATGTAAATTGTTAAACACAAAAAGGTGCCCAAGAGACTGAAAGGGCGTTCAGATCCTAATTCGAAAAAACAAAAGCATGAGTGGACAGCGCAAAACCGGTGGTGTCATAAAACAACCTCTCTTAATGTAAGTTACATTTTTCCTTTTGTATACCAAAACATTGTCACTTTAGAGTCCAAAGCTTAACGTCTAGTCTCCTGCCTTATTGTAGAAAGTTGTCTTTTTATTAGCTAACTTTCTTTCTAATACCATTTGTCTCATAAACTAAATTCTATAATTATATGTAAATAAAGCTATTTTTGTAAAATAATATTAATAATAAAATAAAAAATAAAAATAAAAACGTTTGCCTTTTACTTTAATTTTACCAAACATCTATTCAATTTAAGAGGAAAAAAAAAACTTTCGAACTTTTGGCTCCCTTAATTAATTCAAATTCTAAACCCCACCTATCCCAGTATTTAAACATAGAGAAAAATTTAGCTAATAAAAAGAAAACTTTCTGCAATAATGCAGGAGACTAAACGTTAAGCTTTGGATTCTAAAGTGACAATGTTTTGGTATATGAAAGGAAAAATATCACTTACATTAAGAGAGGTTGTCTTATGGCATCAACCTTTCTTATTTCCTCGTCTACTTAAAAAATCACAAGCATAAACTGACATATTCCATCTGTAAATGTCGATTCCCAGTCTGAACTGACCATTTTTAGTCTGTTTGGGAAGTTGAAATATTTACCTTTTGAGACAGCTTCCTTATTGGCAGTGAGCAAACTGGACATGACCTATATAACATGTTTACGGAGCACTTCTCACATGCGATGAAATGTAGGCATGGGCTGAACTGTACTTTTCGCTCACTGCACAAACATACGACGCAAAGGTACTTATCGTCTTCGTTAATAGTTGCAAAGCGGCGTTTCTGTTTAGAGTTATATGCCTGTAAAATAAGAACTGAATCAGAATACAAGAAAAGTATATAAACTTACCAGTTTACTAACACTGCCATGTAAGACAAATATTAGGTGAGAACAAAAAAATAATAGCAAAGGATAGAAATCACGTGTATATTTTATAGGTTGTACCACGTTATATAGGAATACATTTGCACTACTTATTAAATAACCTGTTAAATAACTACAATAAACAGGAGATCGACGCTTTCTCACCAAACGAAAGCACTGCGTATACTCACGAAATGTTAATGTGTTTCACATGGATCTTTATTTCTTGTTCCCTCATAATATGTGTTCTGTGTATCAGAAAACAACGGGATTAGTATCAAGTGGATCAGTTTTACAAAATGAGTGCTCTTAAGTGTTAGACAGCACAGTGAGACAAGTGGTGTCAAAAAAATTCAAAATGAGAGATTTAAAAAAAACTCAATTATTTTATGACTAATTTCATTGCAATTTCTAATCTATGGAACATAAGTCAAAAATCAACATAGTAGAGTTACTATCCTCAGGAATGTTCTCATCTATATCTTAATTAGCCTATTGAAACGGAGAGTGGCACCAGAAATTTTAAAAGACAATTATAGAAAAGTTCATTTTTCCTTATAACTCGTTACATTATAATTTCATCCTATGTAAAAAGCAAGAAGAAAAGTGGACAAAAATGCAACTGCTAGATGCCAATTAGCGTCAAGGTGACAACACTACAAATTTTCAAAGATAATGAGTACAGAAAATTTTATGTTTCTTCGTAAGTAATTGCATTATACTAATGTTATAAAAAAAAGTTTTTTCCGTGAACTTTTTTTTCAATAAAAAACGTTCTTTTTCATCTTTTTTTTTCAAATGTCTGTCTTTTTCTGGCAACTATTATTTATTGATTTATGTTCCAGATTATTGAAATAATCATCAGAACTTGAGTCGAAGCCCTCGTAACTTACAAATCGTTTGTTTCTTTGTCCTATACGAGCAAAATTGTGTGATTATCCCTTTCGAACCCAGGTTCATTTTTGACGTTTTTCTACATTTTCAGTTAGTGACTTATTGCTTAAAAACCATTTACCCGATTGATTTGGTCAAGGCCTTGTTTTTTAGAAAAGGGGTGTGGCTATTTTTTGGTGTAAGTTATATTGCAGTGTTGCCAACGGGTAGGAAACTATTGAGGGAAATGTAGGGATGAAAATTTACAAAAAGTTCCATAACCGAATTTCAATATGGTGCCTTCCATTTCAATTCAGGCAGAGCATGTACCATCACCATCTCAGATATTGTTGAAACTTTTTTTGTAGCAACTAGACATGTTTTTAAGAGACCCATATTTTTTTGTTTTGTCGAAAAAAATTTTCCCGCCAAGTAATGGGCCATCAAAGACGGAGAGTACAATTTATGAATTGTAGAAGACATGGAAAATGGTCAACTTCGGAGCCTCACCATTCGGCTATGGAGACAGGTAGAGTTATAATTCTTGTTGTGGTATGTACATAGGGATATAAATAAACTATATTTTACTATAGTTTGGTTTGCGCGTGCGTATCTTTTTGTACATAAATTAACAAATGAACGTCAATTTATCTGAAAAGTCGAAGTTTGCGATTTTTTTTCGAGCACTTCTAGTTCGAATTTTAAAATTCTGTTTTCACGGTTGGTAAGACCTGGTTACCCGCTTTCCGAAAAAAAAATTTGTATCGCTTCTGTGTGCAATCGTTTTGTCGCAAAAAATTCGACAAATTGTAAAATTTTCAAAAATCGCCATGTTTGGGCGCCATTTTCTCGAAAACACCATCTTTTAAAATTCTGAAATTTTGTCAGATGGTTCAACTTTACATGACTAATAAGCACACCAAACACCATTCTCGACCAATGCTTCATGAATTAACTGCAGCCTTTTAAAGTTAGCGAAGTTTCCTTAACTTTGATGTCACAGTTAGCAACACTGGGAACAATAAAAGTGCAATGATTTGATGATGTTTGTGGTTCACATTCATTAAATGAAGAATAAAAGGTTTCTTGACTGTTTTTTATTATTATTTTGATCAAGAAGGCTCTCTGAAATAGTAAAATGACCCTCCCCCTACTCCTCCGTTTTCTTAAACCGAAATAATCTGAGGTGGAAATTACGATTACGAAACACACAAATTTTAAGTTTACTTGAAATGGCCATCCAATAAATTCTGATGATCTACAAAAAGTCTGAATTATTGCCTCAGTGATGATTTGGAATGCTCCAGACAAAGTCTCAATTAAGTGCGATGTCATTACAGTGATCGAAAAAGGACAAAAAATTAAAAAAAAATCGAAACGTTTTCTTACGCGTTCCAAAAAAATTTACTGACTTTTTAAACAAAACAATCCCAACATAAGAGTGGGTCACTCGGAATTTTACAGTATTCGACAAATGAGTCCTCAGCCTGTGTGTGTGTGTGTATTCTGCAAATTCTAGGTTAGCTGCTACTGCGTTGCTACAAATCAAAGGTTCAGCCTGTATTGAAGCTGTCATGAGTGACCTATTTCCTTTAGTAGTATGATCCGTAGAAAATGACAACTGTCTTCTTCAAGAATGTGGTGAATGTCCTGGAGTGGAACGAATAAGTGTAGAGTCTTTAATCATTGATCCTGATGAAAATGAGTGTTACGTATGCCATATGGGAAAACAATAATCTCGTTAAAAAAACTGTCACTTCCTGTTTTCGTATCGTACATTGCTGATTTAACTGTAAGAATTGTAATTCATGACTACATCAAGAAAATCCAAAGAGAATTAATTGCTGCCGAAAAGCACCGTATAAAATTTCAAGATACAAATTATATTTTACTTCATGTGGACTTTGCTGAAAACTGGACTGTTATTCTGCAAAGTGAAATTCAGAGTTATCACCGGAATATGAAACAACTGACAGTTTTGTTGTAATAAACGACGATAAAACACACGATTCGGCTCATTTACTCATAGCCATAGACAAGATTCTAAAAATACTTGAAGAAAAGCAAAAATATATTTTATAGAAAAAGGTTTGAATACGAGAAAAAAAGTGTCTACAATTTCCCAAACCGTGTCAGTGATTTCTGGTGGTGCTGCATCCCACTTTAAAAATCGCTGTCAGATGTTCGAGATGCAGACAGGTCCGATAAAGCAGTGGTTTTGCAGTGAAACCGGCCATGCAAGGGTCTCTGCGACGGTATTGAGGGGGAGGGGTGTAAAGAATGTGGCAACGCGACATAACCTTAAGCAAAAACAGATACACAGTATTAAAACCGCAGAAGAAAAAAAATGAAATGAAATCTTTAAGTTTTACGTCCCACGCTTATGCCGGTTAGGCTAAAGAAGACGGTGATTATGAGAAATGAATGAAATGGTGGAATGTAGAAAGTGGGGGAAAACGGGATAACCCCGAGAAAACCCACGAGCACGGTGTTTGTCCACCACAAAACCTACACGGCGCGAGCTGGGATCGAACCAGGGACCCCAAGCACCGGAGATGAACGCTCTACCACTCAACCACCGCGCCCCCACTAAAACCGCAGAAGAATTCGTGAGTAAAGTGCAAGTACAAACTCCGGGTATTACTCTCGTTTTGTTGCCTGGAACTCAATTCGACGACTTCCGGAAGACAAAAAGGAAAAGTATGCGACCGGTAACTGGTATTCAACGAAATCATCTTTGGCTTTCGGAAAATGGCGAAGTTTTTATGGCAGTAACGGGTCACCATGAACTAACTTCATGCTTCCCCCAAAATCGAACTTCTGCAATTCAAAGTGAAGATTTAAGAAATCTGCCAAAAGGAACTTTTGTTACATACATAGGCCTATATGTATGATAACCAGTGGTGCGTAGCAGAAATATTATGAATAAATCATGAATTACGTAAGGTTGAAGTGCTGTTTATGCTTCCACATGGACCTTCAGCATTTGTGACTATCGCCAATGTGCTACGCAGGGGCGGATCCAGGACGGACTTCTGGAAGGAGGAGGGGGTAATACTGCTACTTAGAGCTACTTTTAAGAGCTCCAAACTCTGAGATCGGTTTTATTTATATATAAACTAACATTTCTTCCCCCTAGATCCACTCCTGGACGAGTTGTGAGTGAGCCAACACCCATTGGAGCACCTGGATGGTTACATGCTATTAGCGAAGAAGACACCAACCAAGCTAATGATTGGTCCATGTAAATAATAATAATACTAATAATAATAATAATAATAATAATAATAATAATAATAATAATAATAATAATAATAATAATAATAATAATAATAATCAGTGAAATTTTGTTTCCGAAGACCATTTTAAGTAAGTCAACTTGAAATTTCTGCGTTTCGTAATCGTAATTTCCACCTCAGATTATTTCGGTTTAAGAAAACGGAGGAGTAGGGGGATGGTCATTTTACTATTTCAGAGAGCCTTCTTGATCAAAATAATAATAAAAAACAGTCAAGAAAACCTTTTATTCTTCATTTAATGAATGTGAACCACAAACATCATCAAATCATTGCACTTTTATTGTTCCCAGTGTTGCTAACTGTGACATCAAAGTTAAGGAAACTTCGCTAACTTTAAAAGGCTGCAGTTAATTCATGAAGCATTGGTCGAGAATGGTGTTTGGTGTGTTTATTATTCATGTAAAGTTGAACCATCTGACAAAATTTCAGAATTTTAAAAGATGGTGTTTTCGAGAAAATGGCGCCCAAACATGGCGATTTTTGAAAATTTTACAATTTCTCGAATTTTTTGCGACAAAACGGTTGCACACAGAAGCGATACAAATTTTTTTTCGGAAAGCGGGTAACCAGGTCTTACCAACCGTGAAAACAGAATTTTAAAATTCGAACTAGAAGTGCTCGAAAAAAATTTGCAAATTTCGACTTTTCAGATAAATTGACGTTCATTTGTTAATTTATGTACAAAAAGATACGCACGCGCAAACCAAACTATAATAAAATATAGTTTATTTATATCCCTATGTACATACCACAACAAGAATTATAACTCTACCTGTCTCCATAGCCGAATGGTGAGGCTCCGAAGTTGACCATTTTCCATGTCTTCTACAATTCATAAATTGTACTCTCCGTCTTTGATGGCCCATTACTTGGCGGGAAAATTTTTTTCGACAAAAACAAAAAAATATGGGTCTCTTAAAAACATGTCTAGTTGCTATAAAAAAAGTTTCAACAATATCTGAGATGGTGATGGTACAATTTTATATTTTTTTGCCTGAGTTGAAATGGAAGGCACCATATATTTTTGTATCTAGCATCACTGTTGCCATATGGGTCCAAGTAACCTAAAAATATTCTTTGGTGTCTTGACAAGATACGGTAAAAACCTGAAGTCGCTGGCTTCCATTCAAAGAAAGAAAAGAAAAAATTTTCTGTCATCATACATATGAAATTTCGACACTTTTTACGTCTCAGAAGCAAAAATCAACAGATATACCGAGGCTACAGCTTCTCTAATTGTCCTATTGAAACTTCTTATGGTGCATTCACAGTTATCTTTCCACTTAGAGAACAAGGTCTACTGTAAACCTCAACTGTACTTCCCCTAATTATCCTATTGAAACTTTCTATAGTACGTTGTGTAGGTCAAAGACGAGACTTTTAGATACTGGTACGTTTGTTCCGATGTAGCCAACAATAGGGAAATAATAGAGACAAAACAGGTAATTTTTCCAAAATTTCCCCCTAAAATAGGGAATTAAAATTTTCTGTAGCTGGCAAAACTGCTACCAGACAGACGCAAACTATCTTAAAATAAACATTGGTACACCACTAACATATCCTACGAGTATCATGGCGATATTTAAGGAACAAAGCTTCTAATTGCCAAAAATGTATTACGGTAAACAGAAAAGTAAAAAAACTAGAAAAATCAAGGGTTAGAACCTAAATACGAATTTTTCGTGCGCCCCGTGATTAAGCCATTGTAATGATCTGTACCCTTGTTTGTTCAGTAAGGACAAATGTTCGACTAGCGTATGTTGACTTGCGTTCGGACGTATAGGTACGGATTTATAAACAAAAATTTCGAAAATTTCTATTTTGTTTTGCCAAAATTTAGGGAAATTTTAATTTCCCTAGTTGGTAACACTGCGCGCAAACCAGTCCAATTGATGTCAACAATTAGTATCTATCTGACGTATCTATCTGACAAGTCTTAACGAGGTCACTCTACAACGAAGGAAGCTACAGGGGAAAAAAATAAAGAAAAATCGAAATTTTAAAATTCTCCAATTTTTGGCTGGGGTGAAATTTGAGAAGGAAATTTCGATAACCAAGAGAAAAAGAAACTAATATCATAAACTATAGTCCAACCATATTTGAAAAAAAAAAAAAAAAAGAATATCCCGATATCACAATTAGTGTCCACACAGAAGCGGATTATAAAAGTGACACATCCATGTGTGCCACTTTGGCCACCTGGGTCCGAAAGGGCTGTTGTACATTTGATTACTTCCTTTTTTTTTTAACTAGTAACTCTTGTTGTAGTAGTTATAGCCTCGACCACTAGCGGATCCAGAAGGATCGTTTAGGGCGGGCGGTCTGCTTCCTAGAAGATGAGCATATCCTCAGGGTGAAAAGAATTTTACTTTGCAAAAATCTGACGCATATGAATGCTGGACTGGAGGGGGAGGTAAACCTAATTACCATGTTCTATTTTGGGAATCAAATTTGTATTTTTTTTTTAAAATGAAAGTATATTCCTTCTGTAGATTTAAATTAAATGCGCAATTTCGTTTCGGAGACATGGCGGTGTGATGATTCACTAGTTACCACAATATATCAGATGCACTGTCTTGCACAGTACTTGCACAAAAGAAAATACTGTATTGACGATGGCATTCATTTTAACGAAAGAGTGTACAAATTGCACTAATCATTTATATTTTGAATAACAATTGCGGGACAACAGTTAAAAAAAATGTGACACACTCGGTCTACGCAAAAATAGATAACAAAAGTATACATGAATAAAGAATAATATAAAGTGTCAACAAATAACAAAAGACATTATGATATTTCTATGTGCATTCATGTTCAAAATGGTTGTCGCATATCTATAACTGTCTTGTTGTACGAATATAGTTTGATAATGATTTTGCAGGGTACTTTGGATACTGATACTATGTGTATAATCGGGAAATGTATATTTGTGGTAAATTTCATAGGAAAAGAATTATAAATACGAAAATTAGAATAAGTAAAACAGAATGTTGTTAAATGGACAATAAAGTTTTATTTTCCTTTTATTGTTCTTATTTACTGCCCTTTTGATATGAAATTTGCCGCACACATGTCTTTGCCGATTATATCATACTAACATTATAAGAAATACCGGGCGAATTCGTTATCAAATTATATTCCATATTTATAGACACGCGACAATAATTTTGGACATGATTCTACATTTCTTGGTAGTAAAAATAATACAATAATTAATTATAAAGTGATGTTTAATTGTATATGGCACACCAGGGGTGCCCATCCCCCTCAAAGCTGATGGCGCACTCCCCCCAAAACTAATAATGTTTTCCCTCCTCAAAACTCAAGTCCTCTAAAAACAATTGCACAGTGTAGCAGTAGTTTTTATAGTATTAGTAATTGTTATTTTTGTTGTTTTTATTCCTGTTGTAGTATTATAGAATGCTTGTAGTAGTAGTAGGGGCAGTAGTAATTATAAAAATGGCATTACTTTTATTAGTAGTCTTGGTAGTGTACAATACTAAATATGTTCTATAAGGATATTGAAGGGTATAAAAACTTCTACACACTGTGTATGGCACAGGTATTCTTTTTTTACAATTAGTAGTATTATTTTTTTTTTTCTTTACAAAATATTGATATAATTCCCTTGTACATGAAAAGTAAGACGCAAGTTATAAGTTATTGAGTTTGATACCAAAAGAAAATGTTATCCTCGAAATTAGCCTACAAAAAGAAGTGATATGCAACAAAAAACATTCCTGTAAAAGAGCCAAGTACGAGTGGCCTTAAAAAGAATTGAAATCACAAAAATAGGCGCCAAGTTCTGGTGGACAACAGTTACAAACACTCACTGGCTCACTTCAAATTTAGATTTGAAACTTGGCTGTTATCTGTATGGTTACCACTAGCTCACAATTATGTCAAACTACTTTATAATTTTCAACAGACAACATAGGCAAGTTTCAAATCTAAATTTGAAAGTGATTCCTTGAGTGTTTGTAACTGTTGTTCACCAGAACTTGGCGACATCCTTTCATATAGCAACTTGCGCGGTACTTCATTCATAGAGTTTCTAAGCAGGGGGTAGGGGGATTCATTCTCGAGATTAAAAAAAAAATCGCATCGTGTTCCAATGTTATTCTGACCACAGCAAAATTACTTATTCGACATTAGAGTAAAATTCTTCCCCATTTTTTTTATTCCCCCCAATTTTTTTTCTCGATGGCACAACTTGCGGCATTCATTCCTGCTGTGGGCGGCCCTTCTCTCTTAAAACGAACCAATTTTTACAGATTGCTTTCATTTCTGTTTATATCAGAATTCAGAAAATTGAAGATTGAAAAAAAAAATATATATATAATATTCAAACTGAACTCCAAGGATGTTTAGTGACTCTGTGATTATTCCCAGTGATAGTGATTGCCCGAACATGAATTTCGTGGCTTTCACCTCAACAAGATTGTTATTATTTTTGCCTTAAAAGAACTGGCCTACGCACTCAAGGGCACAGATCAAGTACAGGAGAATGAAATGGATACACTTCCAAATACATAATACTAATCTCCACTGTATTTAAACCTTGTACTGTACTACTAACAGTAACCCAGAGTAACGATTTGAAGTTAAACTACAGCAGTAACATGTAAGGAAATGATTTATGAATATAAATGCTATATAAATATAATATATTGCCGTACTTCTTAACCATATAAATCACTACGAAGGCAAATGCACAATTTATTCATAAAATACTGCAAATAATGTAATAACAAAAATATCAATACTAAACTTTCTCTTACACAAACTCAACAGAAATTTTGTCTGATCTAGCACGAATTGTGTATAAATTTTACATGAATTAAAATATGAATTAAAATTATGTAGAATAACAATATAAGCTATTATTATGTATAAATAAAAAAAAAACTGAAAGATTAGCAAAGCCTACAACAAAATGAACGAAAGATCAGAAATGTAAAACCAAAGTGATGTTTCTGTTCATCACAGCACACAAACTACATTTCCAAAAACATACCGACTGGCGATATTATTTGACAATATAAGATATTTTAAAAAAAATGCAAATTAAAATTTAAGTTTGAAAAATTCTCACCATTAAACGAAATTACCAATAGACAATAAAGTGCCTAAAAATTATTGTTTTTATTTCATCTCAGATATAATATGGACCCCGTTTGATCTAATGGCTAACACGCTTGCCTTTGGTGCGCGTGACCCCGGGTTCGATTCCCGGTGAGGGTACTGTTGAACGAAAATAGTGGTTCGGATTCCACTATAATCAGTAGGTCCACGTCTCCTTTAGCCATCCTGGCACAACCGTGGGACGTTAAGCAAACACATATGTATAATATATAACTGTTCATTAAAAATATAATATAGCCTATATACCGGTACACATTTTTTACGATTGTAGTTGTGCCCTTTTGTTTCAGTTAAAGATTTTAAAAAAGCAATTTCAAAAACTTTTTCGAGTTTGTTCATCTTCCTTGATTTTGTTTGCGATTCAGATACGTCCAAGGAGTTCAACTTTGTACTCAGACTCATGACTTTTGGGAAATACCCACGAAAATAATTACGGCAAAAACTACGACGGACGGAAACCACACAACGGCCTTAGTCACTTTGCAGTCCATCTCTGGGAAAGTTACAGCACAAACTCAAATCTACGTCCTTTCTTGTTCCTGGCAAATCTGTCGATAACACGATCGTAATCTACAATTGTCCCGGTGCGTATACAGTAGTGCCAGGCCGCTAAGTCGATTTGCAGTCATCCGGGATCGTAGCCATGTCTTCAACCTTTTTAGTGTTGAAAATGTTCTTTCGGCCGATGCTCTGTATAGGGTATTTTGTCCGACTACACCGCTATTGCAGTGGTATAATTGAGTATGTAAAGAAAAAAATCATTAGACCAGACTAGGAATAGGGAGTTGGAAATTGGTTGTATTAGGTAATTTCTTAAACACAGTTTTTACAAACATAGTATAATTATAGCTATGCTTACAAAAAAAAACAATAAAATTGTATTTTATTAGCCTTCGCCTAGGTAGGGCTTCGCCCCCAGACCCCCAATTTGCTCTACATACGGCCTCGCACGAAATAGCAAATGCTCCTACGTGCTACTGTGGCACAATATTTCGCGTTCTTCCTTCTGTCTCTTTCATATAGAATTGGATTGAGTTAAAACTCTGTCATGAAATTCAAACACCTCGAAAGGCATTTTAGTGAACCACCCCAACTCTTTTCCTTCCCTTCTATGTTAAGTAACAAAAAAAAAAAACGCTCAAATACATGTTTATTTTAAATGAAAAAATAAACTACCAACTTTCATGTCTCTAACCGTACGGGATTCCTAGGTATGGATACCTTATAACAACAACAACAACAACAACAATAATAATAATAATAATAATAATAATAATAATAATAATAATAATAATAATAATAATAATAATAATAATAATAATAATAATAATAATAATAATAATAATAATATTTTCATCCCTTTTCTTTCCTTCTAGGTAAAATATCCAAAACGCTGAAATGCGTATTGAATTATTTGAGTGAGAAGTCCATACACCAACATGTTTCTTACCTTGAAAAATATTCTTAGATATTGATATTATAATAATTGCATTCCGCGCCCCCTTTTCTTTTCACCTCTTTTTCCCGATCTTACTAAAGTATCCAAAAACGTTGAAACGCGTGTCAAATTATTTAAAATGAGAAATATAAATACCAAATTTCAAGCCTCCATCCTTAAGGGATTCGGAGAGAGGACCACCCCTTCCTTTCTTCGAATTCCAAGAAATCCTTCCTCAGTGATTCCCCACGTCAAAAACTCTTATCTACTGTCCGAATTTCAAGATTTTAGCTTGAGCGGTTTGGCCTGGGCGATCAGTTATTCACTCAGGACCGCGTCTTTTATATAACAGCTTGTAGCTTGTGTTATTTTCCAAGAAAAGATGAAATGCCATTAAAAGTCACAATGAATCCCTGGACCCTTACTAATGTTTCCGTGTTGAACCCCAAAAGTCACGGCTCTCTCTGTTGATGTAGTAGCTAGCGAACGTATCTTTGATACATGAGGTTCTATAGTTTGATTCCCGGTGAGTGAGCATCGAACGCACTACAGTAGTTCAGATCTAACTTTAAACTCTAGTTCTCGTTCTGTAAAGCATCGCACTTGACAAACGACGTAACCAACAGAAAAGTCTCAGATTCAGAGAGCTTTTCGGTAAGGAGTGCTCAAGATTCTATATTTCTCTTTATTGAAGGTAAAAGTACTTGAAGTTTCAAGACCCGATTTCCATTTCCATATCCTTTTTCTAAGACACAATTTTAAAATATACCTTTTGAGTTCAAAGAGTGAACCGTCTTACCCTCCTTCCTACAGCTGTTCGTCCAACGAATCAATCATATTCTTGCCCCTTTGGGGCTTATGGTGACCGCCTCAAGGAACTAGGGACAGAAGTATTAACACTTCAAATGTGTCTGCATTAAGTACCACACATTTTGATTAGACTCTAAGGTTTGTCACAGATTGAATCGGTAGGGAAAAGACCATATAAATACTGGAAGTAAAACCCAGACCTTGGGGGGGGGGGTCGCCCCCTCCGCCCCCCCTTGGATCCGCCAGTGGTCTCGACTAATAATGATATCGTTGTTATAAACAATAATTTTATAAGGAAAATTTCCCTCCTTTTTACATATTAGTTTCAATACTGTTGCTGAGAAATACAGGGTGTTTCAAAATGAATATCGGGGATTTAAGTCTTCGTAGTACTTATTACATTTTAAGTACAATTATAAACAATACATCAAGTAAAAGAGAACCTCAAACAGTTTTTACTACAAGTGTTCGATGTGAGCTTCATTCGTCACACGGCACACATCGAGTCGATAGGCGAGAAAGGCCCATAAACTTTCCGCCATATGGCACAAAACACATTTAATTCAGGGGAGTCTCGTTTCAACTGTACCATCTCCTGAGGATTTGCTGACCGCCAGATGCGAACATTGAGTGTTCATATTAGCACTTAGGTGAAATGTCGATTTATCACTGAAGACGACACGATCTAGAAAATCTTCACTGTCATGCAGCAATGTTTCATTTGCGAAATTGCGTAGTATGTAGGCTTTGGACTTTTAGCAACTGCAAACGATAAGGACATAGTTGTCAGCGTCTCCTCAATATTCTTCACACAAACGGTTGCACTGTAACTACAGATTCAGTCTTCGCAAAATTAAAACACAAAAAGCTTTCTGCTCTCTAGCCTTCATCTTTGCTACTAGCTGTTTCTAGCAGCAGACAGAGAAAATAATGCATGTGCATGCGTGCGTACAAAACTGTTTGAGTTACTCTTTCATTTGAAGTTAATTGTAACTATTACTACAAAGTTTCAAAACCCTAATTTTCATTTTGAAACATCCTGCATTACTTCAAATTATGTCATCCTATATTCATGTCTTGTATGTACATATCATCAGGGCCTTAGGCAATTTTTCACCCCCTGCAATGCCATAATTTGCGGCCTTCCCCTTTTACAAGAACAAATCTTAAAAGTCACGATTTTAAGTATGCTACTCCAGCATGAACAACGAAGGGGAGGTAAAGTGCACTTGCACTCAGAAAGGCTTAAATACTTACTACAAATACAATCTCGTTGTGTCTGTTTTTTCTTTAAATATTATTCTATTATGTTAGTGAAAGGTAAAGCAAACACACCTGAAAGATGGTAATCCTTTTTATAGAATTCAATATCGAACTTCAATCTCAATATATCAGTTTGCAATTGAGAGGGTTAGCGCAACAGTGATCTAACCCATTTTTAAAAATGGAGAAAAATCAAGTTAAACTTAAACACATGTTTTTTTTTTTCAATATAACAAAAGCAAGCACAAGTGGTTGAATGTGTCATACATTGTACATATGTATATTGTACAGAAAGCCACATGTGTTTAACTTGATTTTTCTCCATTTTTAAAAATGTGGCTTAGACCACTGTTGCGCTCACCCCATCAATTATAGTGCAACTAGCTCTTTTATCTTTATTTTTTTGATTTTTCTTCTACATCTTTTTTTAAAGTTGTTTCCACCTTCAATGATAACGATTTTACTTGTGACAAAGACAAGACTAGCTTCCATATCAGAACTCTGATAACGAACTAAATGGAGCAGGTGTTCGAGAATTGAGTTCTTGTATTAAACAACAATCAAGCAATTTGTGCTGGGATTTATTTGATCATTTGCTTTAGCATTGTCTATGTGACTTTAAACTAACGTGACCTAAACATAATTTATGAATGTAGTAATCAAATAGAAGACCAGAGTAGTAAATTTAACTACCATCATCATGAAGTCTGTTTCCAACAAGAAATATTTATTTTAAATAATATTGTACTTATGACAGATATTGCCGCCCCATACAAATGCACATGTTGCACATATGGCAGAGCTGGCTCTGCATATCATGTATCTAGTCGACAAATTATTTATGTGTGATATTTAGAAAAATACTAGTAGGCAAATTAGTATTAGTTTTTACCTTCAGAAAAGTTATTTGCATTTTATACTGTACGTGATATTATTTTCGTACTTATTAAAGGTCTGCTTTCACGAAAAAACAAATTTTCATTTATACTTTTATTTCTTAGTTGATATTGATGAAACACTGTTGAAACCCGAATTGTTAGTAAGTATCCTGCTCATATATATTGTAAAATATTTGCTCCGTATCAGTATCTAGAGTTTAATTTATGTTGTATTTTACGGTAATTACACCTACATAAAAATACTTCATACTTAAATAGACATTAGATACATAAAGAAATGACTATTTGAAAAATAAAACGAAATTTAGAAAAAGCGAGAGGCGATTTTTTTTAAAAAAAAAAACTACATTTCTGAAAATACACGAACGTTTTTTTTTCTATTTGTAACACTACATTATACTAATACAATTAGTTTTATTCTTTCCAAAACTATTGATAGAGAATATTTGGTGAATATGCATTTCCTCGTAAAATTGCATATATATATATATATATATATATATATATATATAATAGACCGATCTTTTTATTAACAAAATATATGGCATTACTATTACCAATTTTACTCAATATTGAGTAGTTTTCTACCAATTTTGGGATAATGTTTTGAAGGATATTTTAAATCAAAGAAGAGCGGACAATAGCAATTAATTTGAAGTACCTACCACAAATTTTATATAAAATAATATCAATGTTTTGAACACATTATCGTCATACTGTAGGCCTACATGTATTGTAGTTAGTGAAAAATCAGTATTAAAATGTTTCAAAGATATGATTGAGAATTTTGTCGCACTATAGTAGGTTTTAGGATAAAATTCTGGTGGGAGCGTAGATAGCAAGTTACCTGTACTTCTTTGCAGAGAAATATTGTTAATAACATTCGTCAGTTTCGTAGAAGAATGGGCACGGTGACTCAGTGGTGGAGCGTTCACTGTGGTGTGTGGGGTCTATGGTTCAATTCAAGGTCAAGTAAGTTTGTGGTGGACAACATCGTGTCCATGAGTTTTCTCAGGGTATTCTCGTTTCCTCCCACATTCTGAATCCACCAATTTTTCCATCATCATTCACCCGCCTTAATCCTCCGTCTCCTTAGGCTAACAGGCATAATCTTGGGACGATAACCTAAAAGATTTTGTGTGTGTGTGTGTGTGCGCGCGTGTGTACAAGAAAATAGCAAGAATTCAAGTGTGTTCGAAAGTAAACAAAAGTTATAATTTGGATCAAAAGATCCAATACATTTCAGGCAAAACTTTTCTTGTAGGGCTTATATCTGGAGAACTACATATAGTGTAACCAAACCCAAACTATCACGAAACTCAGCATGATGTGCTTATTCTGTAAAAAGAAAAAAAAAACTCTATTTAGGGGAAAAATTTTCGTTCAAGAACGCCAATATATTTCAAGCAAAAATTTTCTTGTTCGCCTCGTATCTGGAGAACTGCATACAATGTAGCCAAATCCAAACTATCACTTAACTCAGTATGAAGTCCTTATTCCATTAAAAAAAAAAAAAAAAAATACTCGATTTAGGGACCGTTCAAAAATTTTGTGGACCCTGATTCAAGAACTAATTCTTGGCCAAGATCGCAATCTATTGATCCAGTTTTTTCGGATCATTCCTAAAATTCTTGTTAACTAATAAAAATTTGTACTCACAACTCAAACTATATAATGCCGATTTTGGGTTCAAACGGAATCCTTTACCTAAAAGGTACAAAACTTTTCGATAAAGGACTCTGTTAAAATCCGAAATATCTGGCTTTACAGATACTGAAAGATCTAAGAATACAAGTAATTATTTCCTTCCATTTCAATAATTTAGTTTATGTTCGAAATGTGGAATTTAACGGATGTACAACATGCCCAATTCATTTTCGCATCTAAAAAGAAAATAATGTTATTAAATTATTAATAACAGGTAAATTGCTAGTGTGATTTTTTAAATATCTGAGACTCGTCTTTATGCAGTATCAGTTCAGTTTCCAAAGTGTAATATATTTATTTTAAGAAAAACTGTGGATAGGACAGCTAATTTAAATAGAAAAGAATTATATCAAAACTTAACTGCTTAAAGAAAGTAAAACCTCTAATTAATACATTTCGAACATTACTTTGTGTCCATTGTCAGAATGAAGGCAAACAAGTCCGAAAAATACATTAAAATACACATTTTTATTGTCGTTGGGCCTATAACTAGGATGTCACTTCAAAGCTACATATATGGTTTTTGAATCTCCAGATACTACAACGCCATATTTTATACGTACTTCATAATAAAATTTACATTCTTGTATCACCAATGAGTACACAAGTTTTGAGATTGATCGAATTCATTGTGTTGTAAAAAGTCATTGCCATTAGGCCATTATATATTTTAGTTTTAAATTTATCCATAGGCAAATGATGCATGTGGATTAGTAACATGTTCATAGGTCTTATATCTACACTTATATAGCTTTTTTAATTTTAGATAGTCTATAGCAGTGGTTCTCAACTTAATTCCTACCGCAACCCCCATTTAATCACATCCTCTTGCCAGCGACCCCCTTATAATTTCTGGTTTGTAATAAGCTTGTGTGAGATTTTTAATATACCTATTACGGAGATCTCACGATATCCATCTATTTCTATAATAGAATAATTCATTTCTTGTATATAGTGGATGCAGAAACTTCCCTAAAAGCAAATGGATTAAAACCAAATTTGGTCAGTTCATTGATACTGACCCCGAACCCGATCCACCATATTGTTTCAAAATGGAGGCCGTTTGAAAATTTTAAAACTTTATAACTCCCTTAATTTTGGGTCATATGATAAAAAAAAAAATAAAATAAAATAAAGCGATTTCTAATTTTTGTTTAAAAAACTTGGACAGTTGTTAAAAAAAAGTATTGAGTATTTTAAATAACTTGATAATGTGCTTCACGAAGATAGAACCGGACATTTCCACACTAGTGAAATCACGCCATATTCATGTATCTCATTAGCTTTTAAGTTTAATTGTATTTAAATATGCACGGTTTGTTCCATTTGTATTTTTCTGGTATTTCAATATGCAGTTCCCATTATTTTCATATAGTATCTCTTTCATTTAAATTGATTTCTAAATAACTCTGCACCTGTTTAAAATTTTTATTAGGCTTTTTTTTGTTCTTAACAGTATATATAAAAATAAAAATATGCCTATCAGAACAAAATTCAAAATAATATTTAAAAATGTTTTCCGGTATTAGATTACAACTCGCTTACGCTCACTCGGGGCTCCACCCCTAAACCCCAGGTCATGAATTGTGTTAACTTTTAAAAACATTGTGTAGACGAATTTACTTCATTTTACAGCAGATACTTCTCACCAAACACATTTCAACTCAAACAGTAATATTTCCTGCATATTATCTTGAACTGCGCAAACTATGCAGTTTTGCTACGAAAAAAAAAATTAACGTTGTCTCGTCTCTACAATATGTCGTGCAATTAATGCCTCCTTTTAAGAGCTACACATGTTTGTATTTAAAAGCTACCATGTCAAATGTTGCCGTATAAAAATCACTCTTCCCTGTGAAATAACGAAAATATTTGCTTTGCGCAATACAAACAGAACTTCTTTCGTAATAGAGTGAAACCTCTCTAAAGCGGACAGCCGTGGGGAATCAAAAATAGTCCGCTATAGAGAGGTGTCCGCCTTCAAGAGGTTTCAGTATTTTGTTATGTAAATTAGTGAGCAAGGTAATATACAATTAGAAAAAATATTTTTGCATGAATCGCGTATTTACGAATATTACATGCATTATCCTGTGTCATCCAATACTCTATGTTCGAGGCACAACATGGAAATAACATGTTATAGTTCTCTGCACTTTACACTTATCAGCACTTCCTTCGTTTTTAGTATGGTGCTTTAATTTGTGGGGTAATTGCAGTCCTGAAGTGTCCTTTTTGAGACAATATATATACCTCAGGGCAAAAAATACTACACTTGTCTTCTGGTTGGTTAGAGACTCCAACGGGACAGTACCATAACGTGTCATCCCTAACGGCGGTCAACTGTCAATCACTTTTGTGTCTAAAACAGCTTGGGTGAGAGTGGGATGCAAGCAAAGAACATATGAGTTTGTTAAACAGAGACGCTTCATCTGGGTTGCTAAGCAGACAGTTGAGGAGGCAAAATGTTGTCGCAAGGCTTCCCTGGTGACACATGTATGAATTACTAAAAATGTATTTTTACTACACTTTTGAACTTATTTCTAGAGAAAGTGTCCGTAATACGGAGGTAAATAATACCTATAAAAGACAGAAAAGACTGTCCGTGTCCGTACTAGAGAGTGCCCGCTTTAGAGAGGTTTGCCAATATGTTTTTTCCTATTACAGTGTTTGGGGATTACAAAATATGTCCGTTAAGGGAGGTATCCGCTTTATAGATGTGTCCGTTAGTAGAGGTTTCACTGTACAAAACAATCGTGATAGGAAAAAATAAAAGAAAAAAAGCAAGGATTGGCCAGGAATCGAAGCCGGACTTTCCAATTACTAAGCCGATGTGTTACCTCTCACGCAAGCTACTACGCTGAATAGTAACTCTTCTATTACCTTCCAGATAGCACATAACAGGGTAGATGAAATCAATTCCACTGCATGAAAACCTTCCATTCAAGATTGCGACTTCTCCGATGATTTGTTTCTTCATTTAAACAACCCTTCATCCTTAATGATATACCTAAACTTGACTGTCCTACGGTGGGCATAAGTTTGAATTTTCACAGTTACAAACTCTTGAACCGCCATATTGAATCGGAGATAATGACTTTTCCAACATTTTCCCCCTTACTTACGCTGAAATCTCCACATTTGAACGAAATTTCGTATTTCCACCATATCTGCAAGAAGGCTAGAATACGAGCCCCCTTGAGTCGTTTAATGGACAATATTACACCCTCAAAATAGCTATTTTTCAACTTTAATCACAGTCTCGCAAAGTACGCATCACAGTGACCATGAGTATGAAATTTCGACTTTCTACCAACAGCAGTTTCAAATTTCACATTTTCTCGATTTGAGCCGCCAAACGAAAACGAATTTTAATGCTCTTCTTTTTAGCGTAAACCACGTTCACGTCTTCATTGTCTGACAAAATATTGTTTCTATGATGTATGCAACTACCATAAAAATCAGCATTTCGAAACAACGAAAAATTTCGACATTTCATTTGTATGGAAAATGGCGCCTTTCTCAGGATATCGGAATTTTCCCGTTACTCATACGACATGTTGAATGTGTTTGAGAAACTTGATTGTATGTTTTCGATAAGTATGCGAACAATTAAGTGTGATTGCGACTTTAGAGGTATATAATTATATTTTTCTCTTCCGCTTACCTTCGCAACCCCCATGAAACTCTCTCGCGACCCCTAGGGGTCGCGATCCTCAGGTTGAGGAACCCTGGTCTATAGTATGGTTTATCCATTTGTTTACACTATGTAGTATTACATGCATGTATATTTTGACTATAAACCATTGTGGAAACGTTCTGTTTCGCGTAGATCAATACTATTGACGTACAAAAATTAATCACAGTTAGAGGTTTTTAACTTAGCAAACAGTGGCTTTTAATACTCATTGTTGGACACACTACTTTTTTTTCTTAAGTAATAGCACATCATTAATATGATTGCTGTTACCCCAAGATATTAAACCAAACGCTAATAACATTTTTAAAAATTCAAAAATAAACGGTTCATATGTAATTCTTTGGTACTATAACTTTGAAGCATAGTAATAAACATATTTTTCTCGATAATTTGCTACATACATATTTTATATGACGCTCCCAAGAGAATTTATTATCTAGCATAATATCATAAAATTTTGTATTTATCCGCATCTTAGTTAGGACAGTCTTTTAGAATAAATAACATTTATTTAGTTTAAATCTGTTTAATAAAATAACACTATTTTCAAACCACTTCGTGGCTCGTATATCTTCACTGTATTTCTCAAGGTCACAAAAGAAAAGCTAAAGGTGTTCAACTGAAAAACGTCAATATCCATACACTACCATGACTTGAGTGCTCACTACTCACTGTTACTAAAATCTTTTCTGACAGACGCTGGAATTAAAACCTTTTTTTCAGAACATGCTGATGCGATTCATTACACGAAAAATATCCTACACTTACAACAGGAGTGGAGCATTTTATATCCTAATCAAACCCTATAAAATTGTATATATTTCTGAGCTCTTTACTGGACAAACGATTCTGAAGCATGAATAAAAATGAATTACCAAAAAATAGTGAAAACAATAAGCGTAATCAACACACTAGGAGAACTATACTTTCGCTAAGGCATTCATCAGATAACACGAAGTAGAGACAAAAGAAAATCACGAGGTAGATACGTCTAAATGATATTGTAACCAGTAGAGTTTACTGGAGGAAGGTAAAAGTAGTGGGATAGGACGGATGAAAGGATGCACGGGAACGAAGGAATAATAAACGCACATATTATGTACGTTTAATAAAAGGAAAACACAATTCAATATATATATTTAATAAACCATTATCTTACACACTTTCAATACTTACTTTGAATAATTAATTCTCAGAATTACTGATTTTTTTCTTTCATTATTATAGACCAGAACCTTCATTGGGAATACTTCATTACAATAGTGAAAACCAAATTAAAATACCAGGTAGTCTAATAAACAGTGAGCCTTTTGTACAGGAGATGGCGGTGGTGTTCCAAATATCAAGCTATATGAGTCTCAACGTCTCTTCTAACCTATGTTTCGCAAGTTCTTTCAATAGGCAAGACGCGAAATCTTTTTCATGGTGCTTAGGGGCTTCGAGGAAAGTCCAAAGTTTTTCAACTGATTTTTCATTCACTATTTGCCGATAGATGACAGCCATCTGAAAAACGTTAGCCATATCACTAGTTAGGAATCGAGTTTGTTAGTGAATATGATCCATCTAGTTGATCATAAGGTGTGGATAAAAAAAAAAAAAAAAAAAAAAAAAAAGATCCCCTTGTGTTATAATGAGTGTAATTATGAATGGAATCCTTGCTTGATCGGCTACCCACAATGCTGTTAAAATTAGCGTGTTAGTATAATGTTTAATTGCAAAATACTAATCTGTTCGGGAATTCAACGCTAACGTGTATTTAATTTTCTAATATACAAATCTAAAGACTTAGAAATTTTATATTTTCAATTACTTATTCATCTTACTACAGCTTTTGAGTGGGGAATGGAGGGCGAAGGGAAATGCAAAAATTAAAATTTCAATTCACTTTATGTATACGGTGACTTTGTTCCTTTCTGCCTTACTGATGATTTTTTCATAAATATTAAAAAATAATAGGTAATTTTTAAGAGCATTAGTTTGCTTCTAAGTCCTTGAACTGCTGTGCTCGGTAATAAATAGAAAATATTTTGAGGAAGACCGAAATATTATTGATCTGTGTTTAACTGGTGTTAAGTAACTGTTGATTGTAGTGATGTGATGGATTTTGTCATAGCTGTTCTGAATATAAAGTTATTAATACATGTAATTTTGTTTGATTTTAAGAAGAAATACCTAGAAAACCGTATAATTTATTTCTTTCGAAGGAACGTCCCATATGAAACACAAATGTGCAAGAAATTACAAGAAGCTACTTTCACTAAGTTAATCATCAGATACCAAATAAAGTTAATAGAAAATCAAGAGGCACAATTGTAACAATATGATATTGTGACCAGATCGAAAATAGTTTAGTGTCGGAAGTAAAAAAACTAATGAGCGAGGAGGGACAATAAAAGTTCAGTAGAAAGAAGGAATAATAAAAGAATTTATAATGTATGTACGACACAAGTAAAACAGAGGAATATGTAACACTTCTGACCAGAGTATATACACTTATTTATTAAAAGTAAAATGCAATGTCACAGTTTCGACAACTTAACGTTATCTTCATCAGACAATAACTCTCCAAGTAAAATAGAATTTAATATATATGTATATATACTAGCAGAATACCCGTTCTTCACACGGAGAGAATACGTTCAATTTTGGGCATAAAGGCTTGAATGTGGATTTAAACTGCATCGGGAGTATTAATGTTCATCTCAGCGACCCCGAGCACTATGGATTCGACACTAATATTAGTCATTTTCGATCATGTTTTTATATCTCTCCCTTAAGTTGAATCGTCAAAGTAAAATGATAAAAACCACATCCTAGGGTCCAACATCATCTATGTGGAAAATTTGATCGAGATCGGTCACGTGGTTCAAGAGTTACAAACTTATATATATATATATATATATATATATATATATATATCCCTCCCCTACGTTGTACAGTCAAAGTGAAGTGACAAAAAACATCCCAGGCCCGAACTTCATCTATATTCAAAATTTGATCGAGTTCGGTGCGGTGGTTCAAGAAGCACGAAGTCACAAACATACTCACTTTCATTTATATATATATATATATATATATAGGAAGAGAGGGGGATGGAGTTTACTCATCATTGAAAATTGTTTATTCAATACCTAATAACTTTCTTGAAACAAAAAGCATTTTGTTTCCAACAATGTTATAATTGTTACGTATTGCTAAAATTCCACATAAACATTACCATCATCCATCGGTGCGAATGCAATAACTTGGCGAATTCGCTCCTCAAATTCATCAAAAGTTTTTGGTTTTGTGCGATAACTTACTCCCTCGCCCACCCCCAGAGGAAGAAATCGCAGAGCGTTAGGTCAGGACTCTTTGCAGGCCATTCAAGGGATTCACGACGTCCTAACAGTGTCCTGGAAAATGGGTGTCGAGCCACGCACGGATAGGACGTGCGAAATAAGGCGAGACTCCATATAGCATAAAGATTAGGTCACTGTAAAAGTCCCACGTAGATATAATACCTAGAACATAATTTTCAAGCATACCAAGGTACCGTTTTTTATTCATTGTGTCCTGAATGACGCATGGACCCACAATTTTTGTGGATGTCATCTCGCATCACACTGTGTCGTTTGAGCGATGATGTTTTTTTCAACACCCACCCTCGAATCGTCTTCTGCCGAATAACAATTGTTTTAATCGGACACTAGCGATCACGAGGAGAATATCTGTGCGTTCTCCGATGCTTCTCAGTTGCAATGTTTCCAGTACCTTGAGGATTCAGATACTTCTATGTGTGTACTGGAGAAGTAACCTCTTGATCTTAAATTATTTAAAAAGTTCAATATGTGTGCCAAGTTCAGCAGCTGTTGAGTGACTTTTCTCATTTCGGGGCCTTATTATGAGACCCCGCAGAATGAGTATGAGTGACAGAATGTTTGAGAAACAATTGTTGCTGAAAGCGAATATGCATTTCCTTAAATGAAAGAACTATGTTTATTGTAGGCCTAATGGAAGTCTTTCATGTTGGTTAGTGCAAACTAAATGATTGTGTTTAATGTCTAAACTATTATATGAACCATAGTCAATACAAATATTTTGCAGACTAGATATAAAATTAGTGATTCATATTTTGTATTTTGCAAATGTATTTGAAATACGTATTTTGTATTTTGCATTTTAAATATACTTCTGAAAACTATTTTCTATTTTGTATTTTAAATACATTTTGTGATACTATTTTGTATTTTGTATTTCAAATAGGTTTCCTTACCTATTTTGCCCAGCACTGGTGTATTGGAAACACATAGGAAAAAAGTGTTTCAAACTCACTTGCCAAATTTTTATTTTTGAGCATTTGTCTAATTGTCTTTTAATTAGTTTAGACCAAATTCTTGTTAGACACAGTAACTCGTTCATTTCTCGCGGTAGCTTTCTATCTTGTGTTGCAATGAAGATAGAATTTGACCTGAATGTAGGTTAGTTTCTGCAACACTTAAATTTCTTAGAACTGCCAGAGTTCTTCATTAATAAAAAAAAGATCCATGTTGTTACCCAACGAAGTTCTGATTTTGAAGAAAATTCCAATAGGCAACATGAGGCATTTAGAAAATAATATTAAAGAGAGAAATAAACTAATAGTCAAAATAATTTTAATGTTAAAAATTAATAAATTAATGTTTAAAACACTTCTCTGTAATGCTCACTTCATCCTTAGAATGTCATCCGAATTGTGGTTCGATTAGTTTTGCATCAAGGATTAATTTTCTACGTCACTCTAAGGACAAAAGATATTGTTATAGATATATATATATATCAGGGTGTCTACTGGAATACCAGAAAGTAAATTCATGACTTTTTCATGACTTTTCATGACCATGGCGATAAAAATTTACCATTTGTAATAATAAACCCCTACCATCAGTGGTGCATCGGTTAAGATGAAGATCACATTATGTTCTTATTTGTCTAATGTACATAATGTCGATTAGCTGACAACTAATTTTAAAATGCAAGAGCAATTTAAAAGGCAGTAAACAAATTTTTAATTGCGGTTCAAGTATGGGTTTAAGGCTTACCAGGTTCTATAGATTTAAAAAAATCTTGTGAACAGTCCCGTTACATTCAGCTAGGTTTTTTATCTGCATTTTATGTACTCTTCTTAGAAGTAAAGAAATAGCAGATCACAAAGTTGGACAGTAAAAAGTTGTTACTATATTACAGAGACTAGAAGATGAAATGGGGAGCAGCTAGGAAGACAATAAAGTACCAGTTAGCCAGCACTAACTGGTGGGGGAAACTCTCACAATTACTGACCTGATACAACTGTTTCAGTACATGCAGTATGAGGTATAAAAGTATGAAGTATAAAAATATACTCTGAGATTTCAGATTTTCATGACCAGTTGGGTAAATAAAGGACTTTTCCATGGCTTTCATGACCACTAATCAAAATATATGACTTTTTCATGACTTTCATGACCAGTAGACACCCTATATATATATATATATATATATATATATAGAGAGAGAGAGAGAGAGAGAGAGAGAGAGAGAGAGAATTTAGCCAGTTTCTTATTTCTTTGTCTACTTAAAAAATCACAAGCATAAACTGCCACATTCCATCTCTAAATGTCGATTCCCAGTCTGAACTGACCATTTTTAGTCTGTTTGGGAAGTTAAAATATTTACCTTTTGAGACAACTTCCTTATTGGCAGTGAGCAGACTGGACATGGCCTACATACTATGCTTTCCGAACACTTTTCACATGCAAGGATATGTAGGCATGGGCCAAACTGTACTTTCGGCTCTTTACACAAACATACGACGCAAAGGTAGTTATCGTCTTCGTTAATAGTTGCAAAGCGGCGTTTATATTTATTCTTGGCGTTATGTGCCTGTAAAATAAGAACTGAATCAGAATACAAGAAAAGTATATAAACTTACCAGTTTACTAACACGTTATATAGGAATACAACGTATTAAATAACCTGTTAAATAACTACAATAAACAGGAGATCGACGCTTTCTCACCAAACGAAAGCACTGCGTATACTCACGAAATATTAATGTGTTTCACATGGATCTTTATTTCTTGTTCCCTCATAATATGTGTTTTGTGTATCAGAAGACAACGGGATTAGTATCAAGTTGATCAGTTTTACAAAGTGAGTGCTTTTAGGTATTAGGCAGCACAGTGAGACAAGTGGTGTCAAAAAAAAATCAATATGAGAGAGAAAAAAACTCAATTATTTCATGACTAATTTCATTGCAACTTCTAATCTATGGAACATAAGTCAAAAATCAACATAGTAAAGTTACTATCCTCAGGAATGTTCTCACCTATATCTTAATTAGCCTATTGAAACAGAAAGTGGCACCACAAATTTTAAAAGACAATTATAGAAAAGTTCATTTTTCTTTATAACTCTCGTTACATTATACTTCATCCTACGTAAAACACAAGAAGAAATGTGGACAAAATTGCAACTGCTAGATGCCAATTAGCATCAAGGTGACAGCAATACAAATTTTCAAAGATAATGACTACAGAAAATTATGTTTCTTTGTAACTAATTGCAGTATACTAATACAATTAGTTTTATTCTTTCCAAAACTATTAATACAGCATATTTGGTGAATGTGCATTTCCTCTTAAAATTGCACATATATATATATATATATATATATATATATATATATATATATATATAATAGACCGATCTTTTTATTAACAAAATATATGGCATTACTATCACCAATTTTACTCAATATTGAGAAGTTTTCTACCAATTTTGGGATAATGTTTTGAAGGATATTTTAAATCAAAGAAGAGCAGACAATAGCAATTAATTTCAAGTATTTACCAATATCAATGTTTTGAACACATTGTCGTCATACTGTAGGCCTACATGTATTGTAGTTAGTGAAAAATCAGTATTAAAATGTTTCAAAGATATGATTGAGAATTTTGTCGCACTATAGTAGGTTTTAGGATAAAATTCTGGTGGGAGCGTAGATAGCAAGTTACCTGTACTTCTTTGCGGAGAAATATTGTTAATAACAGTCGTCAGTTTCGTAGAAGAATGGGCACGGTGACTCAGTGGTGGAGCGTTCACTGTGGTGTGTGGGGTCTATGGTTCAATCCAAGGTCAAGTAAGTTTGTGGTGGACAACATCGTGTCCATGAGTTTTCTCAGGGTATTCCCGTTTCCTTCCACATTCTGAATCCACCAATTTTTCCATCATCATTCACCTGCCTTAATCACCCATCTTCCTTAGTAGCCTAACAGGCATAGTTGTGAGCGATTTTTTTTTTTTTTTTTTTTTTTTTTTTGGAACGTAGCAAAAATTCAACCGTATTCAAAAGCAAACAAAAATTATAATTAACTAATAAAAATTTGTACTCACAACTCAAACTATACCTAGGTATAATGCCGACTTGATATTTTGGGTTCAAGTGAAATTCCTTATCGAAATGGTACAAAACTTTTTAATAAAGGACTCTGTTAAAATCCGAAATATTAAGTAGGCTTTACAGATACTGAAAAATCTAAGAATAAAAGTAATGATTTCCTTCCATTTCAATAATTTATTTTATGTTTGAAATGTGGAACTTAACGGGTGTACAATATGCACAATTTATTTTCGTATTTAAAAATAAAATTATGTTATTCACCTACTAATAACAGGTAAATTGCAATTGTGAATTTTTTAATATCGATGCTCGTATTTATGCAATATCAGTTCAGTTTCGAAAGTGTACATGGGTGCCCGAACGGGAGGGAGCAGGGGGCGTCCCCCTAGCTCATGAAAATATATACGTAATATAGCAGAAAATATATACGTAATATAGATATGCCCCCCAGAAAATTGTCTTCGAGCGCCCCTGAAGATGTAATATATTTATTTTAAGAAAAAAAATGGACAGGACAGCCAATTTAAATAGAAAAGAATTATACCAAAACTTAATTGCTTAAAGAAAATAAAACCTCTAATTAATATGTTTTGAATATTGCTTTGTCAGAATGAAGGCAACTAGTCCGAAAAATACATTAAAATACATATTGAATATAATCGAATAGAATATTTTTAATGTTAAGCCTATTACTAGACAATAGACAACGTCAGTTGAAAGCTACATATGTGATTTATGAATCTCTAAATACTACAGTATCATATTTTATACGTACTTGTTAACAAAATTTACAGTCTGGAATCACCGTGAGCATATAAGTTTTGAGATTCAACGAATCCATTATGTTGTAATGCCACTAGATTTTTATATATTTTAATTTTAAATTTATCCATAGGCAAATGGTGTATGTAGATTGGTAACAAGTTTATAGATCTTTTATCTACACTTATATAGCTTTCTTTAATTTTAGATAGTCTATAGCAGTGGTTCTCAACCTATTTCCTATCACGATCCCGATTTTATCACATCCTCTTGCCAGCGACTCCCTTATAATTTCTGTTTTGTAATAAGCTTGCGTGTGATTTTTAATATACCAATTACGGAGATCTCACGATATCCATCTATTTCTATAATAGAATAATTCATTTTTTGTATATAGTGGATGCAGTAACTTCCCTAAAAGCGAATGGATTAAAACCAAATTTGGTCAGTTAATTCATATGACAAATATCGAATCCGATCTGTCTTACTGTTTCAAAATGGAGGCCGTTTGAAAATTTTAAAACTTCATAACTCCTTTAATTTTGGGCCATATGATAAAAAAAAATATAAAGTTATTTGTAATTTTTGTTTTAAAAAACATCGAACAGTTGTTAAAAATGTTATTGAGTATTTTAATTTTGGAGAGTCCGCCACTTTGAGTTACCTCATATTGTAAATTTGGTACATTGTTTTGTATGTGTTCAGTATCACCAAAAACTGTTAAAAGCAACGCAACTTGTTTACATTTAAAATTTAGGAAAGAAATAAAATCCCACACCAAAAATCTACCCTCATTGTGGCCAGCTTGCTGGGAAAAAGACTATTCTCTCATACATGTACAAAGCTACAAAGAGAGTTCTTTCGTGGCTAATCGGTTAGCGTACACGCCTTTGGCGTGGGAGACCGGGGTTTGATTTCCGGTGGGAGCTCATGTGGTTTGTATTCCACGTTAATAAGTGGGTTTACGTCTCACATAGCCTCGCTGCTGAACGGAACGTTTAACTCAAAATCAACTCAACTCAACAACTCTGCAAAGAACAACAAAGGATCCTAAACAAAAGCAATCCCTTTTATTGCCGATAGAATAATTTGTCCATTGTTGATTTATCAAAAAACTTAACACAGCTATTTCGAACAATCGCAACATGGGTATCTCGTTAGTTTTCAATTTTAATTGTGTTTCAATATGCAGATTTTGTTGCATTTGTATTTTTCTGGCATTTCAATATCCAATTCTCATTAGTTTCATACGTACTTCTTTCATTTAAATTGATTTTTAAATAACTCTGCACCTGAACCTAGTAATCTTTAGTAGGCCTATTTTTTTGTTGTTCTTAACACATGTATACAAATAAAAATATGCCTATCAGAACAAAATTCAAACTAATATTTAAAAATATTTTCCGGAATTAGATTATAATTATATTTTTCTCTTCCGCTTACCTTTCCGACTCCCATAAAAGTCTCTCTCGCGACCCATAGGAATCGCGATCCTCAGGTTGAGAAACCCTGGTCTATAGTATGGTTTATCCATTTGTTTACACTATGTTGTATTACATGCATGTTTATTTTGACTATAAAGCATTGTGGAATCGTTCTGTTAGCGTAGATCATACCATAGAGGGTACAAAAATTATTCACAGTTATAGTTTTTAACTTAGCAAACAGTGGCTTTTAATACTCATTGTTGGACACACTACTTTTTTTTTCTTAAGTAATAGCACATCATTAATATGATTGCTGTTACCCCAAGATATTAAACCAAACGCTAATATACTTTGAAAAAATGCAAAAATAAACGATTCATATGTAATTCTTTGGTACTATAACTTTGAAGCATAGTAATAAACATATTTTCCTTGATAATTTGCTACGTAGATACTTCATATGACACTCCCAAGAGAATTTATTATCTAGCATAATATCATAAAATTTTGTATTATCCGCATCTTAGTTAGGGCAGTCTTTTAGAGTAAATAACATTTGTTTAGTTTAAATCTGTTTAATAAAATACCACTATTTCCAAACCACTTCGTGGCTCGTATATCTTCACTGTATTTCTCAAGGTCACAAAAGAAAAGCTAAAGGTGTTCAACTGAAAAACGTCAGTATCTATAGACTACCATGACTTGATTGCTCACTACTCACTGTTACTAAAATCTTCTCTGAGAGACGCTGGAATTAAAACTTTCTTTTTCAGAACATGCTAATTCGATTTATTACACGAAAAATATCCTGCACTTACAACAGGAGTGGAGCATTTTATACCCTAATCAAACCCTATAAATTTGTATATATTTCTGAGCTCTTTACTGGACAAACGATTCTGAAGCATGAATAAAAATGAATTACCAGAAAATAGTGAAAACAGTAAGCGTAATCAACACACTAGAAGAACTATACTTTCGCTAAGGCATTCATCAGATAACACGAAGTAGAGACAAAAGAAAATCACGAGGTAGATACGTCTAAATGATATTGTAACCAGTAGAGTTTACTGGAGGAAGGTAAAAGTAGTGGGATAGGACGGGTGGAAGGATGCACGAGAACGAAGAAATAATAAACGCACATATAATGTATACGTGTAATATACGGAAATCACAATTCAATATATATATTTAATAAACCAATATCTTACACACTTTCAATATTTATTTGCAAGTGGGTCTTCCCACGAAACAATTAATTCTCAGAATTACTGATTTTTTTTCTTTCATTAGTATAGATCAGAACCTTCATTGGGAATACTTCATTACAATAGTGAAAACCAAATTAAAATACCAGGTAGTTTAATAAGTAGTGAGCCCTTTGTACACGAGATGGCGTTGGTGTTCCAACTATCAGGCTATATGAGTCTCAACTTCTCTTCTAACCTAGGTTTTGCAAGTTCTTTCAATAGGAATGACATCGTGTTTAGGTGGTTCGAGGTAAGTCCAAAATTTTTCAACTGCCGATAAATGACAGCCATCTGGAAAACATTAGCCTCATTACTAGTTTCGTTTGTAACCATAGCCAAAAATTCTAATTGTTTTATTTGTTGTGAGATTTATCTTGACAAACTTCTAACACGATACTTAGAAGTTCATTTTGAAATCTTTTGGATGTTACCTTGAAGACAGTAGCTTTCTCCAAATGAGATTTCATGATTGTGTCAAATTCTCCACTGAAATCAAAAGAGGTCACGAAAAACACCTGGGTCAGAAGATTTTTCTCTCCCGTCATGATCCGCAATGCTAATTCAAAGAATCACAAAACGTACACAATTAATGATAATGTTCAGAATATAGCGATTATGTTTCACTCTTTCGTTATGCAAACCTATATTGTGCCTATACTTACTAACTGCTAAGCAGTGACACTGATAATTTAATACATTTTTTATGTGAACGTTTATAGCCTGATGTTCTTAAATTTGTTCACTCGGATGATTAATATCCTTTATGCCTATTTCAGTCCAAGCACATTTTCCCCCAAAAACCTAAACAAAGAAAGCAAAACAAAGATTTATTTTTTCCTCAGAACCCCAAAGCTTGTATATATTGTGATAATAATCGATTTTAACCCATTTATACCCTTATCTTTTTTGTTTTGTATTTTTATTTATTTTCGAAAATAGATAGTTTTCGACCTATTCTTGGTGAATTTAGTGTCATTTCTTTTTGCTGACCTCCTGTTGGCTAATTATGATACTGGATAGAAAATGACCCGGGGGGGGGGGGATATATAAGCTTTAGCAATAACAAAATACGTAAGTGGGTCGTTTTCGACCCGAGGAGCTTATATCGATTAATAGAGCTCTCAAACTGTCTCTTATCCTTTTGTGGCTGTTCGATTGATTGCTAAAATTAGCG
The DNA here is from genome assembly GCF_964235325.1 of Thermobia domestica. NCBI lineage: Eukaryota > Metazoa > Arthropoda > Insecta > Zygentoma > Lepismatidae > Thermobia > Thermobia domestica. Next base: position 88,040,179 of record NC_137459.1, read on the forward strand.
TTAGAAGCCCTAATTTTTTTTATTTCGAGCTTCTTCTCCATCGCCCTTCGTGAGAATGGGATCTCGAGAAGACGGAAAACTGAATTACTTTTAGTTTTCTGCTACTTGAGTATATTTTAAAGCTTAAATATGTTCCATTTCATTCACGGACTAAGAACAGAAACGCTATCACAATCTTCACACACACTTGCAATAAAATAGCAAAATGAATTCTTCGATTGTAACCGTATTATGAGCAAGACCTCGGACACACTATGCAAAATACTCTCTATCCTTATTATTATTATTATTATTATTATTATTATTATTATTATTATTATTATTATTATTATTATTATTATCATTATTATTATTATTATTATTATTATTATTATTATTATTATTATTATTATTATTATCTGTGGAACACACACACACACACACACACACATACATATATATATATATATATATATATATATATATATATCTTGCGGTCTCATTGCTGGTCTAGGGGGGCGCGGTGGCTCAGTGGTAGAGCGTTCACCTCTGGTGCTTGGGGTCCCGGGTTCGATCCCAGCCCCCGCCAAGTGAACTTTGTGATGGACAAACACCATGCTCGTGGGTTTTCTCGGGGTTCTCCCGTTTCCTCCCACTTTCTTCATTCCACCATTTCACTCATCTCTCATTATCACCGTCTCCTTTAGCCTAACCGGCATAACCGTGGGACGTAAAACTTAAAGATTTCATTTCATTTTTTTCATTGCTGGTCTAGTGGTTAGCGCGTGCGCCTGTGATGTACAGTCTCGAGTCCAATTCCCGGTGAAGACCACACAAAATTTAATTTTATAATCATTCCCTTTCATTAATCATCCTTCATTACTTGAAAAATTTTTGGTGCCATATCTTCTTAGCGATAATTGTGGAAATACCCTTAGGTTTGATTGAGGGTAATGTAAAAAGTATCTAAAGTTGATGGTATGATGTGCAGCTTCTTCTGTAGAATTGTATTTTTACATATTGTTTCAGTAATAAACTTTGTAGCACTGATAACACGTAGCCTATCTAAATATTTCAGCTTTCGAAAATGTGCAAAGATAAAACAATGCAATCTTTACTAAATCACACGTCCTGAAAACGAAAATGCAATCATTTTTTTTTTTTTGTTTGTTTTTTTTTTTAATCCTCAGATTTTCTGCTATGATGATGATTATGTTTAACTGCTGACAGGAGTAAATGTAATTTAAGATATAAAATAAAAGGTGTTTATGAAGATAGATTCTAAGTTTCAATGAAAGAAATACATGTATGTCATACTAAACATTGCAAACACATCATTTACAAACTTATTTGTATTGTATATCGTTATTGCGTATTCATATACAGGGTGTTCCGGGAAAAGCCAACAAATTCGCATGTTTTTAGAACCTCAATACAAGAAAAACTCTGCAATTTTAATCAAAAACCCTTAACTACGAAGATAGAGATAATAAAAGGGTAAGAGGAATGACCAGTTCCAGTAATTGCTTTTAATTAGCTCTCTCTCCGTAATTAAATTTTCCGACCAAAATCGCAGAAAAACATTTTTCTTGTATTGAGATCCTGAACCCATGTGATAAGTTTGTCAGTTTATCCTCGGAACACCCTGCATGTTTACTTATAAGCTTGATTTAAAAAAAAAAATGATTAACGGCAAAGACAGTTTCCAAATATTTTCCCGTTTCTATGTTGTGGAATCCTCTTTCAGGAGGAACTAACAGTAATCTCTCATCATGGAAGGTCACCATTTCCCTTTATAAGGTTTTTCCATCTGCAAAATGTTCTGGTCAAAACGTTCACCCTGTTCATTGTTTATAGCAGCTAATTTTTCAGAGAAATAACTCAAATGGAAATGCACAGTGAACGAATTTTAAAACGTTTCACATTTCACGCTTGTGACTCGCAATTTTTCAAGAAGGTTCTGTAACATTATTTCAAGTTTTCTTCTCTTACAAGTAAACCTATCGATGTCGAAATCTAGTTTCTTGACCAAACTTGACAGAGAAGTGTGGAATATCAAGAAACGAGGGTAAGTGCTTCCTTTCATAAAGACAGCCACAGATGCCAAAAAACTGATTGATCAGAATAAGCCATAACAATGTGTTTCAAGTTTGAAAATTTAATTTTATTTGTAAAACGGGTAAAGGGATGGAAAACAAAAACACATTAACCGACACTAGGAGGGAGTAGACATCTATTTGAGTATGCTTATCATGGTCCGCTGTCTTGAAGTCGACTTTCTTTCTATCTCGCTCGACTTTCAAATAATTAAATTGGGTTAGACTTTTAAAAGAAATACAGTCGTGCAGTTTATGTTTCCATAAGTTTATATTTGTAAGTCATAATGAAATGCACATTGATATGAATTCGTTGGTTCAAAGATTTTTTTAACAGGTATATCCTTTTGAAAAGAATTCAAGTCAAGAAAATCTAATATACGCTAGTGAGAACATCGTAGGTAGCTTATGAAAGATGATCAATTTGCAATCGTTATCGAGTGCAGATAAAACGAAATGGTGATGGGATGATCATAAACCTTAAGGAACTGATGGAAGCTGGATGATACATTTTCCATTGAATTATTCGAGTTAAAAAACAAACCTTCATAACAGGGGCGTCATTTCAGACTTCGCTTGAGGGGGGCAAGAGCACCACCGACATAAGGCTTTCATGTTTTGTACTATTATATTATGTATTCCTCAAACTGTTGGGGGGGGGCTATTTCCCCCTCCCCCCCCCTAAATGACGCCCCTGCTTCATAAGCAGCCACTTATTCAATACACACTAGTATACATTCGGTTTTCCTGACTTGATTTCTAAAAAAAAAAAAAAAAAATCCACGGGATTTTTTGAAGAGGGCAAAGTTTGTCCTCTGGCTTTGTATTTTTATAACAGCTTATTTTTCTAATAAGAGAAAGGATATGCAAAGAGGTCGCACTGAGGCTGATTTATTTGATACCATCTCGATATTCACGTTAGTATCACATGCCAATCAGTAAGAACGCCAGGAACTTTTACGTAGTGGGGCGAATGGCATGTATTAATTACATGTATTAAAAGCAAAATTAATCATGGTGACCACACAACACTTGCTTGCTCTGGGCCCTAATATGCAGTTAAAACAGCACTGGAGAGTAGATTAGACAGTATTAGCGCGGGGCCCGATTGGGAGCAATCGGTCCAATCGGCTTAAAGCCGACCCTGGTTACCAAGGCGACTGCAACTGTTTAGCGATAATACGCTGCAAGATAGTAGTGATGCAAATATAAATCTGCTTTCCTATGTTAAGAAATAGGAGTTATTGGATCCGTTACCAACGCCTGTTGCAACTGGAAATGTAAACCTCTCCTTTTCGTTTAATTTTTTAACATGAATTATTGAGAGGTGTATCAATACTGTTTTGTGCTAAAGAGCAAAGTTTTATTTACTTAAAGTTTATTCTTTACTTAAAAAAATCCTTTAAAGTTAAAAGTATAGGTGGTTGCACAACTATGTAACCTATAGTACATGTTGCCGTCGCTGATATATATATATATATATATATATATATATATATATATGGCCGGATTTGGGGCAGTGCACCAGAGCACGTGCTCCCCCCCCCCCCCCCTTCATTGTGAATATACACTATCTAAAGTGTGGCTAGCAGTGAAATTAGCAATACTTCCCTACCAGTACATTTTCCCTAAAATTTCATATCATGTTTCCGTTTCGGGCTTAAAAGAGAGCGAGTTTTGCAAAAGCAATAGTTAAAAGTCAATTTTCTGAAGGGTGAAGGGAAAGAACTTACCGAGGACAGACACTTAGATTTTCCAGGGAAATTTCTCATTCACACCACAGATGCCTAAATGTATTTTTTAAAAAATAAATTTAATTCAAATGTACTTGTAGTTATTGGTGCACCCCCGTCAGAAAATCCTGGATCCGGCCTTGTTTCAGAATCCTGCGGTACTTCCGCAACAATTTTATAGAGGTAGTTGGTGAGTACTTCAAATTATGTGCCCGTAGAGAAACTCCCTCTATAAAAATTGTTGCGTGAGTACCTTAAGATTCTGAGAGATGGATTTTTGGATAGAGCCCATATTAGTTCTTAAGTGAAGTCTTGATTCGACTACGGTAGGTCGCGTAGTTTTGGAGCTATGGGCCTTTAGAGTTCATTTTTTCATTTTCTCGGCAGCCTATAACTCCGAAAGGAAGCATTTGTGCATCCAGGTTGGTCTATACTTTTTGTCTTATTTTGGTGTCAGAAATTACCTCCCAAACGTTGTCGGTGTTGTTTTGAAACACCCGATATATATATTACAAATTTGTTATTTTTAACTTACAGGTGTATCTAAATATTAATATCTGCTTACACTTCCCTTGGTGTGGTCTTTTGCATCCATCAAACGACAAATATGGAAACAATGCAAAGTTCAATGTTGCCAAATCATATTTACATACGTATGTGATTTGTTTCGTTTTGGTTTTTAGTAGTTTTTCATAAATTAGCAAAACTTAACCAGTTGAGAATGCTCCAAGAGCATTGCCAGAATGAACTCAAATAGAACTGTTTGTTATCTACGGAAAATTGCTTCTATATATATATAAACCAATGATGGTAGGCTACTTGTCTCTTATAACTAGAGGAAGAATAATTGTATACGGGAAGCTGGAATGCCTAAAAAGCAAGTTGCTCGAGCCATGAGTATGGATATTAAAACAGTAAGATATTGAATTGAATGATTCAAAGCAGAAAGGGATTACAAACTAAAACGAAACTGAGTAGACCGCAAGTGATAACGGAAGACGAAAATGTTTCGATTATTGAAGTTAACACAGCACTGTACTTGTACTGTAACTGTACTTACTTGTTCTGCTTTGCAGGTCAAACTAACAGATGCACATGTATATGCTCGCTTAGAGTTCGCAAGGACGCACATCAAAAAGCCACAAAAGTTCTGGAACCGTGTAATCGGGAGTGATGAAAAAGTGTTTAGTTTATACGAAGGAGGAAACCTATAAAAACGTTCTACGATATGTAGTTTTACGAAGACACATGCTCAAAATGGAGAACTCAAAATTGAAAAATTCGCAAAATATTATCTTGCTATGACTTTGGATTCTAAGATATGGCTCCTTAAATCTTGTTGGCCAATGTCTCGGGAACGGTAAGTCATAGAGAGATGATATTGGTGTTGATAAATACCTACGAGGATACTAAACATTTTGGTACCAATACTAACCAGTGGTCAGCGGTTACTATTTGGTACCAAAATGTTCATCATCCTCTCAGGTATTGAACAACACCATCATCTCTCTATAACTTATAGCTCCCGAGATATGACTCCTTAAATCTCCTGAAATTGGCACGCTTTTGGCCAATATCTCGGGAACGGTAAGAGTGACGCAAAAAATTCCACCACTTCTTTGAGATAGTTTTTGATTCTCTATCAAATGGAGGTCTCAAAATTGAATAATTCGCAAATAACAGACACACACACACAGAGAATTTAGTAATGAACTTTCTAAGTTCGTTGAAAAAAGAAATTTTGAAGTAATAAAGAATTGAATTGTGATTTCATAAATTGTCATTGCTTATTATATGTTTACAATAAAATAATATGTTATTAGAATAAACTTTTGATATTTGTTTATGAAATTAGCAATAATTGTGTCGAAAGGCGTTTTGGACCCATAGGCAAAGCACAAATTTAACCACTGTAAAAAAAGAAAAAAAAAGTATCGATATTGTTCTTAGCCAGGTAACTTTCGAGTTTAAACAATTGTTTTAGTATTCTATTATTATTATTATTATTATTATTATTATTATTATTATTATTATTATTATTATTATTATTATTATTATTATTATTATTATTATATAAATATCAAATTTGTGGTTCATTTGCCTGTAATTGTAGTGTAGTGGCTTAAAGACAAAAAGAAATCTCAATTTTAAATGTAGAAACACGTTTAATTAACACTATTAAGTCTTAATCATCTTATTTCAAATCTCAATCTGAAAGTTTGAATAGCGTACATCTTTCAAATATATGCATCTTGCCTTGTTCCTCGAAAATTCCGAAATCAAACTGTTGTAGGCAATTGTAATGTAATTTGGTTTTCAATGCATAAAATTGTTGAGTCGTTTAAATGGTCTTCTATTATTGTCGATCTTAAAAAAAAAAAAAAAAAAAAAAAAAAAAAATATCTCTCTTTTTACAACTGAGAAAGATCGTTTATCATACAAGGGTAATGTCAACGTTTGGATAGATGAATTCAAGTTTCTTCTGTCTCATCATTTTTGATAGTTCGAGAGCCATTTTCTTGATATTGATTGATTCATGAAACTCCATTTAAACTTCTAATCCAGATGAAGTACTGTTCTCTTATTACGTTTTCCTACTTTTTTTCTTTTTCCTCGGCGACAGTATTTGCACTGTCAGCTTGACTTACATTTAGGGATTTCAAATGAGCTTGGGAATGGACACATTCAACCACAATGGATTCTTCTAAGTCTCTTGGGTAGTATTTTAAAAGCGTCTACTCGTATAGGTGAAGTCTTACTACAGCTGTATCTAACTCAAGAATACTCATAAACCCCTACAAACTAAACCCTCAAAATTGTTTATCTAACAAGGGACGTATGCGAATCTTTACAGCTAGATATTTATGAAAATTGATACCCTGACTAATTGTGGATCCCTAATCATCGTGGTAATAGTCATTCGGTGTGGATATGCCTTGTTTATCCGTTACGTATAATATATATACAACGCAGTGACCGGTTGAGGCTGTGCCGAGTTATACTCCATAAATGATGGAAAAAGGCACAAAATGGAAAATGTGTGCAGGTAACTTGATACCTACGAGAGGGGGACACGTGACCAAGAATACGGCAGTAGTGTGACACAAGCAATGTTGCCACCCCAACACAAACTTATAGTTTTTCAAATAGAACGTATACCATTTTATGGCATTAAAACAATTGGCATAAAGCGTGAAAGAAAATAAGCAGAAGTTAGGTTGTCAGTGTTGTCAAATAAGGGAGATACGAGGTTCTAAAGTTGAGAAATTATGGGGTCCACACAGAGAAACGTTTAAATGTACAACAATAACAAGATTGCAGAAGGTACAAATGTAGAGTAGGGAGTAAAACAGAGCATGCACAGCATCCAGTAAATAATAAGCTTGATACAGGATTCACAAAAAAAAAAAAAAAAAAAAAGTCGCTGTAGAAAAAAGAAATCCATATGCGGAAATGTGAACAGGAAGTCTTCCTGTAGCGCAGCAATTCCAATGGCGTTTGTGAGGAATCGATATCTCGAGCCCTTCCCGAGAGCTATAAAACAAACTCTCTTAGGGTTGCAACACTGCATAAAATCCTGCATGCCCTCCAAACCACAGAAACGACGTGCAGTGCCTGAAAAGATTACAGAAAAGTTATGGTACGAAAAGTAACAAACCTGAATAAGAAAGTACGTTAGAATCGATTCGCAAAGATTAGTGACCTATGATAAGTGTCAATCAAGATCATAGGAAACGTTAGCATATGAGAACGATGAAGACAAAACACACTGTATTCGGGTTAACAGTAATATGCAGGCGTAAAATAGCTTAGCATAATACACCAATGCTCACAACAGAAAAACCATAGATAATATGGCAAAATAGTACATTTCTCGCCCTATCTGCACACTGGATATACAGCATCAAGCCCGTTAGTCACTAGATGCTGTGCATGCTGTGGTTTACTCCCTACTCTACATTTGTTCCTTCCGCAAACTTGTAATTGTTGTACATTTGTTCGTTTCTCTGTACGGGCCCCATAATTTCACAACTTCATAGCCTCGTATCTCCCTCATTTGACAAGACTAAAAACCCAACTTTTGCTTATTTTCTTTCACGTTTTATATCCACACCGAATGAATATCACCACGATGATTAGGGCTCCACAATTAGTCAGGGTATCAATTTTCATAAATATCTAGCTGTCACGTTTCTCATACGTCCCTTTTTAGATAAATAATTTTGAGGGTTTAGTTTGTAGGGTTTAGGAGTATTCTTGAGTTAGATACAGCTGCAGTAAGACTTCAGCTATAGACGCTTTTAAAATACTACCCAAGAGACTTAGAAGGATCCTTTGTGGTTGAATGTGTCCATTTCCAAGCTCATTTGAAATCCCTAAATGTAAGTCAAGCTGACAGTGCAAATACTGTCGCCGGGGGAAAAGAAAAAGTAGGAAAACGTAACCTCAGGATTCCTCAAAGGAACGTTGGGATTACTTGCCAGATTATAGGGAATCCCTAAGTTCCTTTGGGGAATCCTTCGCACACATTTTGCGGAGGTTTGAAACATAAATTTTTCAATCGAGCAGGTATGACTTCGAGTGTCGTGTTTTAAACCGCACTCTCTACGTTGAGTTGTTTTTGAATTACAGCCCTCTGAAATTCATTTAACCAAGATTTCGGCACCTTATATCGCCGAAACTGACCAATGTTCAGGAGGACATTTTTGCTGGCTTCCGTGTCGGGCATTAGCTCCCCAAGTTAGTTCAAATAGTTTCTTACCATCCTGTATATATATATATATATATATATACGAGGATTGCAAAACACTATATGTTACATTTTTGTCATTTTCTGCTTTTCGTTTTGGTAGTCTGTCACAAGGAGACCTATATGCTCGATGAAGTTGAAATGACTCAGTTAAAAGTTCTCTATTTAGTAGATATATATATATGGGATATTGAAATAATAGGGATAACAAAGATAACCCCCTTGTAGGGAACCTCAAAAGAAGCAAAAAAAAAATATATGTAGTAAACATAGCGCGCAAAATGGGTATTTCCAGAAATGTTAAAACCGACGGAAAGTAAACTTTAAAACTCCATAGTTCGAGAACTATGGGATCTATCGTAATCGAGTCAAGGATTTACATAGGAACTAGCGTACGTTCTATCTGAATATCCATGTTTCAGCATCCTCAGGTAAATGCAATGAATTCTATAGAGGAAGTGGGGTACAAAGAAACACTTTTAAGTAGTAAGTAAGCATAAATGCCAATTTGTTGGCAAATAACATTTAAAAATCATTTGTTTTTCTATCAGTGATTGAAAATGAGAAATATCACTTTTCACTTTCATACAGAACCAAATATTATTGTCAAAAGTTATGCAACCACACATAATACACTTATTCTTCAAAGAAAATATTTTAAAAGCCAATGGTCTTTAACTTTATTCTTAAAATATTTTTTCTTGACTTTCTAAAAGACCACATTTACTAACCTGTTCCTGTTTAGAAATAAACAATCAATAAATGCATTACATTAAATACATGCATTATATTAATAGTTCACATATCATCTCTGATAAGCAAGGTCGTACTTGTTAAATGCCAGTGAGTGATTGTAGCCTACTTATTACAAAATATGCATGTAGCAAAAAGGAGGCTGGTCGTTGGTCTTCCTTCATGGTTAGCGTAATCATCTTCGGCGCGGGAGACCCGGATTCAATTTCCGGTGGGAGCTCGTGTGGTTCGGATCCACATGAAACCGTAGGTCTACGTTCCATATAGCTTTGGCATTAAATGGAACCCCAAACTCGAATTCTATCATTCAATGATAATTGATCTTGCAAAAAATTTAACCTGAGTTTTTCATTTGGCGTATTTTTTTACTCCATCACTGAAATGGTCGCAATATGAACTTTCCAACTCTGTTCTATAGCATTTAGGGTTTTCTGTTGCACGTGCACTACAATGATATTTTGTTTAATCGTCAATGGATATATTAAATACCATTTTTTTTATTTTATTTATTTTTGGAACGAATTAGAACAAAACATAAATTAATAAAACATAAAGTTGTCTTCTTATTCAACTGTTTTTCCTTTTACGTTTCTTTTCATTGAATATGTAGACACAAAGAATGATATGAAAAAGAAATCTAGGAAGTGAGAAATGTACTCATAAATCGTTTCGGAAACTGCAATACAATAGTGAGCACCCCGATTTCCCATGGTCATTTATCAATACTGCATAAACGAATTTCAGTATTGGATCTTACAGTTATCATTACTGTAAAAAGGTCTACATCCTATTTTTAGCCAATAAAACTTAACTAAATTTCTCGACTCTTTTCAAAGTTATTTAACTTAAAAGGAACTTGTGTTTACCTAGATTTACTTGTCATTCTACAATGAACCACATCGTTGACCTTTTTTTCTAATCAATGGCATTATTTCATGTTTTGCCATGGAGGCAAATTGTTCAGTGACATAAGACTTTTACGTTGTTTTAGTACATTAGTATACAATTCATTAAAAAACATATGCTTTTCAAACTCAGGGAGACCTGATAGAGCGTACACTAGTTTCTGTGTAAATCTTGACCCGATTACGATAGGACCCGAAGCTATGGAGCTTTAAAGTTTCCTTTCCGTCGTTTTTGACATCTTATAACTCTGGAAATACGCATTTTCCGCCCTATGTTTACTAGACATTTTTTGCTTCTCTTGAGGTCCCCTACAAACCGGTTTTCTTTGTTATCGCCATTATTTCAGCAATCGGTACATATGTTTCGTTTTCACCAGTGAACTCAAAGTATTTAAATGTAATCTATAAGATTGAGTTTGCTTTCCTATGCAAGTGTATACATCCAGGCCGGTAGCCAGCCAAAAAATGTAGGGGGGACGGCTGAAGTTAGGGGGGCCCGATCCAACCATATTATAGTTCATCAGTATGTTATAGTTCATTTGCAATACTACCGTGAAAATTTTAGGGGGGTAGCAAAAATTTAGGGGGGCCCGGCCTCCCTAGACCCCTCTTGGATACGAGCCTGTATACATCTTTTGCCATCCTCGTATAGATATATATTATAATTTACATTTGAAAATGAAACCTAAGTTTAGCCCTTTATTATATTCTTGCGCCCTTTAGACTGGAAGAGAGAGATTATTAATGGAAGACAATAATAATCGAACGAATGGTAGAATAAGCAAACCAAGAATCTCCAGAAAATTCAGGATATGTTATTATCCACACAAGAAATGCACATGTCCTGGAATCGAAGCATTAATCTTTTACACCTGAGGTGAGCATTGTAATACTGAACTACTGTGCCCTATATAACGAAACATATAAGTATTTGTAACAAATGAATCCCGAAGCATGAATAAGAAATTTGCTACTTATCAGAAAATAGTGAAAACGGTAAAAAAAAAAAAAAAGGTCGTTGTAAGCTCTTTCGCTAAATAGTTTATCAGATAAGAAAGACATGAAATAAGAAGGAAAATAACAGAAATTAAATAACAGAGAAGCACCTGTCAAGCATCCAGATATGTGTCATGTTGGACTGCAGAGTGATACGATAGTGCTACCAGGCTAAGAGTAGACAGGGGGTAATGGAAGAGGGTGAAGCTAATGGCATAAGTGGGTTGGCTAAAGAGTAGCGTGAAGCGCAGGAACAATAATATAAATGAGAAGAAAATTACATACGTACGACATAAAGGAAGAAACCTTAACATATACAGCTTGATTATAAAAGGTTCATTGGGTTTTAAAGTCAAATATGTCGAAAACTATTAATGCAACACTTTTGTGCGAATGATGAAAGAAAAGAACATATTTGAAAGTGTAATTTCTCATATTCGTAGTTTTGGTTTGTGGTGACAAATAACACCAGAATCCTAATTTTCAAAATGGCGTATATGCAGCATAAATTATACTATAATTTGGAATATAAGAAGTGTTTTACAGTTGTTACCGTGCAGAGTGCATTCCACAGATAGTTTTCAACTACACCACCAGGTTACCAAAGCATTCTGAAATAGTATCGACAGCTTAAGGACACTGGCTGCTTGTAAAAAGGTAAAAGCACAGGACGCCCAAGCGCTTCTGACGAAACAGTGGTGCGAGTTAGGGTGAATATCGTGTCTAGCTCACACAGTCAACGCGACGCGCCAGTCGGGAACTTGATATTCCGCATCAGACTGTCTAGGAGATTATGCGAACCCAATTACGACTGAAACCGTACGGCATAGTTATTGTAGAAGCTAAAATCTGACGAACTTGTCAAAAGATATGCATTTTGTAATTGTATTCAAAACACTATGGAGGACGATGGTTTTCTTGAGCTTCTGTCGTTTAGTGACAAGACGGCGTTCCATTTAAGTGATAAGTTTAATCGTCTTAATGTTCGTATCTGGAGTATTGAACAACAACACGCTACAATGCAACATGAACGAAATTCCCCAAAAATGGATGTGCTTGCCACAGTGTCTAAGTTAAACGTGTACGGTATATTTTGCGGAAAACACTGTAAAGGAGCATGTCTATCCTCGATATGCTACAGTTAAGGTTGTTTTCACAAGTGAAAAATGATTCCAATATCTTCATATTCCAACTTGATGGGGCACCGCTTCATATATACCCATGAAGTGCGTCGCTACCTGAACGAAGAATTCCAACTTCGTGGTTTTGAACGATGTGCTAGGGAAAACTTAGTGTTTTTTCCATATCTTTTTAGATCTCCCGATCTGAAAGTTTGTGATTTCCCCACCCCCCTTTGGGACACCCCTATGAAGGACACAAGACTGAAAAACCCTACTCATCTACCAAAGAAGTACCAGAAACTGAGATGTTACAGTCATCCTTTATTCGATACGGCTTTGACCTACCCACATCCATCCCATATACACACACTTTACATTATTCCGGTAGTTGTGATTCATTCTAATCTTATTGACATCCTTAAACGCGTCTCCTATCCATCCTTCTATGTTGAAAATCTCAACTCCTTTCAATTCCCATCAACAATCATTGATAGTCCTGTAGTACTCACATTTCCCATCTACCTGTCATGGAGCACAGGTCTGCGATAGGGAATATACACTTAGAACGACTAGGCGCATCTACGAAAATATGGGATTTGCCTAGTGACGACACGATTGTGACGGAAATCCGGTGAACGGACAAGCTGGATATATACACTTTGTCAAATATTTTGTGTTCGTCTTCAATTTGGAACTCAATGGGCAGCAATATTCCTAATATGTTAGAAAAATGAAATAAAATCTTTTAGTTTTACGTCCCATGATTGTGCCGAGTAAGCAAGAGGGGACGGTGATGAGAATGCATGAAATGATGCAATGAAGAATGTGAGAGGAAACAGGAAAACCTCGAGAAAACCTAAGTAAACAGTGTTCGTCCACCACAAAATTCACTTGGCACGAGCTCGAATTGAACCAGAGATCTCACATATCAGAGGTACCACTGAGTCACCGATGCCTCTAAATGTGTTAGAGTTGAGAACTAAAACACACTAATGAGCTATTTCGATCTGGCGGACATTGTAGCTAATTCTTACTTAATAAAGAGGAGAGTAGGAAATGAACAGTGAAATAAATTAAATTAAATACTATAAATTAATCAATAAATTAAACACTTCTTTCACCCCATGTTTCCTGAGAATCCAGCCGAAAAATACTCTAAACAAACGTTCGCAACTCTGCATGCTTTTTTTACTCATGGGACTCGAACTCAACTTTCTACGGTTTTTTTTTTTTATCTCTCTCTTTCTATGATAAAAGGAAATAAGACGAAACCAATAACTGGGCATACTACAGTAAATCAGAATTGCCGACAGCAATCACCAGCTTAGCCAAAAAAATGAATAAATACGTAAATAAATAAAAACCAGTTTCTCTGCTAGACCATTTATTTCGCTATATGTGTCTTCACATTAGAAAGCAGTAGCTAGACAACTGCTATTGACTGACCCTCTTCCCTGGAAAATACGTTCTTTTTATAACGAAAAAATATGGCGCAAAAAATAAAGAAAGAAAAAAGAAGATATTAAAAATAAGAAATAAAATTACTGGATGCTGGAGCGAATTACAGAGGTTCCTACATGGGAGAACAATAGCTAACAGTTATTTTTAGTTTCGTATGCAGGTCTGAAAAATTATAAAGCTGGGAAAGCTAACTCAAAAAATTAAATGGAATGTTCAGTAATGAATTATGAATAAATTAATATTTTTTTTATACAGACTATGATTATACACACTACACAAGTATGTAAAATATGTTCAACATAGGAATAATAATTATAACAAATAACTAGAAAAAAAAAAAGATCTGATATTTTAAAAATCTAATTATACAATCTCATGGAAACATCTTTGAATTGATGTTATAGTACATAAGAATATAATATTTGTTTATCATATGCAAAACAAACAGCAAGACCAGCAGAAAAGATGCTTTGCAGGTTTCACGTGAATGAAAATTAACTTACACAGACATTCTATAGATTGTACACTGTACATTATGCTAACAGAGACAAAATAGATGTCATAAGGCCAAATCAGTATGCTGTGCATCCTCCTCCAGCTTCAGTGCAGGCCTACAGTCTTGCGTGAGACGATTGTAGAAATTTTGAATGTCATCCTGGGAAGTTGAGTCCCACGCTTCTTCCTCCTGATGGTTCAATTGGTCAAAGTTTAACGGCCGGGTTGCAGACTGGACTAGAACTTATCCAATCGAGTTCCATACATGAGCAATTCGAGACATTTCACAGTTCTGGTGATTGTGAAGGCTAAGTTAAGTGACAGACGCACTACAGAGTGTAATTCGTCACGAGAACAGTGTATGGGCAGGCGCTGTTTTGCTGAAAGAGCACCATCTTGTGATGAAGCACGAATTGCAACAGAACGACCTGGATTAAGTTCTCAATATTTGCTAGACTAGTCACTGTTCCCTGTATGAACAAAACAGCGGACGAACATAGTAGTCTACAACTAAAAGTTTGATATACATGCATCGCATTGGTTGTGTGTGTCATTACCGTAATTATTTGGAAGGCGCTTCTCACAAAATCGATGATATACACGAAATGACCAACACTAGCTTCGAGGCAACAGCTTCTCATTCCTAAACTAAATGCTAATCATTCTCCCAAATACTTCTTTGGCGACACCATTGAAGTTGGGTTGCACCTTGCGAAGAATGAGAGGAAGTCTAGCTAGCAGACCCGTGATCGTAGTCCTGCGTCCAGTAAATGATTGGAAACACACCTAGTTGACATCCTGGACGCGGCATTGACCTCAATTTTTGACGGGTTTATCATGTGACGTGTTATGGTAACTCATCTGGTACCAATTTCCAGGCGCACATCCACATGGCACTGCGTTAAGAATACGACTGACATGCTCGAGTGTCTTCCACGGACAAATGGCACCACATGGATGCAAAGTTGACATTTCCCACACAAATGTTGCGATTTGCAAGACGACCATTAGACCTTCTGCAGTCCCACAATACTCTGTCGCTCAAAATCAATTAAACTGCAGATATTGAGCTCGCACACACTGCCCTGGCAAGTCTCAAGCGTTCACTCGTAATTTGATGCACAGTGCGATGCACGAAACATTCGGCCACTCCTTTTGCACGTAACGAACAAACCTCGAAGTTTCCACAGCCAGTACTTGCCTCCTACTGCAAGACAGCACGGTGGTACCAACCATAGGATGTACAACCCATACAAATGGGGATGGTATTTTTATGTCATTTCTTTCTGGGTATTCTATTTTTATTATCCATCAGTGGATGTTTAATCCCACCCTGCCAAACATTTTTTACTCCACTCAAAAACAGTGTGCAGTAGCTGTTACATTGCGCTGCTTAGCTGCTTATTATTATTAATAATAATAATAATAATAATAATAATAATAATAATATCGGTACAAAACTAAAATACATATTATATGCAATTATTTGATATTTTAATAATTCCTCTGTTCTACCATAATGAATACTACCATACAAAACTGCCTCAAAATATTATCTCACATGTATCGTTCAGAAAAGGGAAGAGTCTGTGGGTTCCCATGCATCACAGACCATAACGGTACACCATTAGTATTCGCCTTATAAGAAACCTCGCCGCCACAATCGACGTATTGAATTGGACCTCCACGGCTCAGTAGTAGAGCGCTCACCACTGGTGCGAAGGGTCCCTGATTCGATTCCCGACCACGTGAGTTACTGGCGGACAACACCGTCTCCGTAGGATCGCTCCGGGTTCTCCCATTTCCTGCCACATTGTCAACATAAAATTAGAAATTTCATGTCGTTTTTGCCTGCAGCACTTCAAGTGTTACATTACTTGCAGACCTTTTCCTGGGCGACTGTTTCCCCATGGACTTCTAGTTGGTCTAAAAGGCCACAATAGATTTCGTAGGAGTCACCTACAATGTGAACCCTTTACACCCGACAATGTTACACTATGGGCATGTAAGAAAAACGAGCATGGAAAAGGGTCACGGTTTAATTTAGGCGTCATTTGACGACACCCACTCACCTACAATTTCAGACAGACTACTGTTCACGACAGCGTCTTTCTAGTGTCATTCCCTAGACGGCAGTGGCATTCTTCTGACATAAAATCGAACAACGTTGTGAATTTTTTTCTTTATGAAATGATGCATATATACTATTACACTTATTATATATCTTTCAAATTTTGGAGCTCCTCCGTGGCTAAGTGGTTAGCGTACACGCCTTTGGCGCGGGAGACCCGGGTTCGATTCCCGGCGGGAGCTCATGTGGTTCGGATTCCACGTTAATCAGTAGGTCCACGTCTCATATAGCCTCGCTGCTGAACGGGACGTTAAAATCAACTCAACTCAACTGAACTCTTTCATATTTTATTCGATTACTAGTGAATGTCCGCATGGGAAGAATAGGCTATTGGAAAGTATATGAACTACTGGTGGACAATAAAACCGGTTTTCGGGTTTTAGAAAGAATCTAAATCAATTTTTAAGAACTTTCAAAATAACTTCTTCTGAAAACCGGTTGCTTTTTATCAAAACTTGATCCGAGTTTTGAAACCGGTTCCGTTTCCTATCAAAACCAGTTTTGATTCTGAAACTGGTTTGGTTTTCAATCAAATCCTGGCTTCGATTTTATATTAGAAATTGGTTTCAGTGAAAAACCGAAATGTTGGTTTCTCGGTTTTCTTTTCGTGTGCAAACCACTTTCAGGTTGTGTTCATCCCTAAAGTTGAACCTTTTTTCTACTACAATACGCAATTCACTGAAAGTGTAGTAGTAGTGACCCAGTTCTCCTCTTGCCCAATGTCAGTTTGAGCGGCACACTGATTTCTATTAGTGAGTGCATATGAAAGAGGATTGTGTAGGATATTAAATTTCAATGTCGGAAGAATTTTTCACAATGTAAGAAATCAGTATTCATGTTTGCAGGTGTATTATTACAAGTGTGAAATTATTACAAGTATTATACTAAGGTTGAAATAAATGAGTGCATAGCAAAGACGACTGTGTATCATACTAATTTCTACCGGCAGAGTATTTCCGCGCGATGAAGGAAAAGTATATTTTATGTTAACAACTAGGCCTTTAGAGTTACAAATGTGAAAAGATTACAAATGCTCTAACCTAGGCGACTTTATGCAATATTAAGTATCTTTTGAATTATCCTCGTTTTGCGAATACCGGTACTCTCCGTAGCTCACGCGCCTGCTCCATACGTACGCACTCACAAGCCTCCCCTACTGCGATCCTGCCCTGACTCAGTTAGACAGCATTCTCGCTTTTGATGGCCACCTAGCACAAGTTGTTTTGTGCTTTCTGCAGAGTCTTTTTTATGGGATACGTTCGAACGTGTATTTATACGGTCCGCAAGGAGGAGTTCTCGTAAAGTGAATCTGCACCCATGAACACAACACCTCCCTGAGAAATTTTCTACGACAGTGCAAGTAGATTTCGTGATGAAATAATTGCATACAATAGGATAGGCTAGCAGGTAGTAGGAAAATTCCAGTACATATAAAAAAAATGAAATATTTCAATTTAGTGTACCAGGCGTATGCCCTTTAGAGTAAAGGAGACAATAATTAAGGCAAGTGAATGATGATGGAATAATTGGTGGAATGAGAATGTGGGAGGAAACGGGAGCACCCGAGAAAAACCACGGACACGATGTTGTCAACCACAAACTTACTTAGCTGTGGATCGAACCAGAACCCCGCACACGAGAGGTAAGCGCTCTATCACTGAGTCATCGTGCCCTTCATCAGTGCACATTAGTTTGTAGGGATGCACACGAGACAAGATCTGAGGCTGTCTAGTCTCAAATTTTGTCAGGAAAATTCTGTCTCGTCTCATCTCGTGCGCATCCCTATCAGTTTGCAAGCATATTATCAATCTGATGCAATTATTTGTGCATGCGTCAAGGCGAATAGTTACATTTCATTCCACTAAAACGGGCGGGCTTATATTACTCATGCAGTCGCTAGAGAAAGTGCATACTTACTGTATACATCTTTTAAATAGCTTTGGAACAAATGGAAAATCGGAGTTGAGTTTATGATAGAATGGGCAATTTAACGTTTTCTCAACGCCAAAAAATATTGTGCCCAAACTGACCTATTCGCTTGGAAATTCTTGATTCAAAAATCATATGCGAAGATATGCACTTTTCTTAGCGGCTATACAACAGAATATAATATGACGTTAATATTGGCTAAAGTTTTAGCTAATATTATAGTTTTCATGTTAACTGACTATTTCGTTTCCATATTTTATTTCCATGAACTGTTGAAAATCAAATGAAACCACCCCCTCAAACAGAGTATTCCTAAGCGTCCTTTTTTGGCGGGAAGATGTCTTCCATTTTGTAACCGCCATCTATTTTAGGTCAAATAGGCTACTTAATAAACAATTAGGCCTAATTCATTGATATAGGTCTACATCTTGCTTTGAAATAGCTTTTGTAACAATTAAACGTATTTTTTACCAGTTTTAAGAAGCACTCTTACGATAATTATAGCCAGCTGTGTACACATTTCTGAAAAGAAAACGATTTTCTTGCCACAAGGGCAATCCCATGCTTAAAACAAAAGACAAACGCGGTCATATCTGTTAGAAATAGCCCAATATTTAGAATTTCTTGGAATGCAGGTTCCACTTGAATTACACGTTAGTATTTACTTAGCACTACCATGTTAGGAATTTATTCCTTATTAAATTAATTTACTATGAAATATAATTGTTTCCATGTCTCACATAATACGACATTAGGCGTAATGTTCCCGCTATAACACTTAACATTCCACCCTAACATAGTTTCATCATTAATTTTTACTTTAGTTCGTAAGTAAACGTGCTATCTTCAGCACAACATAATTAACAATTTTTATTACTACAACTTACCAAGTCATTGTCCATAGTGAGAAAAGTTTTCAATAACTGATTCGGCAACAAAGTGCAGACGTGCTCAAGATGCAAATGCTGTTAAACAAAAGATAAGCTCGTTTCCGTAATAATTTATTTTCAAAAATGCGCCACTCACTGCAGCGACTTTTGGTGGTACTTTAGCAACGTATTTTTAACAAAGATCGTGAGATGAAAATTGCGCAAGTAGCGTATAAATCATTATATTTTAAAAAAAATACATATCTCGTGCTCGTAACATATTTAACATACGCAACTTTAATTATCATATATTGTTGATAATTTTTAACGAAATGATTCACTATAAGCGAAATTATTTACGCCAAAAATGAAAATAGTGAAAATTAAAGTTGCAGACTATAAATTACAGTTATTAGTAATATGAACAATCTCAGTGGGCAGAAATCAGAAATATTTATTGGACTGACTGAAATGCCCGTTCTTCGCACGGGGAGAATAGGTTTATGGAAAATGTTTGAACCCTCTTCCCACCTTAGGGTACGCGTCGTAATGAAAGTGTAATTATAAAAACCAATTAGATATTATAATTTTCGCACATAATTTTAACTCTCTACCATTTTAGGATGGGTCCTTTATTCAAAGTATCTTAATAAAATTGCATCGTGAGATAGAGGCTAACTAGTTCCAAAATTAATTCAGACGGGTAAACCGTTTTCTGTGATGCGATCAAAAGCAACAGACAACGTCGATTTCAACGGGAAGAAATAATATTGAAATTGTTCCCTTCTTTAAACCGGAGTTTTTGGAAAACGTTGGGTCACGTGTGTGCTTATTGTAATGACAAGTTTATATACCAATTTTAATTTTCTTAAATTGAGGGTCTCTTGAGAGGCTACATTTTTCGCATTAACCTTGAATCCCCTAACGTCTTAGGATACTGATTTGCAAATTTGAATTTAGCGTCCCTTTCAGCAGCGAGGCTATATAAGACTTGCACCAAAATCTAAACGTGAGGTCCGAAACACATGAACTCCCGCTGGGAATCGAATCCTGGACTCCCACGCCAAAATCGCGACACTAACTGCTTAGCCACAGGGAAGCTCTCCTTATGATATACATGTGATGACTGAAACCTAGCTTAAAGTAGGTATTGAGTAAGTTCCAAAGTTTTCAGCTGTTCTTCCGTGATGCGATCACAAACAACATACACAGTTGCTTTGAATGTGGTGGGGAAATATACAAAAAAAAACTCTTTTTCATTAAAACGGGAATTTAAAAAAAAAGAAACTCCAGGTGACTTGTCCCCTTACTTTTATTAAGAAATTTATATGTCGAATTTCATCTCCGTAACTACAGGGGTTCATGAAGTACTTTAGTCTGAGCATAATATTTAAATTCCTTTTACCTCTGTCAGCATGCAAAGTAGGTCCAAAAAAGTACCGTAATTGATTGTTTCTGCCATAAGTAAAGGATGAGGGTGATTTTCGTGGGCAGGGTGTTGAAAAGAAATGTCAGGGATAGGACCAATCCGGATCAGTTGCCTCTGAGTATTTGCAGAGTGTGAATCGCGCACGAAGTGAACATTTGTTCTGTTGCGTAGTCAGGAATCAAGATGCACCACACAGGATTGAATAGAAATATGCTGTCAAGTTTCTTGTGAAACTGAAAAATTAAGGGTATGTCGCTTCCGGAGCGATATCGCAAGTATCTAGATATTCTCCTCCCCAATAGTGCGCCGAGTTACTACTCGTAAAAAAGTTGCTGGAGAAAGACACCTTACAACGGTGCCCCACCTTTTCTATAGTCCAGACCTGGCCCTTTCCGACTTCTTTATCTTCCCTCTGATGAAACGAAGCCTTTAAGGAGATCATTATGGGACGCGGAAAGAGTGTAAGCAGTTTCGAACAAGTGCGTAAACGAAATTCCGGTTGTAGAATTCCCAGGGGTGTATCAAGCGTGGCACAAGAGCTCGCAATGATGTATTGATACAAAACAATCTGATATTGAAGAATTTTACCCATAATTGTAACTACTTTTTTTCATGAATCTAGTCCCGATACTCTTTGAAGAGGCCCTTAATGTATTTTAAGGAACCTTTGTTTTTCACTATTGATCTTGACGAAAGAATTTTTCTGTCCAAATCTTATATTCCTAAATATTATTGTATTTATTGGCGTCTATGAGTGGGCCACTTTTACTTTTTCGTATGAAAATGCGGATTCTCTCTCTTTCCTCTTTCAGGAATTGAGACCACGGTGGCTCAGTGGTAGGGAGTTCACCTCTGGTGCATTGGGTCCCTGGTTCTATCCCAGCTAGCGCCAAGTCAATTTTGTGGTGTACAAACACCGTGTGCGTGGGTTTCCTTGGGGTTCTCCCGTTTTATCCCACTTTCTTCATTCCATTATTTGATTCATTTCTCGTCTCCTTTGGCCTAGTCGGCATAATCGTGGGACGTAAAGCTCATTTCATTTTCTTTCAGGAATTTTCGAAAATATTGAAATACATGTTTCCTTATTTTTAATCAAGATTCCATGTAACGAATTTTACACCTCCAACTTAAGCAAATCTTTACGTTAAGCATTTTCTGAAAGAAAAAAAGGGAGAAATCTTAATACTATGGAACTTGTTTCACTTTTCTCCTTTAGAAGAGGAACTTTCCCAAACGCTGAAATGCGTATTCGACTATTTTTAATTAGGAGTTTAAGCGAATCATCACAATGAGTATGTTCTGAATAAACAATGAGAATTTTCAATATTATAGAAATTGTTTCCTTTACCTCTTGATAGAGGGGTTTTCGTACGTACTAAAATACGTGATCCTATATTTGTAGTTTCGAGCGATGATAAGAGAAAATAAAATATTGTAATCGTGAAAAAATTCGAATTCGAGACTTCAGCGGATTTACAGAATTCACTGCCCCCACAAGTAGAGAAGTTATATATACAGTATATATATATATATATACTGTATATATATATAGTGGCGGATCCAAGATATGATCAAGGGAGGGGCTAAACCATAATTTGCCGTTTTATCCAGTATAAAGCCGGAACGAAGCCCATTTTATCCGGTGTATATCTGAGCGTCAAAGGGGAACTATAGGCCCTATAGCCCCTCCCCCTTGGATCCGCCCTTTTATATATATATATATGTTCGTCTGTTCGTTCATCTGTTCGTCTCAGGGTAAATGTGTTCACTCTCCTAGAAGCGAGTACCATTCAATATATCCGCACCGAAATTTAAATTGGAGGTTTTTAAAGAATTGTCCAGAGATTTTCGAATGTTTATTCTACCTTCAAAATTAAGGGTAGTTTACATAAGGGTGATTTTTCAATGTGATTTTCTCGAAAGTGACTCCTACGATTTTATTTATGTTTCATATATATCAATAGTCCGTTAACAACCGTATACTGTGGCATAAATCATTTCTCTGTGAAAAAATCTATGAAGGTGGTTTATCTTAGGCATAACTTCTTTTCGGAAGATTTTCTCAAAAACGAATTAGGCGATTTTGCTTATATTTCATAAATATACATTTCATTAATAACCTCACAATATGGTAATAAACATTTTTATGAGAAAATATAGGCCTGCGTGGTGTAGCTTATCCTTGGAGTGAGTACTTTTTCGAACGATTTCCTCAGAAATGACTCAGGCGATATTGTTTATATTTCATAAATACACATTTCAGTAATAACTCTATAATTATATAAATTACTTCTTATGAAAATATCCACAAAGGATTAATTTACTCTTGGGATAAGTTTTCTTTCTGTGAAGTTTTCCGCAAACGGCTTATAATTTTGTTCGTACTTGAAAAGAAAATGTTCCATTAATAACTAGAGCACAACATGATTTAGTTTAAAGTACTGGTGCAAGAAAGTTTAGTGCAGCGGTCTAGATCTTCCATTAATTAAGATTTTAAAATGTTGAATATCACACAACCAATTTAAGCAAATATTTCATTCGATATTTTCTTAATAATGAGAAATTTATAGAAATTGCGCTGTCTTTACCCCAGTAGGAGCAGAAATTTCGATAACTATGATATGCGTGTCTTGTTATTTTCAATTAAGAGTTTATGTGCTGAATTTGACATCTGGAGAATAAGCAAATCTTTATATTCGGCACTTTGTGAATAAATAAAGGGACATTTAATTTATTATAGAAATTGCTTATTTTCCTCCCTTAGGAGCGGATTATTCGGAGACACGAAAACACATATTTCCTTATTTTCAACTAAAAGTTTGTGTAATTTATTTCAAATCTAGAACTTAAGGGAATCCTCACATTTGGCACTTCTTTGTATCTGTAAGTTTTACGTCCCACGGTTATGACGGCTAGGCTAAAGAAGACGGTTATGATGAGAGAAGAATGAAATGGTGGAATCAAGAAAGTAGGAGGAAACGGGAGAACTCCGAAAAAACACTTACATGGTGTTTGTCCACCACAAAGTGCACTTGGCGTGAGCTGAGATCGAACCAAGAACCCCATGCACCAGAGATGAACGCCCTATCGCTGAGCCACCGCGGCCCCTTCGGCACTTATGAATGAACAAAGGGAAATTTGAGTAATTTAGAAATATCCTCGTTTGCCCGTTTTAGGAGCAAATTTTTTGAAAACGCTTAAACACTTGTTCCTTGTTTTCAATTAAGAGTTTATATGCTAAGCTTCATCTTCCTAACTTTAGGGATTTGTGACATACTTTATTTGTGGCAAAAATTGAACTCCTTTTACCCTTTAGAATATTCTTCCTCATCCCTTGATTTCATGGCAAAAGGAGTAGCCTGTCCAAACTTCACATTTCTATCTATAGTAGTATGACCTGGGAGTTAATGAGTCAGTCACTTCTACTCTTTCATGTAGTAACATAATAGTCACTCAAATTCATTGCTACATTGCCTTCGTAGTATATGAAGAATTTAGCACAAAGAACTAACGTTTTACCGGTGTCGTACAGCTTAAGTGATATTTAATAAATGAATTATTAGCGTTTAACAGGGAAGATGTCCAAAGAAGAGATATACGAGGTGCAATCAAAAATTTCCCGGAATTTAATTGTAGGTATTTATTATCACAATACAGGCACAAATTCACTTAATCGTCTTGAGAACACATATGCTTGTTCCATCGCTCCTGGCATTGGTGGAAACAATGCTGAAAGTCCTGTTTTGGTATGTTCCGAAGTTCAGCCCTGGAGTTCCTTTGGGTGGTAAAACGGCTCGCATAAAGGAACATTCCCGTCAACCACGAGCCTCCCTACTCACCAGATTTAGCACCAGTGGATTTCTTGTTCTTCCCCAAGATCAAAAAGAGTCTCAAAAGTAACCGTTTTGCCACCGTAGAAGATATCCAAACCAACGCGACCGTTGAACTTCAGCGAAATTTCATAAACCAACGAAGTGTGATACGTTCTTTCGCCACTCCTGGCTCAAATACAGTATATTAATGTTTTTCGCAGCTAAATGTTCAGGATGTTCCAGTTCGATCTCATAAAGGAAAATCACTCGTAATTGTATGTTCTCCATAGTGCACATTACACGACTCTCTTCAATAGAGTTATTGAAGACTCCAAGCTGTCCTGACTGACTGAACACTCCAAGCTGTTTTCTAAACATGTGCGAAGTTTGTGACGTACGCGTGATCTCGGCCTAACCATTGGTTATGTTACAGAAGGTGGCTTCCCACCAGACGGAAAAAATGGACAATTCAACCTGTCCATATGTAACCAATTTATAGACTGGGAGGTTAGTCCACCCACATAACTTTATTGTTTTGTGGGTTGACTAAGCTTCTGCAGATACACAAAAATAGTTCCATGAGATGGAGGTGTATAATATACAAAAGTAGATATTTTTAATGTTTATTAATTTTAATACTTTGAGTGCCACCGTATTTGTTGACCGTTATCACCTGTGGGCCATTTGCAACAGTTCACCAGTAATATTTTGTTTCCGCCTTTGCGATTTGAAGGGTGTGAGGCAAAAACATGGTAACCAACAAATTTTCAATTTCTGAGTTATGCAGCACCTGACAGAGAACAAAGCACACTGCTTCGTTTAATCTTGTCCGAGCTCAAATTGTGCTCTATAGATCGCAGTAATATTCACTTATGGTGAGACTCTGTGTAACTTTTTGAAATACATAAGATGGTAACAGACAATTAAGATGGCGGGCAATGAGAAGTCGTATACCACCTTCCCATCTAAATAGAAAAGAATTTGCACATTAGATGTTTCTTACAGCTAATTCAATGATGCTTATTGTTGAGTGATTCAAGAAGTGAGTATTGTCCCGAAGATGATACAACTGGGGAAATAATGAGATAAGTTGCACTGTGTTTTTGTTATGATCTGTATGTTGCTTACCATGTTCTGTTTTCATGATTTTGCAGAATTTCATCTGGGCATTTTCCATTCGTATTTTCCATTTTGCATAACCCATTATAATTTTCGGATAAAGGTTACCAACTGGTGCAATTGTGTTAAGTGAATAATACTGTATTTTCAATAATAAGCAATTAATGTCGGATATCAAGTTTTGCATTTGCATTTAAGTAATTTCAGTATACCTCACCCAGAATTTTTCGATATTTTTTTACTGGAACACCAAGAATCCAGTATGCATTTCCAGCAGCACTGTGTCTTTTAAACATGTACGAGGATCCGTTGCTGGTCCAATAAAAATCCAGGAAAACTTTTTTTTTTTTTTTTTTTTTTTTGCGCCAGCAAGCTTCCACTAGCACAGTATGTATTAGCAAATATTCTTCCGGAATCAGCACTGCGTTGCTTGAAATTCATGCCGGATTGTGACTAGATTTTGTAAATTGGGCAAAGAAGTGAACATGTGACCCTTGTACTTCACAAACAGAAAAAAAAACTATTATTGTTACGTCGCTTCATGAATTTTTCTTTTACGAATATTGCTTTCCTTTTAAAAAATGAAATCTTTGAGTTATACGTCCCACGATTATGGCGGCTACGCTGAAGGAGACGGTGATGATGAGAAATGAATGCAATGGTGGAATGAAGAAAGTGAGAAGAAACAGGAGAACCCCGAGAAAACGCAAGCAGATAGTGTTTGTCCACCGCAAAGTTCACTTGGCCCGAGCTGGGAATGGACCAAGGATCTCATGCACCAGATGCTTTCTTTTTGTAAAGTACAATAGCTTAATCCCATTTTTTGCATCCTAAGTAACTATAGGTTTCGTTCAATGTAGAAAACAAACGTAATTGTGACAAACACTCAAGGTTGGGCAAGTGGAACTAGATTACTGTAAAGGTTGGGTTAGGTTAGGTTAGGAATGGCTCTCCAGGATGGGAAATGGAAATAGCGCCAATATTAATAATCTAACGTATGTATCAAATTGACATAGAACTTGATATAGAGGACCAACACGTCATGGAGTAAAAGCAACATACTCCAAGATTCATTTTTGTGTAAATATCTGTTTGGATACTGTGAAAACAATTCGTTTTTATAGTAGATTTTCTTCTTAGTTTAGAATCGATTTCTTTAGATAATAAGGTTTTTCACAGAGTTTGAAATATCTTCATTAGCTGAATTAAAACTCCACTCGTTCGAGTTTTCTTCATGTCGTTAGGTACATTTCTGTAATATTCATGTTTTGTATTAGTTAGTCAATAAATATTGTTTCCTGATTTGAAAATCCAATACAACATGTAAGTCATGACGCAAATTAAACACACATGCTTCAGAAAATAATGTTTGTATCAATTATGACTTAAATGTTAAAACATGGTAACCTACACAACGGCATACAAAATTAGAATTCGCTATTTTGATTTTATACAGTTATTTTGATCCTTCATGTTTAGTCTTATGTGAAAAATCAGCTGTCCAATTTTGAAAATAAATTGTGCAGCAGAAAACCTCTGATTTCTTAAAATAGTAATATTGTGGGTTACCATGTTCTTGCCTCACACCCTTCATTTCCTCTATGTATGGTTTTGCATACACGCGGCATGAACAGTAAATTTTAAGCTCTACGTCATGTGTATGTAGATATACATACGCTCCTATAAAAGAAACGGCGCTGCACGGGAGAGCCGTGTGTATGAAATTCCATACACATGGCAGTCTACGTGTTAAAGGGCAAACGCATGGAGCATAAACATTTTTCATTTTTGAATCATCATTCTATTTTACCTCTTCATTGCTTCACCTAATTTTAAAAATATATTTCAAAATAATTCTCCTACTACAGTGAATCCAATCATTTTCACCCTGGGTAGTATTACTTAGAAAGTATCATATATATTATTTTCTGTGGTTGTAATCTATAGTATTGTATAAAAGAGTAGAAGTGAGTCACTCATCATTGCCCAGGTCATACTATTGTACGTATTGAAGTGTAATTTAGAGATAATACTCATTTTGTCACAAAGATAAGGGATAATGAATGATTTTGGTAAATAACAATCCTAAGGGGGTAAACGAGGGTGTTAAATTTCCTCATAAATCGCATATATCCCACAAAGCCCTAGCGTTAGAGAGATGAAGCTCGGCATATCAACTCTCTTATCAAAATTAAGAGAACAGGAGTTTAAAGGCGGCTTCGAAAATTCCGCTTCGAAAGGGGAAAGGAAAGGCAGTTCTTAAAAAAAAAAAAAAAAAACTCAAATTTCCCTTCACTAAATTGGAAAGTACTGAATGTCAAAATTTGCATAAAGTGGAGATCTGAAATCCAGTATATAGACTTTTAATTAAAAATAAGGAAATGCGTACGCCAGCGTTTCTGATAATTAAACAGCAAAGCGGAAAAAAGGAAGCAACTTCAATCATATTGAAATGTTGTTTTACTTATTCTCAAAATGCCGAATGTGAGAATTCATTTAAGTTGCAGATGTATAATTCGGTATATAAACTTTTAAATAAAAATTTCGTCATTACCCTCCTCAGCTCAGAAACAGGTCAAATAGACCCTTCTCAGTGAGGATAATGTCTCGAAACGTTCCTCAAATTCAGGCTAAGTTTTAATGCTGGTTCTGCAGCCTCTGAAGAAGAAAGAATAGCACAATTTTTTCTTTTTTTTTTTGTAATTATTTAAATTGTATTAAGACGTCACGAAATATAAGTTAGAATTCGAGATATTTTAAAGTAAAATATACATAGCAAATGTATTGCCTCCGTAAGTAGTATTTTGATTTGTCACCTTTATTCACGGACTTGTAGTGTAGTGGTATCGCACAGAATCAGACCTGGTAGATACAGGTTCGAGTCTTTTCGTGTCAGTTATTGCTTTCATCCAATTTCGTTATTTAGACAATTGCTATTGCAATTCTATTATTATTATTATTACTACTACTACTACTACTACTACTATTATTATTATTATTATTATTATTATTATTATTATTATTATTATTATTATTATTATTATTATTAGTGGTGGTGGTGGTGGTGGTGGTATTACTCTGTAAGTTGGCCACCTATCTATCTTGGAAGTTGCCCGCATTGACGCAATGTTTATCCTATGATGATAATGATAAATTTACCTGCGTATCTTGGCCACGCAAAATACCGTTTTGTTATTTTTCTTAATTCTTTCGTATTCCCATATGAGAGGCAGATGTTCTGTATTTGTGACTGGAAAAAGGAAGCAAGGATTCGCGCGATTTGCTCTTGGAGGTCAATGGCCAGAAGACTACACTGACAAAGGAGTGGTGAAGGAAGATGTGAATAAGAAAAAGCACGTACGTACAGGAATTCAGGAAATGGTTGTACGAATTTGTTTACCCTGTCTGCTTTAGTAAAACAATTAGCTATATCAGCTCCTCTCATCAGTGGGGAGCTTTAGCAATGCCGGAAAATTCTCAAGGTTAAAACTAACCACCCCAATTGTCAACTATTGGCACCTGTCGGCTTGTCAAAAGATAATGGAGTTTTTGAGATATGAATTCTCTCAAGATTTTCTCAAAACATCTTTTGCTCCGAGGGAAACACTTCTAGCTCATTAACAAAAGGTAGTTAACTACAATATTAGAATGTGTATATCTGCCAAAAAAGAATAAAACAAAAACATCTAGAATGAACTACCATTCAGTAACAGCTGAAAATAAGTCATATAAATTGCATATGAATTTCTCAATTTATAACTTAACTTTTCTTGTTTCCAATCTGATTAACTCAGTGTTTTATATTACCAATTTCAATAAACTGCGTATATACGCTTTTATTTCATGGTAGTTTGTGTTATTGTTTTCAATCCGAATAATCCAATGCAGCAGACTAGTTTGCAGGAAGAGAAAGGTATGCACATATATTAAACATACTATAGTAATGTTTTCTAGTACTGTATATTTTTTATGATTACTCTATATGCATTATTTATAAGTAACTGCCACTGCTTATTAAAATTTTACAATCAATTAGTACTAGAAACCCTATTCTAAAAATACAACAATCACAGTTTTTTCTGTAAGTTGGCCACCTGTCTAAGTTGGCCACTTTTCGATGGAATCGATAGTGGCCAACATAAACAGATTTCACTGTACAAGGAAACTTATTTCCCAACCACTGATATACTTGGCTAGCATTAGGTTTGAAACTTCTATATCTTCGGTCAAAAATGAATTGAAATTGCAAGTCCTTCTTATATTCCATAGTAGAACAATCTAGTAAACTACAAAACACTATACACACAGGGTGCTATTCACTAAGCACACAAAAGCACTAAACTTGGGAAAGAAGCACAAGTCTTTCTAACTAAGTATAAGTAGCGATATCAGGCACTCTAATGGGACCAACACTACTCACGATGTAAACAGCTCGAGACCACGAGCTCAACTGCCGTGCGTCACTTCACCTTTCATCTAAACTATTAGCTAGTTAAAATCGTTGTATGTAAGACTATACAAAATACTGACGCTCGTATAATGAGACGTTTCTTATGAGTGTCACAATGACTTATTCGATATTTCCTTCTTTAACCTTTAACACACCAAAGCGGGGTCCTCTAGGAACCCCAGAGGGTGATATTTGGTGTTACTGCTGCAACTATTAAAAAAAAAACAATTTATTCTCGATTTTTATATGTCCCCTGCATCCTTTTGGGATATATGCTACATAATTAGATCAATAGGGGGCGCGGTGGCTCAGTGGTAGAGCGTTCACCTCCGGTGCTTGGGGTCCCTGGTTCGCTCCCAGCTCGCACCGTGTGGACTTTGTGGTGGACAAACACCGTGCTCGTGAGTTTTCTTGGGGCCCTCCCGTTTCCTCCCACTTTCTTCATTAGACCATTTCACTCATTTCTCATAATCACCGTCTCCTTTAGCCTAACCGGCATAACCGTGGGACGTAAAACTCAAAGATTTCATTTCATTTTAATAAGAAAAATAATACGTTCGTTAAAAGAATGCAAGAAAATAAGTTGAGAAATTAAAATAATGCTTGGGGTCCCTAGAAGACCCCAGCTTGGTAAGCATCGTTGACGATTTAGGCTTGGTTGCTTAAGGGTTAACCAAAAAACAAGTTATATAGACATTCCTTAATCAGGAACATATCACGAAACGTTCTTCAATTTAAGGCTGCGTCATCGTTTTCAGCGATGGTCCCAATTTACAGTACAATTTTTCTTTACCTTTTAGTTTCCAAAGAAGAAAAGAGGGTAGAAATTATTTTCACGTTCTTTCAATTATATCAACACGCGTAGAAATAGTGTGTCCGATGTTTATGTAACATAACTACTAGACTATTTTCTAATCTCTGTATGAGGAATTCATGGGAATGTATAAAAGTAGAGAACTACCATTACAGCGACCCGGGTTCGAATCCCGTCGTGACATTTATTTTTTCTTTATTGGAAGGTATTTTTACTTAATTAATATTGTAATTCTGTTATTCCTTTATTATTATTATTAATAATAATAATAATAATAATAATAATAATAATAATAATAATAATAATAATAATAATAATAATAATAATAATAATAATAATAATAATGCAAGTTCGAGATTTGGCTACATATTTTTATTTTATGAATTTTTTGATTGGATTTCAAGTCTTTTTTGTTGAATAATCAACACACTCCATTGTAGGGGGTTTGGGGGAGGGGAAATCTCGTCTTGTTGCTTTTCATTTGATTACTTGCACTCTACACCAAGCTTGGATACTACATCTCATCTTTCTATATCTACAGGAAATACTCTAAAGGTTTCGATGATCATAAGAGAGTAAGTGAATAAGTGATGAGATCAATGAACTTTACGTATTAACAGCTTTGAAAGTATCTGGTTGTCGGAAAGTCATGCTGTATTTCGGCAAAATATGACAAATGATGATTTGTGAATATACTAGAGTTATTCGGATCATGCAATAGTTATGTTATGAATAGCTAAGATGTTGAGCGTTTTGTGTATTAATATTGCTTTTTGTTTGGTTTGGTTTTACAGATTTGACCAGAGATGACGTGGGTAAATGAAAACTTGACACACGACCCACTGACCCACCATCCACCGTGACCACTTTGACCCACGACCCACCATGACCCACCATCCACTGTGACCCACTGCGACCCACCACCCACCAGGAACCACTGACCCACCAAATCACATCATCATCAACTCTGACATGATTCACGGCCTCTTCTCTACTGACTAAAGAGTAATAAAACCAGGCTGTGAAATTCTAACTAATCGGAGTTTGAATTTCTACAGTCAATCGCTCAAGCACCGTTCTGTTAGAATAACGGTGGATCCAACCTTTACGATATAAAATGGTAGTGTTTGTCATGGGCAAAATTACGATGAATTTCAATTACATTATCATGATCTAATTATTTCCTTGTTGAATTATCGATATTGAAATGTTGAAATATCGATGAAATTTGAAAGTTCCAAATCAAGCTAAGTAGACCAAGTTCAGAAGCTTAGATTACAAATTTTATGTCTATTTTTCTCACAACTTTATGGGTTGATTGCCTGTGCTCTAAGCGATCTTCAGCAATTATTATAGTAGAAAGCGCATGGTAAGCATATATGGATATGTGATGCGAAGCACTGTACTTTTTGTTTCTCAACTCGTTTCTCAACTAATATTGATCATTTTCGATTATTTTTACAAACTCACTATCAATTTACCATATATAAAAAGTGCCGCCTCTCCCCATAAAAGAGAATTTAAATAAAATGCTAGGAGACATTCTGTTCGTTTTCAATAGGGTTAATATACTGAATTTCAGCTCTGTAAGTTTAACGTCTTGTGAGATATTCTTTTTGTTGCAAAAAATCGGATCCCCACTATCCCTTAGGATATTATTATAATGAAAACAACATGGTAACATTTCAGTTTGGATTAAGGCCTAACTATATAAAAAAAAAGTAATTTCATTTGAATGCAATTTGGCTGTGATAATTAGTATGGTGGTTCATCAGTAATGTAATTTTTAGAAAGTTTCAGCTACAGAACGAGACAGACTGCCTTACTTCCATTTGATATTGAGAACCTGTGTGCGAAATATGAACTGGATTAAACATAATTTAGAACTCCCCAAAATGTTTACTTTAGTTGATCTGTGAAATTATTATGTGTATTTCATTGAACATATGGTCATGGTTACGATAAGCATATAATATTATCTATATTTGAACAAAACATTATTTTCTATTGTCTGGAATGGAGTATCTAAAACCCATTGTATAACTGACAAGCACATGTATAGTGCAAGTCGATGTTTTTATTTCGGGAATCCTAGAATGTGGTTTGCAAGATGAGATTAAGGGATTTGTCTTCAACACAGCAGCATCTAACACAGGCTTGCTGTAGGGAACTTGCCTCAAAATTTAGCAGATGTTGGGTAAGGAGCCTCTATGGATAGCATGCCGGTATCACATTATGGAAGTCATTCTGTGCGATGTCTTCAAATATAAATGTGGCCATTCGGCAGAGCCGAACATCTCCCTCTTTGCTTGGTTCAAAGAGCAATGGTATTCCCTTGGTCACGATTATTAGAGCTCTTAACTCAATGATCTTCATCTGGGGGGAAATTATCGGAAGCAGGGGACCTAGCAGTTCTGAAATCCCGAGCATTGAGTTTCCTGAAAAATGCAATTGAATTTATTTCACATCCGTGTGAAGATTACAAAGAATTTCTGGTTCTTTCACATGCTTTGTTGGGTGAACGGTCTGAAGGAGTTCGCATTAAATCCCCCTGGCGCTTTCCACCATGCCAAGTGGATGACAAAGGCTATTTATATGACAAAGATATCCCTTTTCCGGATGCAGCTGAAACGAACTGCGAGTGAACTCAAGGAAGTTACAAACGTCAGTCTCTTCGTCAGCCTTTTCTACTGTTTATACTGTCATGAGGCATCAATCGATGCTCACAGTCCAAAAAATTGTTTTGATTTCATGAAGAACCTTGAAGCTGGTCTGCCAGATCAGGCCAATGTCAAACTGACTTTAAATATTCTTGAGAAACATTTGTTGTACCTCTCGGAAGAGTTAGTGAAACTTGCCTTTTTTGACAAACAAGTTTCTTACCAGGACAAGATGAAGATGGTGGTTAAATTGGATACGACAGAAGGGAAAGAACTCAAACGGTTGGATAGTAAGTCCTCCACAACTGCACCACCGAGAAAACAAGAAGAATCTTCGATGCGATGCTTCCAAATGGCCAAGAGAAGTATCATACTTTTCTCGCGGTAGATCCGTCAACATGGGAGGAGGATGCTGCATACTAGTAATTTAAGAATGTTCTCAAGGGCATGGCAGTTGTTAATGACACTGTTGAAGGTGCGATCGCTTTTGCTACTAATTTTAACAATTGCCTAAAGAAGGATGAGTCAAAGAAACAGTACCTTCTAAAGTTGGTTGCAAAGCATTGTAAAGACATGCAATTTGTTCAGAAGTCTTTGTTTGTTTGACCTGTAATGCTGCAAGTGCAACATGATAATCCTTATAGGCTACCTGCATTGCACATTCATTCAGTATAGGTTTTTGCACTACTTCTTTTGTACTGACACAATCATTTCCCTTAAAAGTCTGAAAACGAATCATGCACCCAGACAACGTAGAAAATTGTACGCACGTAGTAATTTGTTTATATCGAAGTATTGTGTGTCTGCATATAACCTGTTTCAAAAGTACTTTAAATTAAGAAATTAGTTTTTTGGGGCACCCCTAAATTTTGGATGAGGAAGACAACGTTTCGTAAGTGAACTCTTTATAGTAAGTTGTATAAATTGAAGTTGTGTCTGAATTAGAATGAACACTTTTGGAAAATTGAACTACCCTATTGATTAGGCACACATAGTTACATTCATTTTTTCATATAATTATATATTACAGTGATTCAAAAATGCATTTTTCCAGTAGTTAGCTCTTCTAAATCACACAAGCTGTGTGTCTCAAAAGCCAAGTAGTAGTATACGTCCTATTGCTATTATTACAAATACAAATATCAATATCCAAAAATGCCTCAAGTTCTTTTTTCACTTAGAGATAGTCAATTCAGGTAAGTAAACAGAAACAAATGAAAAAGGGAAATGAAGGCCTTGAATGTAAAACGTAGACAAATTCACCATTGTTCAGAAGCATATTTGTAAATCACGATCGACCCTACTCATAGTAGCTAAATACGCGGTTCTGCTTAGTTGGAGTTATCCGTTTCTCGCCACGTAGCATAAATATAGCAAAAATCAAGCGCTTGTTACTGGCGGTCTTCGTGGCCGAGGGTACTAGCGCAATGAGGTAGTAATTATAATTGCTTTTGGTGTGGGTTCAAACCCGAACCAAGGAAAGTTTTTTTTATTTTTATATTTTATTTTTTAAATTTTCAAAACACTTTTTTCATTAAAATAAGATGAAAATAATACTCAAATATTGATTACGTTATGTGTACAGTTTTGCTATACGAATTCACAGTATAAGTAGTAGTAGCAGTAGCAGTAGTAGTAAGAGTAGTAGTAGTAGTAGTAGTAGTAGTAGGAGGAGGAGGAGCGGGTTAGATGCCTATCAGGGCTCGTTTTGTTCCACTTTGAGTGTCATAATATAAATTTAACCTCAACCACATCTTCAATTTTCTTCTTCTTCAATTCCAACAAAGTGACAATTTTCTTCTATTACTACTATAATACACAATACATACACCAGAAGGATTGGACAACCTCAAGCTGCAACCAATCAGGAACGTGCTTTTAGTTTGTATGGCTAGGGTTGAGGGAGAAAAATTTGCTGTTCAGAAGATGTTGTCTACAATGCAGTGAGCAAAGTGGGTCGGTGGGTCATAGTGGGTAGTGGGTCATAGTGGGTGACGGATCGCAGTGGATCACATGCTGTTGAGCCACGACCCACTCAGAAAACTTGATCCATATGACCCACTGACCCACTCTAACTCTAGATTTGACAACATAGAAGATGGAAGACCAAAAATTGCATGTTCACCATCTTTTATTGTTTTGCTTCAGGCCAACAATGTTTGTGACTTTTACTGTCCTCAATCTTTCTGTGTTTTTGTCTCTGTTCTTACTTAAAAACTGTAAAAGTGAGTAAAACGAGTTAAAATAGGAAATAAGGTAGTGAGGAAGTTTCATTAAATTAGTTAACTTTAAATATCAGTGCCCTGAAACATTCCAATCAATATGAATATCTGTACAATGCCGTGCCGTGAAAATTCAGGGCCCGAGGCGAGAGCATACGGCAGCGCCTCCGTACATATGAGTTGTCAATTTAAAGTTGAATTCTCTGGACTATTCTTTCTGCATAATACTTTATTATTTTATCATGATTGAAATGAGAAAGTTTCAGCATTATTACAATGGAATCGTAATAGTGTGTAATTACTGAATTCACTGCGCATCCATTTTTCCTTCTCCCAAAACAGTAATGTTTTAGAGTAGTGCCTTTAGCGTTAGTTTCATAATGTTTGAGTCATGGCTTCGATTCCGGCTGTGGCAATTAAGGGAGTTTTTATAATTTGTAATATTGATACTTCTGATGTACTCTAAATTAAAAATATTCAATGTCTCTGGGTTTTACAGTTGAGACGACTTCCTTCATAGGTGAAATTCCAACAACACAAAATTACGTCATCCGTATGAAACTTCATTCGTAACTGTCTATGAACGTAACGTGTTTGGACAGGAATTGATGAAGACATAAGGGCTAAACACGTCCCTACTGCTATTGTATAGGCCAAAAATGAGTTCGAAGGAATTGTTTCTAGGTGTGCACAAATTGCAAATAGTGATCGAACTTACAACTCTAGTCACGAGAATGATCCTATTTAAGATGTCACCTCACGTTTCTACCTAGAAGAAGGGCGAAACAAAATTCATTACGGTTATCAGATAACAAATATTTATATTCCATTTCTTGTTGTCATAAAATGATAATTCTATCTGTAAATCCATAAACGTAATACTATTATTGCGTTCATGTGTAAACCTAAGAAACATCTGACGTACTGTATATCTTTTCTGTTTCTATGAATACCTTCGACTATGTTACTTTTTCTTTCCTCCTGTGGTAACTAACCATCCCGTACAGAAAAAATAATAATTGCCACGACGATATTTGAACCCAGGTAGCTGCAATGGGAGTTTCCTGTTTTCACATTTTTTGAAAAACAAATCGCCCAATTTGAATATTTTTCGCCACTGGCACCTCATGTCCTTTCGACGTATTCCAAACACTACAGGGACACAAACACAGAAATACTGACACGGGAGGGTCCCACAAGTTTTCGCTAAAATCTCATTGCCCCATAGCGCATCTGATAGAGCATCATGAGAAATGAAAATGAGCAAAGTTTAATGTGCTATGGACCAGAAGGATAGGAGCTACTGGGCTTCAAAATTTAAATATCAAAGAAATTATATCATGGAATTATGTTCGTTTAAAGTAAATATCTTGAAAACCGTTAAAGCAATCAAAAAAGTTGCACAATATAATGAGAAAAACTGCCTTATCGAAAACCATAAACAGTGTTGCTATAGGTGAAGCAGTGTTGCCAACTCTGCATAAAAATATTTTGTTTGAAATGGCACCATATACATGAGTGCACAGAATTTAAATGCATTATTATCACTAAACATAACAGCGAAGTGTAGTCGTACAGTGTTGTACACAATTGGATACACGTGTGCTGAAAATGTAGAATGGAGAAGTCTGATATTAGGCAACAGATGGTAATAAAGGAATCTGGGTCTCATGCTATGAATTTAGTTCAAATGCACAACACAGATAGTATGACATAGCAAAATATCAACAGTGTCACAAAATATCCTGCATTTGAAAACGAAATTGAGTAATGTCATTTTCACGTGCTGTGTCACATTCGAATCTATATAGGAATATAAAGTGGGACCCGAATCACTTTGCAAGAGAAAGATTACACTGAAATACAAGGCGAAAAGTACAACAAAAACATGTCCGAGGCGGGATTGGAACCCGCGCTCCCTAATATATCGGTTGTCTAGCCTTCTAGACCACACGGCTATCCTGGCCGACTAAAAACGAAATGAGGCACTAATAAAATAATTATATTTCCAATGTGAATATGGTAATATTACAGTGTACAAACATAATCATATGGTATATAGCAGAGGAAGTAAAAGAATATGCCACTTAACACGAAAGAGAGGAACCAAGAAAGCACTCTTCCAAATATTGATAAGACAACCGAGAACTAGTTTATAGAATTAGAAAACACGTGTTTCTTTCCTCGCGTGTATCATTTTTGTTTGCAAGAGTTGTCTGCTTATTCATCGGGGCTACAGAACTATAATGCAAAATTCTCACTTGTTTCTAGTGCATTCCTTTATTACCCTTTGTTGCGACACATCAGATTTCTCTATTATACATTTTCAGCACATGTAGCTCCAATAGTGTGCAACACTGTACCACTACACTTCAGTGTTTGTTTACTGATAGTAGTGCATTTTAAATATGTACACACTTGTATATACTGCTATTTCAAACAAAATATTTTATGCTGAGTTGGCAACCCTGCTTCACCTATGGCAAAATGGTTTATTGTTTTTTATAGGGCATTTGTTATCATTTATTGTGCAACTTTTGTTTTGATTGCTTTAACGGTTTTCAAGATAGTTACTTTAAACGTACATAATTCCATGATATGATTTTTTGGATATTCAAATTTTGAAGCCCTTTAGCTCCTATCCTTCTGGTCAATAGCACTTTAAATTTTGTTCATGTTCATTTCTCATGATCCTCTTTCAGACGTGCTATGCGGCAATCAGATTTTAGCGACAACTTGTGGGACCCTCCCTTGCGAGGACAGTTAAAATTTCGACCTTGTTTTTCAGAGGAATTCGAATCCCAAGTGGATTGCGCCTCCTGATCAGAAGTCGAACGCCCGTGATCACTCGGTTAGTGTCACCAGCTCAATTTGCCACAAATTCCTCATTTGAATATAAGATAATAAACTAGTAATTATGGAACATAA
Source organism: Thermobia domestica (assembly GCF_964235325.1). NCBI lineage: Eukaryota > Metazoa > Arthropoda > Insecta > Zygentoma > Lepismatidae > Thermobia > Thermobia domestica. The sequence continues at coordinate 88,078,831 of NC_137459.1, forward strand.
ACATAGAACTGTCTATTTCTACACGTATTGATACAATTCAAAGAATGTGAAAATAATTTCTGTCATCTTTTCTTCTTTGGAAATTAGAAGTTACGGTACAGGAGAAATGTAATGTAAATCGGAACAATCCCTGAAACCTATGACGTAGCCTCAACTTAAAGAACATTTCGTGATATTTTCTTCATTGAGCAACGTGTATATAACTAGTTTTTGAGTTAAACAAGGAAAACTCGAGTAAGTCATTAAGACACTTACACAAGCTTAGTATAATATTTATATTTTTCCAGGAAACGATTTTAACTAGGTATTAGTTTGTTGGAAGATGAAGTGGAGCCCTCCCCGCTGGTCTAGTGGCTAGCACGTGCGCCTTTGGTGTACGGGGTCCCGGGTTCGATTCCCGGTGGGAGAGCCTTTGTGATTTTAACTGTCCTCGATATTTGTGTGTTCGTGTCCCTGTCGCTTTGGTAAATGGAGAAAGCAAGTTAAAAATCAGTAAAGCAAGTAAAATTAGATATAAGTAGTTAAGTAAGTTACTGGAACACGTTCGGTGAGTCAGTTGACTTTAAAAAAAAAAAAAAAAAAGTGGCGCGCTAGGTGTGTGGTTAGCACATTGAACTTCTATTCGGTAGACCCGGGTTCGAATCCCGCTCAGGTTGAAACTTTTTCAAGTGTTTCTGTTTCAATTTCAATTTCAATGCATACTCAGTGTGGCAAGCAAGATCTTCTCTTCCCTAGAAAGAAAAAAGATGTTTAAATAAGGAGAATTGGAGAAGGTCTGTCAATGGAGATAGTCATTCACAAACTTATTTCTAGCAGTTGTTCTAGATTTGATATTTTTACTTACTTTCAAGCATTTTCTGATTCATGTGTGATCAGTGTTTGTAACAGTATATGATGAAATAATGCATTACATACACATCAATATTGAGATTAACATATGATGTTCATTGGACAAAAAGCTCTGAACCAGAGAGATTCATCTCAAAATGGAGAAATGTTTCGTGCGTCATCTACTCAGAATTTTACTTGCATAAAGACCTGAGTCAGTGCTACCAACTACTGTCAGTGCCGAGAAAAGTTACGTGTAAATTGGTTTGCATCTGTCCAGGAGTTCTCGCAACTGCAAATAACCTGGACCTTAAGTAATGGAATTAGAGCACTTAGGTGGGGAGATACTTTTGTGTTCAGTGTACAGCAGATGCAATAGTTTTTCCTATCCAAGGCGTAGAATGGTGTCCCGGGTCATCTAGCCACGTGTGGCTTAGCGTTGTCCTGTAACAGGATGGCTCCTTTGCGATTCAGAATCCAGAGTTTTGATATTTTCTTGAACACTGTTCAGCTGCTGAGAGTACACAGTTGCATTGATGCTCTGAGCAGCTGGTAGCAGTTCCCGATGCACAATGATACGAGCAGTCCACCAAATACTCAGGAGGACCTTTTCCTGCTGCAGTGCTGGTTTCGGCTGTTTCGGAACCGGTTCATGGGATACTAACCAATGATGACAGGGCGTTGGAGCTTTGTACAGTACCCACTTCTCATCACACGTCAACACCCTTTCGAGAAATTGTTCCTTCCTCAGACGAGACGACAAAGAAACACAGGTGTCTGCTCGCGTTGTCTTCTGGCGGAGTTAAATCATAATCCCAACTTGTACTGTTTCCCAAGTTGTAGGGGGTTACTGCCGAATGGTTTCTCCACTCACACTGAATCGCAGTCCCAGTTCTTCACATGTCTGGCCATTGTTCGCCTCAATTGCTGCCTGAAGATCTTCATTTGTGTACATATGTTTGTCTTCCAGTAGGTGGTGCGTCTTCTAGTGTTTCGTCACCGTCCTTAAACTTGTTAAACCACCGCTGCACTGCCCGCGTAGTCACGACACCCTCACCAAATGCCTGGCATATCTGCAGCGTCGTTTGACCTCAGATTGAACTCGTACAGTATTCACGTCCTTATGACGCTCTGTGGAGGTCCCATGTTCACTCTGTCCTTATGCAAGTTCACGGTATAACTGAACTGCCACAACCAGGTAGTATCTTGGGCATACCCACACCAACAACTGACCTTCGCCCTATCTTCATTCGCAGTAAACTCACGATGTGAGGGCCAATTGAACACATACTTCCACGAAAAGCAACAAAACTTTCTTGGTTACCTTTATACAACAGCATATAGTCGTTGATGCAATATTGGTATATGAAATATAAAGAAAATCGTTTTAGACATTTTAGGGAAAATGTTTTTTATTTTAATTTTCACCCTTCAGTAAACTTCCCTTATTTTGGGGTTCAGGAAGAAAATTCGGAAAACTCTCGTAGAAAATTTTAAACTTTAAATTTGGTGCGGATTCATTGAACGGTATGACTTTTAGGTGAGTAAACACTTTAGACTGGGACAGACAAATGCATATTCAAAACCAGTTTTTCGGTACATAGATGTCATGAAATGTGTAAACCCATTAAAAATCCGATTTTTTTTTTCAAGATCATCATACTTCATTCTCTTCTAATTCACAATAGGTTTTATCAGTCAGCCAGGATTGAGGTTGCGATGAATAAATGAAGGTTACAAGTCTCGCAACATATAAATACGATTTTTATTTTGCATTACAATAAGCTATGTGAACTGAATCCGTGAGCTGATGAGGATTCGGAATAATCAATACTACTATTACTAATACTACTACTACTACTACTAGTTTGTCAATGTTTACAATGTCTACTACTAATACTACTCACTTTTTGCACTCGCATTAGATCCTTTACTCAGAACTTTGGCAACCCTGCACCCCTGGACCCTCTCGTTTCTGGCTTCCTAAAATTTAAACGATAGGCTTGCAAATGAACTATAATATAGATGGATCGGGCAACCTTAACTTCTTTGTCGCGTGGACAAAAACAGCGCATGAACAAAAACCATAGATGAACATTTTGCACTAGGCTCGCTTGCACTCTAGCTCACTTCTTTCAACTGGGCTCGCGCTTCCAACCGCTTCCCTCAACTATTCTCGCAATCACTCGAGCTCGCGGTCACTTGGGCTTGCATTCACACGAACAGGTCAAGATATGAATTAGGTTGAGAACCACTGCCACAGACTGTTTACAATTTTTACAGACATCCTTAGGAAAGATGAGTCTGAAATAATTACAGAAAATTCTTTGAAGTTTGACAACCCAAATGTCTTTACTGTGTTTCGGGTTGCATAATTGGCAGGCGCTCTTCCCAGATAAATAGATATAGTAACAAAAACAGCACATGGACAAAAACCGCCCAAGGACAAAATCAGCGAATGCAAGTACCGCGTGGACAAATACAGCGCATGCAAATACCGCTTGGACAAAAATAGCGCATGAATTGAAACCGCGCAAGGACAAAAACATCGCATTCAATTGCGGTGTGAGCGAAAACAAAACAGCCTATGAACGAAAACCATAGATGAACATTTTGCACTAGGCTCGCTCGCGCTCGAGCCCACTTCTTTCCACATGGCTCGCGCTCACTTACCTCAATTGGGCTTGCGCTTGCAACTACTTCCCTCGATTGTTCTCGCAATCACTCGCTCTCGCGGTTGCTTGGGCTCGCACTCACCTCTCTCAACTGGACTCGTAGTCACTCGGCCTTGCACTCACACGAGTAAGTCAAGATAGGAATTAGGTTGAGAACCACTTTTATTTTATTTAAAGAAAGAAGAAAATGTATGTATTGGATGTATCCAATATATTAAAGAATATACACAAAATACATAAACATACTAAATTATAAAAAAATAACAATATACAAAATATTAATGGAATAAAATAAAAGTATAAGGAAAAATTAACTGCTAATGAAATTAGCAAGTCAAATTTCCTACTTGTAAGTGCTATTACTTCTCCAAAGGAAATCGGACTTCCTAGATTCTCTTTATTAACTGAGTTTAACGTACCCGGTATTTAGAGATGACAGGACTTTGGACTTTCAGAAGTCATGTCTAACTTCCGGTGTCGGGCAGATTAATTCAATGCACTTATTTTCATATTGCGAAATTTTGTATTTCTTATGCAAAGAATAAAGAAAAGATAGAAAATAGCTCACATAAGCAAATGCTTGTGTGTGAGCCGGATTCTCATGTTTTATTTATTTATTTTCTTACCGTAACAGATGAGGTTTATAATTCTTACTTTTAGCTAACAATAGCTTTTTAAATACTTTTTGATTCTTTTAACCACTGTAAAATTAAACATTTATATGCTTTGAAATTACTTCCTTCTTTGATTCGGAGGGGGAGTTCGTTATAGATGTTCGGAGCTCTGTAATATGTTTGATATTGGGTTATAGATTTACTCGTTGCTTTAATTTCAAATTCTTTGCCACATTTCTGGTTATATACATATGTTTTATTACGTCCCATTTGTTACTATCCTTTTTAATATACATTAATATCTTCTGCAAATAAATTTTGAAAGTGTTAACACTGAAAATTGGTCATAGAGTCTATCTAGTCTACTCCCAAGTCCCTTTTTGGATCAAAAGTTCCAATATGTTTCAGGCAAAAAATTTATTTTAGGCCTTATATCACGAGAACTCTATACAGTGTAGCCAAATCAAAACTATCATTTAACTCAGTTTGATGTGCTTATTTTGTAAAAAAAAAAAAATCAAAAACTCGATTTAGGAGCCGTTCAAAAAATTTTATGGCCCCTGATACCAATAATTAAAAATATTTCATTGAATCAAACATTTTATTGTACGATCCATATTTTGAGAACTACATATAGTGCAGCTAAACGAAAACTAACAATTTACTCAGTATGATGTGCATATTCCGCAAAAAAAAAATGAAAACTTGATTTAATAGCCGTTCAAAAATTTTGTGGCACCTGATACAAAAAATCCAATATATTTCATTGAATCAACCATTTTCTTCTAAACCTTATATGTGGAGAACTACAGGTAGTGTAACCAAACCAAAACTAACAATTTACTCAATATAACGTGCTTATTCCGCAAAAAATATGAAAACTTGATTTAGGAACCATTCAAAAATTTTGTGGCCCATGATCCAAAAAATTCAATATATTTCATTGAATCAAACATTTTCTTATACGACCCATATTTTGAGAACTACATATAGTGTATCCAAATCAAAACTAACAATTTACTCAATATGATGTGCTTATTCCGCAGAAAATATGAAAATTGGATTTAAGGCCGTTAAAAAATTTTGTGGCACATGATACAAAAAATTCAATATATTTCTTTAAATCAAACATTTTCTTGTTCGCCTTATATGTGGAGAACTACATGTAGTGAAGCCAAAGCAAAACTAACAATTTAGTCAATATGATGTGTTTATTCCGCAAAAAATGTGAAAACTTGATTTTGGGGCCGTTCAAAGATTTTTTGGCCCCTGATACAAAAAATTAAATATATTTCGTTAAATCAAACTTTTTCCTCTACGCCCCATAATTTGAGAACTGTATATAGTGTAGCCAAACCAAAACTAACAATTTACTCAATATGATGTGCTTATTCCGCAAAGAAATATGAAAACTATATTTAGGGACCGTTCAAAAATTTGTTGGCCCCTGATACAAGGAATTCAATATATTTCATTGAATCAAACATTTTCTTGTACGCCTTATATGTGGAGAACTACATGTAATGAAGCCAAATCAAAACTAAATATTTAAAAGTATGATATGCTTATTCCGTAAAAAATACGAAAACTTGATTTAGGGGCCAGTCAAAAATTTTGTGGGCCCTGATACAAAAAAATAATTATATTTCATTGAATCAAACATTTTCTTGTACGCCTTATATGTGGAGAACTACATATAGTGTAGCCAAACCCAAACTATCAGCTAACTCAGTATGATGTGCGTATTGCGTAAAAAAAACACGAAAACTTGATTTAGGGACCATTCAAAAATTTTTTGGACCTTGATCCAAAAAATTCGATACATTTCATTGAATCAAACATTTTCTTCTATTCCTTATATGTGGAGAACTACATGTATTGAAGCAAAATCAAAACTAACAATTTACTCAGTATGATGTGCTTATTCCGCAAAAAATATGAAAACTTGATTTACGAACCATTCAAAAATTTGGTTCCCCCTGATACAAAAGAAATATATTTCATTGGATTAGACATTTTCTTGTACGCCTTATATGTGGAAAACTACATATAGTGCAGCTAAACCAAAAATAACAATTTACTCAGTATGATGTGCTTATTCCGTAAAAAAATGAAAACTCGATTTAGGGGCCGTTAAAAATCTTGTGGCCCCTGATCCAAAAAAAAATGATATATTTCATTGATTCGAACATTTTCTTGTATGCCTTATATGTGGAGACCTACATATTGTGTAGCCAAACCCAAACTATCAGCTAACTCAGTATGATGAGCGTATTGCGTAAAAAATACGAAAACTCGATTTAGGGGCCGTTCCAAACTTTAGTGACCCTTAACTCTTGGCCAAGATCGCAATCCTTCGATGCATTTTTTGATCATTTGTAAAATTTTTGGCCAAGATCGCAATCTTTTGATCCATTTTTTCATCATTCCTAAAATTCTTGTTTAAACATATTCTTACAATATTATTTTGCTAAACAATCAAAGGTTTTAAATGAGTAGGGTAAGCAGCACCCCAAATTAATATACTATATGTAAGTATAGTATTTACAAGAGCATAATATACAGTACGTAATATTTTTATGCTTACAATGTTTCGTAACTGAACAAATTTATATAATAATTTTCTTAATATTGTGGCAATATGTGTAATGTGAGAGTACCATTTTAAATTCTTATCAATGTATATACTTAAGTGTTTTACTTTAGTTTCACTAATAAGAGGACTAGTTACATTTTTCAGTATTTTGATAATAATATAATTTTAGTGACATGTTTTCCGGCCGTCCTGTTATATGGCGAAAACTAGTCATATACCTGTTTTTTGACCATTTACCTAGGTAATACTAACTGATGATTATCAAGCCATTGTTTCACCTTCTTCATTTCTACTTCAGTTTTCTTGAATACATCTGTCCATGTTTTATCGGTAAATATAAGAGAGGTGTCATCAGCAAATGATTGTATATGCCCGTCCATTTTTAAATTACATAAATCACTTATATATACTAAAAATAATATTGGACCTAATACAGTTCCTTGTGGGACTCCTTGTTTTACATATGAATAATTGCTTTGAAATTTACCTATTTGGACGGCCTGTTTTCTGTCTTTCAAATAACTGCTAAACCAAGATTGCGATATAGCCCTTATTTCACATCTTTCTACTTTATTTAAGAGAATTGTGTGTGATATTGTGTCGAATGCTTTAGCTCGGTCTAGGAATACTGCAATTACTTTTCAGCTTTATCAACATTTTTACAAACAATCTGTTAAATTGTACATCGCATCTGATGTACTTTTAACTTTTTGAAATCCATATTGATTTGAAGAAAATAATTTATTTTGTTCAAGAAAATTCACTAATCTTCCCTTTATACATTTTTCTAACATTTTAGCACCGTTACTGAGGATTGATATAAGTCTATAGTTATTAGGATCAGCCTTGAGTCTTTTTTATATATAGGTTTTATTACAGCAGTCTTAAAATCACAAGGAAATATACCTGTTTCTAAACTTAGGTTAAAGATATACTGCAAAGGTTTTGATATATTTGATTTCGTATGTTTCAATTCACTTACTGATAATCCATCTATACGAGATGCTGTTTTTGGTGATAATTCATTTATGAAGCGTTCAATTTCCTGTTCAGTGATTGGAGTGAAAAATATAGAGTTTACTAATTTAGTTTTTGAATTAAAATTAAAATTTAGTTTATCATCAATCTCTTTGTTAACTTTTTTTTGCCAATACTGGAAAAATGCTCATTAAAGCTTTCAACTGTTAACATTGGATCACGTTCAAACGTTTCTAAACCATTTTTAGTTTTTAGTTCATTTATTTCTACATATTTTTTGTAATTTTTATAATATCTGTTATTACCTTCCATGATTTACTATCATTGTTATTATATAATATAATTTGTTTTCTATAGTAGTCAATTTTAATTTCTTTTATTAATTGTGTAAGTTTATTCTGTACCTTCTGTAATATTTCTTAAATTCTAAATCATTTTATTTTTTTATTACTTAACGACTTAATCTATCTCTTTCTCTTATAGAGTTGACTAATCCTTTTGTTATCCGTGGTTTTATTTTGAGATATTTACTACTTACTTTTTATTTTTATTTTTAATACGTGAATTACTTATACAGTTTTTCATCAAGTGGCACTATTAATACAATTACTCTGTATTACCTGATTTCAGTTATTTTTTTTCAATTCTTCATTTAATAAAATATAATCTATATAACAAAATATAAATATCTTGTTGTGTCATATGACATTTTTCCCTCTTTTACATTGTAATGAGAACATTTATACTAGTGAGAAAGTGGTCAGTTATACTTGTTTGCAGCACAGCTGATGTGACATTCAGTGGACTTTGATGCTTTAAAAAATATGATCTATACAAGTCTTACTCTGTCTTACTATTATTCTGTCTTACAAGTCAACTTCCACAGACTGTTTACAATTTTTATAGACATCTTTAGGAAAGATGAGTCAGGAACAATTACAGCAGAAGTCAACAAAGTTAAGCAGAAGTCAGCTTAAGTTTGACAACCCAAATGCCTTTACTGTGTTTCGGGTTGCATAACTGACGGGTACTAATCCTAGTTAAATAGATATAAGGACAAAAACAGCGCATGGACAAAAACCGCTCAAGGACAAAAACAGCGCATGGACAAAAACTGCGCAAGGACAAAAATAGCGCATTTAAATACATCGTGGACAAAAATCATAGATTAACATTTTGCACTAAGCTAGCACACTTCTTTCAACTGGGCTCGCGCTCACTGGGGCTCGCGATCACTTACCTCAATTGGCCCTCACTCACTTGACCTTGCACACACTTCCCTCAACCGGGCTCGAGCTTGCTATCACTTCTCTCAACTGGGCTCGCGATCACTTCCCCAAACTGGAATCGCTCTCATACGGGCTCGCGATCACTTGGGCTTGCGCTCACTAATGCTAAGTGAGCTAGCGTTCACTCGGAATTACGTTCACTTGGGCTCGCGCTCACTAATCCTAAGTGGGCTCGGGCTCACTTGGTCTCGCGCTCACTTTCCTCAACCGAACTAGAGGTCACGATCAATTCTCTCAACTAGACTCGCGATCATTTCCCCAAACTGGGCATGCGATCACACGGGCTCGCGCTCAATTATTGAGCCCTAGCACGAGTGAGCACGTGTTTGAACACCTATGACAAAAACAGCGCATGCATGGCCAGAAATGCACATCCTTTTCCAAAGCAAACATTGTACAATTCTTGATATTTCAATAAATAGTATTGCGTTTATACTTTTTATATTGTTTCCTCTTTATAGGTCAAGTCATCTGTTCGGTTTTGTATATACATAGCGTATTGGTATACAACCTTTCCCTTCATATCTATTCCGATTATCAAAACGAAACTTGGTACACTCACTTTTAACCCCTGTAGTATTTTTCAAGATATATCTGGATTGTGTGCATTTATCTGGGGCCACTCCAGAGGAGACCAAATTTGATGGGAGTTATTTTTGGAGGGATTTTTTTTCGATTTCCCGTTTTTAGATACGTTATGGGCGCCAATACATAGCACCTCTACAGAACTTGTTTCTTGTTGAAGAGAATCAACTATAAAGCATGACTTTCCAATGAACAATGTTGATGCAATATCTTTCTTATTGCGAGTCTACAATTCTTTATGCTAATAGGATTTATGTGCTCCTGGGACTTATTTCATTGTCCATGGCACCTAACTTTTAGTGCATGAGCATATTATTGTTATGTGTATCGAATGGACTAGGTTCGATTCGGATGTCCGGACAAAACGTTCATGTATGTTCCTTGTGAGATTCGCATGCCATTTGAATACGGCAATACGGATACTGGATTGTGCTTCCGTTCCGACGCATTTTTTTCATTAGAGGTATTTATAAATTTACTATTTAAACAAAACACACTTTCCGACACCGTTCCCGACACACACACACACTCTCTCGATATATCCAGAGTTCGTATCCGGTTTTACCCGGGGATATACCGAGTGCAAGCATACAGTTTCTTTTTGAGACACGCGGGATACCGATGTTCCTGGAGGAGTTCTCCGTCCCAGAAAGATTCACAGCCATTCTTCCATTCATTCAGCTACACTATTATAAACATCATTCCTATTTCGGTATTTCCCTGTTTTATTTATGATTTTAATAATTTGTCCTAGTATATTGTCCTCTTATTACTTCTGATTATTTATTTGTTATTTTGCTTAATATCCTATAGTCCTCCTCATTAGCTATAATTTCGTTTATTTCTTTCCTTTTTATTTGATCTCTTCCCTCTAACCGTTCTTCCACTAATGTACACCATAATACGTGATGTTCTGGTGTGCCTATTCCTCGAATTGACATCTTGGATGCTCTATTTGTCCCATTTTGTGTAAAGCGTGACTAACAAATACCACTTCCCAAGTGTAACACTCCGATTTTGATAAAATTTGGCAGGTAGATACTACACATGAAATAAACGAATACGTGTTTTTTTTTATTTTCTGCAGAAAAACGGTTTTAGGGGGCAAAAGCCCCACCAAATATTTTGGAAGTTGACGCCCGAAAGGCGAAAACAATTGGACCGAAGTAAACGAAATTGTACACAGATATTGCAGACGTTGTATGTGTTTCGTATTTTCCTGGAAGAAACGGTTGAGTGGGGTATGGAACTGTCCAAACCTTTGATCACGAAATATCAAAAATGCAATAACAGTATGTCAGAAATGCCTAAAGGACATGAAGAATTGGAATAAAACTTTGTGTAGGGACAATAAGCTAAGACAAACGAATACGATTTTTTTATTTTATGTAGAAAACGGTTTTAGGGGCAAAAACTGTACCCAACCTTTTGAAATTTGACGCCCGAAAGGCAAAAAGAAGTGGACCGAAGTGAACGAAATTGTGCACAGATGTTGTGATGTAAAATGAGGAATACATGTTTCGTATTTTCGTGAATAAAACGGTTGAGTGGTTCATGGACCCCTCCAAACCTTTGATCACGATATATCAAAATTGCTACTAACAGTATGTCAGAAATGCCTAAAGGCAATGAAAAAATATTTATTTATTCAAAGAAAGAAGAAAATTAATATATTGGGTGTATCCAATATATTAAGGAATATACATAAAAATACATAAACGTATTATATTATAAAATAACAATAATCAAAATATTAACGGAATAAAATAAAAGAATAAGAAAAATAACTGCTACAGAAATTAACAAGTAAATTTTCTACTTATAAGTGCTATTACTTCTCTAAAGAAAATCGGACTTCCTAGATTCCCTTTATTAATAGAGTTTAACGTACCCGGTATTTAGAGATGACAGGACTTCGGACTTCCGGAAGTCATGTCTATCTTCCGGTGTCGGGTAACTTAATTCAATGCACTTATTTCTATATTGCGAATTTTTTGTATTTTTATGCAAAGAATAAAAAGATAGAAAATGTAAGCAAATGCTTGTGTGTGAGCCTCATTCTCATGTTTTATTGGGACAAAACTTTGTGTAGGGATAATAAGCTAAAGATAAACGAATACGAGTTTTTTATTTTCTGTGGAGAAATGGTTTTAGGGGCAAGAGCCGCACCCAAAATTTGACGTCCAAAAGGCAAGAAGAAATGGACTGAAGTGAATGAAATTCGGCACAGATAATATAGAAGATGAGGGAATGTGTTTCGTATTTTCTGAAAAGGAAAAAACTCTTCGGTGGACCGAGGAGTTGGGTGGCAGAAGGATTGCACCGAACCGAACGAAATTGGGCGTAAAAATTGTATATGTAAAATCAGGCCTTTCGTGGTTCACAAGTGTCTCCATCCGATTTCTTCAAATTTGGCAGATCAACTGTAAGCACAAACAGTATAGCGTACTTTACAGTATTTTAGGAGGCGCCTTTAACCCTTACAATGTTTTTCCGCATAAACAAAAACACGTGTCGATTTATTTCCTCCTTGCTGTTGATGTGTCAAATTTGAATGAAATCGGATACTGACATTTGAGAAAGACGAAAGGCTTTATTTTACGTGTTTAATATCTACACACAATTTCATTTCCTTCGGTCCACTCCTTCCTGTAATATTACGATAATATTTACTTTTTTCGGAGGGGGACTTGGCCCCAACACTGTTTTTCCGCACAAATTAAAACACGTTTCGTTTGTTTTCCAAATTGTCCCTACACGAAGTTTCGTTGCAATTCACCATATCCTTTAGAAACTTTTAGGGTACACTTATTTGCACTTTTGATATTTTGTAATCAAACGTTTAGAAGGTCTGTGGCCAATCCAACCTTTTTTAAGGAAAATACGAAACATTTTGTCTCTCATTTTACGTCTGCAATACTTGTATATAGTTTCATTCACTTTGGTTAACTTCTTGCCTTTCGGTCGTCAACTTTCAAAATTTTTGGTGGGGCTTTTGCCCCCTAAAACTGTTTTTCCTCAGAAAATAAAAAAAACGTATTCGTTAGTTTTTGCGTATTGTCACTACACAAAGTTTCGTTGCAATTCTTTAGGCACTTCTGGTATATTGTTATCATCACTTTTGATATTTCATGATCAAAGGTTTGGAGGGGTCCGTGCCCCACTCTACCGTTTCTTCCAGAAAAATACGAAACACATATTCTCTCACAGTCTACAATATCTGTGTGCAATTTCATTTAATTTGGTGCGCTTAATATTGCCATTCCCCGGTCGTCAACTTTCAAAATTTTTTGTGGGGACTTTTGCCCCTAAAACCGTTCCTCCTCAGAAAATAAAAAACGTATTCGTTTATTTTTGCTTATTGTCCCTACATAAAGTTTCCTTGGAATTCTTCGTGTCCTTTACACATCTGACATGCGGTTATTAGCACTTTTGATATCTCGTGATCAAAGGTTTCGAGGGAACCGTGCCCCATCTAACCATTTCTCCAGGAAAATACAAAACACATATTTCCCCATTCTACGTGTACAATATCTGTGCACAATTTCATTTGCTACGGTCCACTTCTTTTTGCCTTTCGAACATCAACTTCCAATTTTTTGTGGGGGTTTTGCCCCGTAAAATCGTTTTTCCGCAGAAAATTTAAAATAAACACTATGCGTTTGTTTTATTTGTAGTATCTACATGCCAAATATTATCAAAATCATAGTGTTACAATTGGAAAATGCTACTTGTTAATATAGTCCTAACTGGCAGGAAGCAGCAGTAAGATGAAGTCTAGTAAAGGCTGAAATACTGCAAGAGCTCGAGCCATATTGATGGAAATGAGCTCGATCCCGAGTGAGTGCGAGCTCAGTTGAAAGAAGTGAACGTGAGCCCGTGTGAGCCCGAGCCCAGTTAAGAATAGTGAGTGCAAACTCGTGTGAATTCAAGCCCGAGTGAGTACGAACCCATTCGACAGAGGTAAGCGCGATCCCCTTTGAGGTAAGTGATCGCGAGCCCAAGTGAGCGCGAACGCAGTTGAAAGGAGTGAGCTAGAGCGCGACCGAGCTTAGTGTAAAATGTTCATCTATGGTCCATGGCAAAATGTCCATGGGCTGTTTTCGCTCACGCAGTATTTGCTTGCGCTGTTTTTGTCCTCGCGCTGTTTTTATCCACGTGGTATTTGCATTTGCTGTTTTGTCCTTGCGCGGTTTTTGTCCTTCCGCGATTTTTGTCCATGCGCTGTTTCTGTCCACGCGGTATTTGCATGCGCTCATTTTCCTTTGCGCGATTTTTGCGCGGTATTTGCATGCGCTCTTTTTCCTTTGCGCGTTTATGAGCTGTTTTTGTTCACGCGGTATTTGCATGCGCTGTTTTTGTCCTTGCGCGGTTTTTGTTCTTGCGCTGTTATTGTTCACGCGGAATTTGCATGTGCTGTTTTTGTCCTTGCGTGGTTTTTGTCCATGAGCTGTTTTTGTCCACGCTGTATTTACACACGCGGTTTTCGCCCATCGCTGTTATTGCTTACGGTTTTGACCTAGAACCGTTGCTCTAATAGCAGAGAATATCCTAGTGTTGTGTAAAAAGGATGTCCATGGGACGTCATAGGTATGTCTTACTTGTTCTCGTACGGTATCCACGGACCGGTGCCGATTGTCGCAGAACCTGTCTTTTGCTTCATTTTTCAAATCTGGTACAAACACCAGATATTTCTTCTTATGGCTTCTCAGAAAGAGCATTAGAACCAGTTCTAATTTTTTCTTACATTTAAGATCCGAGTGCACATTTTCTTACATAAAAGACCAACACAACAACCGGTTTCTGTAGTTTCTTGACATCTCAGAACCGGTTCTGGTCTTTTTTTAATATTCCAGAACCGGTTCCACAACCACTTCGTAATAAACCAAACAGGTTCTTGAACCAGTTCCTGAACCATGATCAAAACGCAGAACCTGTCTTGAGAGCGGTTCTTATATGTAGGAAACATGTTGGCCGGTTCTGGGAGCAGTTCTTGAAGTTTAGAAACCAATGGAACCTGTTCTGGAAGCGGTTTCTAAAGTTAAGAGAACAATAGAACCGCTTCTGAGAGCGATTCTTAAATTCAGCAAAACAATGAGACCGTTTTGGAACCCCTTCTAACTTTATCATGGATTCTCTGTTCCTGAAACGGTTCAGAACTGGTTCTGGAACAAGCAGAGCGGTTCTTTTTCCATCCCTGATTTAAATCCAAATTCATCTCCCATCAGTGTTTCTGAGGGCAAGAATGATGACATATAAAGGTAATTGAAAATGGCTGATCTTAGCGAAGAATCTATAGTTCTCGGGGTCCCTGTGTTCATTAGCGACACTTCCTGTACCATTTGAGCGTACCTTTAACCCCCATTAGCACCTCTAGAATAGTGGGAAGGGGCTGATATGAAAAAAAAAATTGAAAGTGCCCGATATTAATGTCGAATCCATAGTTCTCGAAGTCACTGAAATTAGCAATGACTTTCCCGATAGTGTTAAAGTCAAGTTCAGCACCCATCGACTTGGGGGTGAGAAGGGATAAAAGAATAAACTGTCTCAAATGATGAGATACTGTTGAATCAATAGTTTGGGATCGTCAAACTATTAGGTTACAATCGCAATCACATATAATTCAAAGTTTAGGCATGACGGAACGTGCCAGCCGGATTGGGAATTTACAGGGGGAATGCCAAAGAGGTTGCTCATTCATCTATATATGTTCGAATGGATGCATATTCCAGAAAGCGAAACATGTGGATCAATTTTAACCAAACTTGATAGACATATGACTTTCAATCTGGATAAAATACTATCTGAGTAAAACACCCCAAAGTGTTGGAGTTGCAATAAGCGAAATGTAAAATAAATAAATAAATAATAAAATAAATGAAAAAAATGAAGATCGACAGATATTACTGTGCAATCCATAGCTTTTGGGGTCGCTGAACTGAACAGTGACATTCCCAATACTGTTTATGTTCAAATTCAGCCCCATGGACAGAGGATGAGGTGGGAATGTGGAGATGACAAATTAAATGTCAAAAATGACTGAGATTTGTGTCGAATTCATAGTTTACTGGAAAACGTGTGACCCGTTTTAAATTACTTTTAGAAGATAGTTAATATCCACTTCAAGCTTTTTTTTTTTAATCATGTCAATTTGATTGAAGGCGTATTCTGTGTGGGTGAAGTGTTTTAATTTGTGTGCAGAAAGAAGAGTATCTTCTGTATTTTTAGCATTATACTTTTATTGAAATAATCAGTCTAAGGGGAAGAGGATTTAAATATTTCCCATAAACCTCTTCTCCCCGTGCGAAGAACGGGCATTTCAGCTAGTAACTCTACAATAGTTAATAAATTAAGTCTTGTGAGAATATCCACGATGGGTGGTTTACTCTTCCGAGTGGATGTTTTTCTTTTTGACATTGGTGATTTTGTTGATATGAGATAGACAAACCTTTCCTTAGTAACCCTAACAAATGATAAGTCATCTTGTATGAAAAACCCACAGGGGGTAGTTTACTTTTGAGAGCGAGTTTTCTCTTCACGAAATTTCCTGAAAATGTTTTTTAAATTAGTATATATGACAAGAAAATGTTTCGTTAATAACTGTAGCATAACATGATTTAGTATACGAAATAGTAGCGGGAAAGTTTAATGCACTGGCCCGTACCTTTTATTCATTTTCCTTGAAGTCGTATAAAGCTTCAGCTTATTTTCACTCCATTGAAACTGTGGAAAGCTGAAAATGTACAATCCGTTTATACCATATTGAATATATTTTTCCTTTCAGAGAACAACGAAACGATGTACGAAGGTATGAATTTATATACCCTCCACATCCAGTATGTTGTTCCTCACAGAATTTATATGTGTCTGTCTATGGGTGCGATCTACCAAACCTCTGGTTAAAACTATGTGTTAAATGTTTCTAATGAAAACAGTAAGTAACAGTAGCTTTAAGACACTTAGTTTTAACCAATGCGTATATTGTAGTTTCAACACAGAAAGCGCATCTGTAAGATATTTGACCACACCGACCGGAAGAACAACGACTCTTATACAGGGAATTCACTGATATGAAGATGAAATTTCAAAAGTTCCCACATCATAGATTTCTTCAAAAGCAGGATTGCTTTCCCCGTTGGTCGTGTGAAATTTAACCTGCTACGAACGCTTAACGAATATATAAAAATATGAGTCTTATATTATGTGATAGACGACATAGTTTTGAATAAATTGATATATAAAGATGAATTCCAGTGTTTAGTTCTCGAGAAAATTGTTTTAAAACAATTTTGTGGCGATAAAGAAACATATCGTTCTTTGCCATTATTGATTTTCAGCTTTCATTCTGCTGGAATAGCTTGTTCGTTTCTTTACTTTTTGGACCCTATATGAAAAATAAAAATCGCTGTTAACTAGAAAGTTGTGTCTATTGTTCTTTTTTTTAATGGTAATACACATAATCCTCAAAATGACACATATTTTCCTAACAGTTACACAAACGTTACTAGAAATAATCAAAGAATCACGCAGGAGTAGAAAGCGAGGTGAAAAATTAATAAAATTAGCTTCTTTTCCTCGTTATTGGCGTGGTCTGGTGGTTAGCATACCAAATTTCCACGTGATTGATAAGGGTTCCAAATCTAATAATACGTTCCAATAGATAAGAGTTTTGCCTCAAACCAGTCATACTCAATGCTCTCAAACGTTTTGGAAGAAGATGCATCTGTGTTTATTGGGCAGAGAAAATTTAAAAAAAGAAAAGAAAAGAAAAAGAAAGTTACAAGAACACTCACAGAGCTCCAGGCTACTTCTATAATGAGTAAAAAATAAAATAAAATTAACGATGATTCCTTGAACTGACATCAATGGGGATTGAACCCACGGGTCTTCCAAACACAATCCTCAACACCCCAATTCAATACAGTTAATTTAAGACGTTATAATTGTAACCTATAAGTAATTTACTTATAAGAAATTAAAATAAAATGTCTAACTTAATTTCTCACGATTATGCATCAAGAATAAGAGAGACACCACTGATGGTAATGAATGAAATGGTAGAATGAATAAAGTTAAGGGAGAAACGTCAGAATCGGAGAAAACCCATCGAGAGACATGGTATTTGTCCACTACAAAGTTCACATGGTACGAGTCGGGGTTGAACCAAAGATCCCACACACCAGAGGTGAGCACTCCACCACTGACCCACCACGGCCTTTAAATTTAGTTAGAATCGGGTACCGGTACGAGTTCTAATGAATATAATTTAAGAAACAAAGTTTCAATTGTGAAACACAATTAATTCAAATAGATGGATAGACAGATTACGATGCTTCCATATGTCATGACTAGAGAGACTGCTTTTCTTATTTTATTATTTTTTGTTTCAATTACAAAATCAAACAAATTATGTATATAAAATGCTTAAGACTTTCAAGCACATGTACTTTTGGTTCATATGCCTTTGATTTTAAGGTATATCTATGTGAAATATAGAATTTTCATTTCTTCGAATCAAACAAGAAATTATAAAATGGAATTATAAAATTTTCAACAACGAAATTTACGATGCAAAAGTTATTTTTAGATATCATAAAATATTCATAAAATGAATATTACACATTTTCCTTCTTTCCTCAAAGAAATCCATCACAAGAATAATACATATCTTTTTTTTTTTTAAAGCGATCGATAAAACTGAGCCAATCTTGACAAAAATTGTGATGGTGATAGATGTTGACGAGTTTCGTACCCATTCGACTATCAAATACTACTTTGTACGGATAGAATACGTTTATTGGTAATATTTGAATCCCCATCTTCATTCGAATATATATTTCAATGAAAGTGTAATGATAAAAAACAGAAGATACTCTATTTTTGGCATAAATGTTAAAACAACCCATGCCCAAAGAATGTATCTTCAATCAAATTAATATGATTAATAAAACAGCTTGAAGTGGGTAGTAATTATCTTTCAAAAGTCACCTGAAACGCGTCAGACGATTTCCCAACCCGGAAATCTATGAATTCCACACAAATCTCGGTCATTTTTGACATTTTATTTTTCACCTCCTCCACCCCACCTTCTGCCGATGTGGATGAACTTGAACTTTAATGGTGAGCTCCTTCGTTTCTAAGCGGTTAGTGTATGCGCCTTTGTTCATCATCTTTATAGTTATTTACGAAATCTAGGAGACTGATATTCGTATGTTGAAAGTACGTGTTGGATTATCACGGAAACACAAGTATGTTAAACATATCCACAAGCAAAGAAAACTAACAGTGAAATTTGATATGCAACAATGAAATGTGATAATAATAATGTAATAATATCATACTTGGATATCAAATTTCACTGTTAGTTTTCTTGGCTTGTGGATATGTCTAACTTATTTGTGTTTTCGTGATAATCCGAACTTTCAACATACGAATATCAGTCTCATAGATTTTCGTAAATAATTATAAATATGATCCTTAATCTTCCAAATAAGTACAGATAACGACCAGTAAAGTTCATAATTGACTTTTTGAGAACACGCTAACCTAAATTGATATAGCATATGACTACATTTCAATTTCAAAAAATATCACAGATTTAAAAATGGCGGATTTCAAGATGGCGGCAGAGGTTCGTGATCTACTCTGCTCATTTGTATTTTGCCAATATGTGAAATTACCACTGTTTGCATTGTCTATTCACCATTTTCACGATTCAACAGTTTATTTGATGCATTTCAATAACATAACATAGCCCTTCTCCCAGCAAATTTGACCCCCTTTCCTTCCATTTCTTATGGCGCTCAGCCGCTACCGTATAACTTTGCACATACACATATTTTCACATCCTCTATCAGACGCACTATGTCTCATCCCGCAACTCGATTCATTCATTTGGACTCTTTACTTCTGATTCGTTCGTTTCTTTCTCAAAACTAGTATCTTCAAGTTGAAGAGATCTTGATCACGTGTAACATCTTGATTAGAAGTTCTGGGTAGATGTTCGTGTGGTTCTGCAGAAATCTTAGCGAGTGCCTTAAAGCTGATTTTTTTTTTTTTTAAATCTTTTATCATAACTGTACTATCGTCTTCTATTTCGGTGTTTTTAGCAAATTCACGTCTAATCTTTTTTCGTCTTTTTATTCCAGCATTTTTCCTTTCTCTCATTACCTGCCTTACATCCACGTTTTCACCTAAATCCGAAAGTGTTTCTGAATAATAGTTTGGGTTAAAAAAAGGATCTTCATTGCTGTCATCAGAACATTCAATTGTCTGTCTTAAGTTATCTGATTTCTGAACATCACCAAAAGAATTTTCCATTTTACGTTTTCTAGTTAACGCGACAATCATCTTACTCCTAGAAAGCATTTCTAACAACTGATGCTGAGAAGTGTGCTATTAATTTCACGTAGAGAATGAAATAAGTAAGTTTTCCGACCGTAGTCATATTACTGATTAAATAACTTTTCGAATGAAAGATTTCTGTTGTATTGACTGTGGCTTTATTAGCAATTCTTGAAGCTAGAATTTCCTTTTCAGTTTTGCCTTTCAAAAGCTACTTTAAAAAAGGAAACAAAACATGTAAAGAAATCGACATTTTATTTTGAGCTTTGCTTTTATTTTTCACTCTAGAGGAAACTACTTGAAGCTATTGTTTTATTATTATTGTTTTCGGGTTGTAACACGAATATATCTCTCACATCACCTCCAAACATAGTAGAATACTCTTATATACACACTACTAAATTTTTTTTTTCAGTGACAGAGAGTAATATCAGATTACATACAGCATATCCATCCAACTTAACCGTATTTGGACATTCAGTATACCACAAAATCAAGTGTAAAATCGGACAAGTCATTCAATCTTGATTTAACCTACTAAGCACACAAAGTAAAAATAGTGCAAAGTGAGACAAGTCATGTAGTTCTGACTTTACCATCTGTACACAAGCAAAATATTACACTTTGCCCATTTGTCTGTATATTCACAGTTCCATATCTCTATCAGATATGAAGTTATGACTTAACCGATTAGACACAGAAATGCATTTATTTTTTTTTTTTTTTTTTTTTTTTTTTTTGACAACTGAGTTTACACACGCACGCCAGAATTGTGCCATTTGTTTCTCTGTACTGTATTCTACAATTAAAGAAATGCTTTTAGAACATCTAGTACTTGTAAGTCCTATGTTCAGTCCGGGGCTCGCTGTCTTGATTGTTTTTCAAGCTCGTATTGCAATTGTTTTCAGGAAGTGTAAGTTCTGCAACCCTCACATTCTAAGTGTCGTTTTATCTGCTAACTAGCTATCGTACAAAGTACATTTTTTTCTTTTTTTTTAAGTTTTAATTTTTTTTCGGTTTCTCGTCATCCTAGTAGTTTAGTTACATACTTAAATTACAGATAGGACATTAATTTCCTGTAAAATGGGCCGGTCTACAAAATGTGTGTGACCCAATACATATACGTCTACGCGTTACGGAATTATACATGAACATACTTAATTGTAGGACATTAACACTATCATCTGTTGGAGAGTTTCATGGTCTGATTCCAAAGACTTTCATTAGATCATGACAAAATTTATAAACAATGTGTAACAAAGTACATTTTTTGACAATGTAAAAGAATAATCAAAATCGGGACATCGACGTTGAAGTTATGAGTGAATATGCACACAATGAAGTCGTTAATTATGATGTTAACGTTGTCAGCCGTTGGAGAATTTCATGGTATACCTCCAAAGATAATCATCAGATTCTAATTGAATTTATATAGAACAATTGTAAAAGCTTACTCTCTCTCTCTCTCTCCAAAAAATAAATAAATAAAATAAAATAAAATAAAATAAAATAAAATAAAAAATAAATATAATTCGATGAATCTGTGATGAAGTTATGCGTGATCGTACACACAATTATGAATACTGTCAACCATTGTAGAGTTTTATGGAGTGGTTCCGAACGCTATTGTTATATCCTTATGAAGTTTATATGGGACCACCAGGAAAGAATGCTCTTTTAGATAAAAGAAAAAAAGGAAAAAATCATCAATATCGGAGCGTCTATGTCGAACTTATGCGTGAACATAGGAACAACAAACACACAGACCTACACACACATATATATACTTATATATACATATATATGTGTGTGTCTGTTTGTGACTTAATAACTCTTGAAACACCAGACCGATGCCGTTTAAATCCAAATTCAGCCCTCTATATCCAAAATTTAACGTATTCTTCTCGTGCGAAGAGCACGTATACTGCTAGTATACATATGTATAACCATTACAATTTCATTATTCCACTGGAATCAAATATAGAACAAAGTTTACGTCTAGACTTTTGTCACTTCATTTGCGAAGGCACTTGTCGTTACAAGGAGACAGCAATTCCAATCTCACCGCACCAAACGTTCCCTGCTCTAGGCCCTGGCCAATCAGAGAAGTCATATCTGTTCTACCAGATCGTCCCTCATACACTAAAACAAAAGGACTTTGAATCAATTTCGAACAAAAAGATATAAGAACGACTACCACAATTCTACGTATGCGTCTATCATGCATACTAGCTAGACAATAACAATGAAACGATTAAACCATCACTAAGAAAACTATCGATAATACCACAAAAACTGGAGAAGACACACACATTACGATCTTAAACGAGGACACCTCACCCTTCTGTGTTTCTTAACCTTGCGCAATGCTTCACCTCACTACATTCATCCCGTTTTCCTAAAATTTATTTTTCACTTTGGAGCGATGATAGAAGAAAAGTATATGTGAATAAAAAAACGAATTTGAGATTTCAACTGATTCACATGTTTTATGGCTTCAAAATATCGAAAACGTTGTTTTTGGACGGTTTACTGTCTGCTCGTTGGTCTTTTCGTCCCGATTTATGTACAGTCGCAGCAGTAAACCTGCAACATGAGCATGTAAGTTTGTTGCGAAACTACGCCTAACAGCGCAGGGAATCAATATAACGTCTAAGTGGCACAAATCACACCAGGAGAAACCTCGACATCCTTCCCTGCACACTTATTTTGGAGCAAAAGACTTGGTCGTTTCACAATGAACTTACATGCTCATGTTGCAGGATTTTTGCTGCGGATTGTACAAGTACGTTTAAAGTATCTAAAATAACAATAGTAATAATAATAACTTCAAGTATTTAGAAAATTAACAATTCCTTATTTATTTATTAATTTTTAATTTCGTTCATAGTATAAAAAGATATGGATGATTTACTGGAAGATAAAAGTAAAAACTTGAAATTTTCTTGAAATGACAAGAAGGGTTTTGTTTGTTCTTCATAAACCAATACTCCTTAACAACCCTATAATGTGGCATATGCCACTTTTCTGGGAAAAATCTAAAGGGAAAATTTACTCTTGGAGTGAATTTTGTTCAGATACACCTTTGGCGATTTTCTTCATATTCCGTACATAACTATTTTATTAACGACCTCAAAATATGACACAAGGAATTACTTATGAAAACATCCACAAGGGTAAGTTGCTGTTGGGGTGAGTTTTGTTCGGATAATTTTCTCAAATACAAATCAAGTGTCTTTGTTCACATTTGATAAATAACACAGGGCTGCAAATTGAAAAAAAAAAATAATGTTGCTTTTTTTAATAGGTGGACTTAATTCTTTGTTCCTAGCTGATTATGAATAATGAATTCGTTTTTTCCTGTCACACAAGGTGTTCTTACAAATCAAGTGTCAAAATTTGGCCTTCTTCCGTATTCAATACTGCTTTAATATGTCTTATTTCTTATCTTCTAGCAGGCTAAAGAGCTTAATACACTAAATAATTAAACATGTTTGTTTAATGTGAATGCAGACAGACAGAAAAAAATATAATATTTCCTCTACATACAAATTACTACATATATACATATAATATGGAGATATATACATAAATATATAGGTTGTAGAATATAAATCAACACCTACATCAGTCATATAACCTACTTATTTTTCGCATCATTTTAGCACGCTTTGTCCTGTAAGCTTTCCTAATTTTCTTGTGATTTTCAACTGAAGTTTATCTGTGCAATGTCCAACAGTAGTCAGCCATCATGCTGACACTCCAAAGTCCCTGATACCTTTTCTCCACATTTCTGTCTTGGTGGAACTGTTCGCCTTGTTCCTCACTTAATTCTCCGAGATTTGGGGGAAAGTAATCAAGATGTGAATACAAAAAATGGAACTTGAGATTCACGGTGCTACCTAGTTCTTGAAATTTAACTAACATATTCTCAACAACTTCTATGTAATCAGCACTTTTGTGGTTCCCTAGGAAGTTCACCACCACACTTTTAAATGTTATCCAAGTATCTCTTTCAGCATTAGGCATTGTTGCCTCGAAGTCTTTATCCTTCATTAATTTCCTAATGTCTGGGCCAACGAAGACACTTTCTTTCACTTTGGTGCATTAAAGTGAAGAAAATTTGTTGCATGTAAACTTGAAACATTAGCTTTCCTTTACGAGTGCCTTAACAAATTGTTTCATCAAGCCTAATTTTATGTGAAGGGGATGAAGTATAACTTTCTCAGGACTGTCTAAATTTTGTTGAAATATGTTTTTTGATCCCGCGTTCAGTGTGTTCTGTAGTGACAACTGTTTTCTTCCCCAGTGGTTATTTCGTGCTCTACTCTCCCACTCGCAAACGTAACACGGCACTTTTGGATTTGTTGTCCAAGTACAATGCTCAAAATCTTCAAATCTCCACATATTCCTCGTATTTAATTTTATTAAGAATAAATTGCACGTAGTCATATGTTTCCTTCAGTGACAGAATGAGCAATAGGAACTGAGGGGAACTTATTTCCATTATGTAACAGAACAAATTTTAAACTTTTGTTCGAGTCATTGAATAACCTCCAATCACAAGAAAGACAAGGGAAATTTAACTTGTTCAGCAAACCATCACATCACAACAAAACACGACAGAACCTTCTTTTGAAAAATAAGGCACAAATTCTTTTTTCCGATGTCTGTACCAGGCCAGCAAGTTATTTTCTTTAAGTCTGGAACCAAGAAGTTCCGCAGATTCTTTATACAGATTTACGTCTCTAACTAGATCATTGGGCTGGCTCTGAGTGAGCGGTATAGAGTCACGAGATCCACTAAGGGGGTTGTAAACGTTATCTTCCATTTCATTACCTTCCGCTGAATCACTGTGAGAACTAGGATCACTTACAAACTCAATATTTGGTAGAGGTGTCAGGGGGCGCCTTGGCTCAGTGGTAGAGCGATCACCTACGGTGATTGGGGTTCCAGGTTCGATCCCAGCTCGCACCATGTGGAATTTGTAGTGGCCAATACCGTGTTCGTGGGTTTTCTCGGGGTTTTCCCGTTTCCTCCCACTTTCTTCATTCCACAATTTCATTCATTTCTCATCAGCACCGTTTTTTTAGCCTAATCGACACAACCGTGGGACTTAAAACTAAAATATTTCATTTCATTTTTGATGGAGGTTTCGGAACATTCAAATCTGGGCCGTGCAGCACAGGTCTCATTGCAAAGAGAATATTGGGATACACTCTCTTTGTTTTTGTTTGAAGTATTGCGTCCTACAATTTTACAGAAAAAGAAGTAGCAATCGTCGCTGTAGCTAATGGGTTCTCTCCACACCATTGATATTGCGAATGGCATAGATGACCGCTTTGCAGTGCTCCAGTTCCGTAACGATCCCACACAAGATCTACACACATTTTGTGGAGCCCACGATTTATCTTGATTTCCAACTTTTATATAGTTATTCGAAATATGCTCTTCTTAAAAAATCTGTAATTTTCTGTCTCTGTCTTCGTAGAACAAATTCACCACAGATATTTAAAAAAAAATCTGAGCTATTCTTACAACCACGAGATGCCATGGTAACACCACAGTATCGAGCGATTTGGCGAGGGAGACCCGGGTTCGATTCCCGGCGGGAGCTCATGTAGTTCGGATTCCACGTTAATCAGTAGGTCCACGTCTCATATAGCCTCGCTGCTGAAAAGGGACGTTAAACTCTAAATCAACTCCATTCAGTATCGAGCGAACTACAGGACAAAACTTTTTTTCTTTATTTTCAGCTAGCCGGAGGTTAGCACCCTTTTAGAGAGCTACACCCTCTTTTAGGAGGGAGAGTTATAGGAATATGGATAGAGCATTAATGGTCGGATGGGCTAAGTGATCTTTTATTTATTTATTATCTAAAATCCGGACATTATGATCTTTGCGATCATAATCATAGATTTGAGGAGAGGTGAGACTACTTAAGTATATATAAATTGACACGTTAGAAATTATATAAACACATATAATGAGAGTGAAATTATAAAAAAGAGACTATAAATATATATTGAATTTAAATGTAGAAAACATATGCGTATACATAAACGTAATTCCAAACACAGCTATATATATAACTTGGTGATTGAGAAATCCTTAAAGATTGAACTACTAACAAATGTAAGTTATATTAAAAGAGAATGAAGGTGAATGATGGAGTGAGGTGCGATACACGAGACAAACACAGGGGATATTAGTATGACAGATGAAGTTATCTTCTGCGTAGGGATTGCTCTAGGCCGATGGAAACGTAGGGAACCCTGTTAGGAACAGAGGAAATCACTGTGCAATATAAGATAAAAATATATGAAGAAGATGAGCATGAATACAAAATTCCTCCATAGACATAAGAGCTGGATGATTTGGATGCAATGTGCAATAATATAGCATAAAAAGCAGGTGTAGAGGTGTATAAGTATAGCGTGCTCCGTATGGGTGGAGTGTAAGATAATGAATGGTATTAAAGAGAAGAGGCTGGTGATGATAGTGACGATCGGTTATGAACTTGCAGCGTAAGGCTTCTAGGTGATACTTAAGGATAGGAAAAGAAATACGAGAAGAGAGGTCTTGAGTAGGACTAGGCAAAGAGATGTGAAAGGCGATTTTAAATGCATGACTTTCGAAAATGGCAAATTTTTCATAATAGGAAGTTAGTGCAGAAATCCAGGCAGGAAAATCATATGTAAGTACTGGTCGAAGAAAAACTTTGTAATTGTTAAGAACAAGACGGGTAGAGAGACCGCATGTTGTACCGGTTAAACGTTTCTGAAGATTAAGTCTGTTTTATACTTTAGTCTTAACAGAATTAAGGTAAGGTATCCACGTGAGATGGTGGTCGAAAGTGATGCCGAGGTAGGTGACTGTTCTGCTAGGGTATAACGGTACGCCATTGAGTTGTAAGGATAGCTTGGAAGCACTTCGATTGACCCTAGTACGTTTACGGTATGGAATGAAAACGATGACTTGTGCCTTGGCAGCATTGATTGTCAGTTTCCAAGTCTGGCACCAGCGCGTGAAACGATTAATTGCTTCCTGAAGAGTGAGATTGATTTGGGCCATTGTGCGACAAATGGCAAGGAATACAGTATCATCGGAGTATTTGAATAAAGAGACAGTCGGAGGTAAGTCAGGATAGTCAGCAACACAAAGCAGATAGAGGCCGAACCCTGTAGTACTCCTGATAACAAAAAGATCGGGTGTCATAGTTGATCGTTGATAGCAACATAGGCAAGACAGCAGGTAAGAAAATGAAAGATAAGTCGGATCTACGCAATGGGAAGTCATAGTTTAATGAGCTTGTAGATGGGTACTAGGTGCCAAACTTTATCAAACGCCTACTCAAGGTCAAAAAGAAAAGACAAGAGGGCTGAATAGAGTTATAGTAGTTGGTGACAAGTGACGTAAGACGAAGTAGTTGGTCGTTAATTGAATATGATTGTCGAAAGCCAGCTTGATGTTTTCGAATGATATGATGGTCGTTTAAGTATGGGTGTAAGCTTTCAACCAGAGTCCGTTCGAAAATCTTACTGAAAGTGGAGGTGAGTTAGATTGGCCTATAGGAAGACATCAGATGGCTTTTTTTTTTTTTTTTACTTTGAGAAACCAAAGTGTTTTCGAAACCTTCCAGTCAGTGGGAAAGAGACCTGTACGAAAAATGAAGGTGTATATACGAGTAAGAAGAGAGAGAAGAGCAGAGGCACATTCTTTAATATGTCGATAGGCGATACCATCGAATCCTGGAGCAGTGTTTCTCTTGTGTATCACAGCTGTGATTTCATTTGTTATAACGGGAACAGTGAAAACATGCTTCGTAAGTAAATGAGTGATATTATGCTGTAATTGGGGTAAATTTGTGTTGACTTGAGCAGTAGGCAGTAGGATGAGTGCGGTAGGTGTGATCGAAAACTGATAGTGTAAAAATGCCTTGAAGATGATCAGCAAAAGTATTGGATATGTCCAGATCTGATTGAAGCTGCTTGTCATGGATAAGGAGAGGATACGTTGTCTTAGTGGATTTGCCACACAAAGCGTTGAAACGTTTCCAATAAAGTGTTGGGTGTGATGTGTCTTCTAGATGGATTGCAGGTTTTAATCCACTGACGTTGTTTATAGGCGGAAAGACAGTTACGTACTGTACGCTGCAGTTGATGATGTAGTAGAAGTGCATCACGATTGTGTGTGCGAAGGTATTCACGATAGTATTGGCGAGAGCGTCAGACTAAACCAAGATAATGTGATGGAAGTTTGGGGCGATATGTAATGGACGTAGATTGTGATATATAGAGAGTAGATGCGTGCTGGATAGCCGTAGTGACAGTGTCAAGTTGTTCAGTAAGATCTTCAGAAGTAACTGCGCGTTGGTATGGTTCTATGGCAGAAAATATTTAGATACGATAGCTAAGCCAGTCGGCCTTGTCATATCGAGATGTGACTCGAGCAGCTGGCAAACGTGTTGGATATGCAAGACCCATATGGTAGGTCAGTTTTATAGGAGTATGATCGCTAACAGGCAAATCCAGGACTGTGACCGTGCAATGAGTAGCTAACGTATGGGATGTAATTGCTGTCTGGTGTGGTGTTTTAGACTGGTCGAGTAGGAGAAGGAAATACAAGTAATATTCCAGTTGTATGAGTGGTGATAAAATCACAAAACTGAGTGCGTTCCTGAGCTGATCGACTGTGGAACTTTATATTTGCAAGGATAATGAAATGTTTGTAAGTGTTGTAGCTATGTGAGAAGAAGGCGGTTGGTATGGGATTGCCAGGTCGAACGTAGATTGTAGTGAAGGTAATTGCCATGGACTTGAAATAAATGGTGGTGATGACATATTCACGTAATTGTAAGTGAGTACAGGAATGTTGTCTGTATGACAAGTTATTGCGAAACCCAATAGCAGCTCCTCCATTAGCTCGAGAGGCTGGTAGCGGATCAATTCCTAGCGAGGGATTCGGCACGAGATACATTTTAAAGGAATGTTTTATTTACAAGAAATACAGTGATATGCTCTTCTAATATTACTGCTTGGAAAAGTTCTTTGTTTCTTTGGGAGGGAACGGATATTAAAGAATAAAATGTTTAGATGCATGGTGCGTATGAAGTTAGATTGTAGTTCGTATCGAGTGGTATGAAATGAACGTAGTTATTGGAGTAAGTGGCATAAAAAGAAACGTTAAAAGCTTGTGTTGCTGCTAGGGTGAGTTGTTGGAAAACGTGCTGTCTATGAAAGGGGTGAATGTTCTGAACAGCGAGTGTGATGAATTCCAACAATCTGCCTACTGTCACGGGATCATCGACATGCTGATCTGTGTTTGTCAAGGTTGATTGTGTGCGTAAAGGAGTATCTAATTCTGGATGCTCCTGGTCAGGAAGAGATTTACTTTTACATTTGTAGCTATAAGAGTGATGCTTTTCTTTACAGGTGGAACACTGAGGAGGGAGCTGCATATTCGGGCGGAGGCGTGTTTGGTGTGATCCGTAGCAATAGCCACAGACTGCAGGGTTTGTGCATTGTGCCGTTGAATGGCTGTTGTAGGCCTGACATTTCTCACTCCTTAGTGGCATAGGTGTAGGTTTCCGAGAAGGTTCTACACAATGTTTGAATTTATAGATGTATGCACCTTGGGTAAGAAGGCAGTCAATAGTTTCCTGTGATGGTGAAAGGACACGCATCATGTAGGTAGCACCGCTGTTTTTACGAATGTGGATGATTTTGTGAATCGTGTGAGTTTCGGACTGTAACTCATCTGCAATTTCCTCACCTGAATAAGTAGGATCAACCCCTCGAATAACAACAGATAAAATGGGAAATCACTTCGGAGGAGGAGGTTGTTTGCGACGGGAAGACGTGATGCTGGTGATGATTGATTGTTTTCCGAAGATTTCAAAGAATGCTTTATTGCGAACAGTAGTGGCGAAATTTGGATCTGGAGATTTGAAGATATAGCTGTTGCTTGTTTTTACGACTTGTTGAAGAGAAAGGCTTGGTAGATATTTTTGTAATTGCATGACGATGAGATTTTCGTTAGAGAACTTAGAATAGTAGTGTTGGAGTAGGAAAGAGTGGAAAGATGGAGTAGTGTGGGATGAAATAATGAGTTGTTCAAATGATTTGCGTAATGCTGAAGTGCCTTCGGCTTCCATACCTGAAGATTCAGAAGTGGAAACATAGTGGTGTTTCTTAGCTCGTGGTGAGTGTGTTACTCTCTCAGCGAAACTCGTATGACTCTGAGGAGATCGAGACCTCATCCGAGTAGAAGTACCAGAAGCCACGGAGGCTGAGCAGGGGTGCCAAACTACGCCCTTGGCGCTAGACGCCCTTGGCTGGATCAGTCTGACGTACAGTGCTCAGAAGTAAGACAAGAGAAAAAACACGGGAAGAGCAGCAGGAAGGCAGCAAAACACAGCTGTACTGACGTTTGGTACGTCACAGCTGATCTGATCGAAATAGTTATCACGAGTAGGTAAAACTATACTAAAAGATTAACATATCATAGATTTGCGACAATTAAATATGAAATTTATTTGAAATGAGATAACAAGGTTTGATATAGAAATATTTTAAATAGTCATGCAGACATTAGTTAGTTTAATTAAATTAAACTTCCCTGCATTTAATGCACATTCATCTTTATCACCATCTGGATATTTTAGTCACGTGCTAGCTACATCTAGCGTAAATCACTTGAATTACGCTTAAACATGTATGACGAAATCACCATATATAAATCATGAATTGTAAGAAATTCTTGCGTGATATGAGAAAACTAGTGCCAGTTTCGGTTTCAGTATGTTCATATACATATAAAACATCCAAAATTATGAAAACAATACAATCTATGCGGGCCTGTGATAATTATGTTTGACAACCTTGTATTATGGCTTAAGTCATTTCTCATGGAAAATTCACAACGAGCGGTATATTGTTAGGGATGTTTTTTTTTTCTTTCTTTATTTTAAAAAAAAAGTGTTTAGACTATCTTGTTCGTATTTCATATTATTAAAATAGGAAAAAATATTAATATTTAATTAACAAGCCTACACTATAGCATAAGTCATTTCAGATTAAGAAGTCCACAAGGGTTAGTATGTTCTTTGCGCTGAGTTTTTAACCCACAAAATTTTCCGAAAATGTATATCATAACTTTGTACATATTTCATAAATAAGCGTTTATGTAGTAACTGCAGCGCCTCTTCAGTCAGTTTAAGTCATGGGAACAAACAAAATTTAATGAGGTGACCTGTACCGTTTTCCTTAATTACTTCCTATATACATTTCATTTACTATTATCTTATATTACTGTCATAGTTTATTTTATTATTAATTCATAATTTATTTTTTATTAGTTCACATTTTATATTTTTGAAACCTTTCTTTTATTTGTATTCAATTATTTTATCTATATTATAAAAGAGAACGTACAAATCCTTTGTTCCCTCATCACGCTAATACGGCTGAACCAATTTCTTTTATTTTTGGGGGGTTATTAGGATTTGGACCCTAGATGGTTTTTATCATATCACTTTAATTTTTAATTACCAGTGTCTTGAGATAATTGACCATTCAAGTGTCCATAACGTACAAATCCTTTGTTAGTTCATCATAGGTAAAAATAAACGTATTTATATGCAACCCGCATGACCGTGTCACTCGGCGGGTTAACATAAATGACAGGCGCTATAATGTTAACATTTACTGCAATTTGAAAGCGAAAAAGTAAAAATTATCTAAGTAACAAAGTTTATTGCGTTCCGGGGTGACCGCAGCGAAGCGGGGTGAACGCTGCTAGTTTAATTATAAATATCTCTTATCATCCAACTCGTTTAGTAGCTTTAACTTCCTCCAAAAAAAATCTCTTCACTTTCAACGTGACAAGAATGACACGTGAATGTATTCCAAAATGGTGCCCGATTGCATGCTTCATAGGTTGTTTTCTATTCCTTAATTTTCCTCTTTCTACTTTTTCTTTTCTTTTTTGTTTCTTTTCTCTTTTTTTTAACTCTATCTGATGAAGTATTTAGCGAAAATATTTTTGTAGTTTATCCTCATCAGTATGTATTATGTCGTAATATATATATATATATATATATATATATATATATATATATATATATATATATATATATATTCTCGGTAAGTAGTTTTCCATGCTCACCTCGTGATTTCGTTGTTCTACAGTGGCGTGGTGTAACACTTTGACAGGTACTGTAGTTTCTTAATATCAGAAAATCTAGCACTCACTTTTTCTTTCAGCGTATTTGAAACTATAGGCATTGGCAACGATTTTTTTTAAATGTCAAATCCCACATATTTCGTCTTGACCTTTTGAACAATGTGACTATTCAGGTTCTTCCAATTTTTACTGAATATAATCGAAACTGTCTCTCAATGATCTTCGTTATTCTTCAAATTGTCTCTTTTCTTTCTGCAGTAACAAATTTTACATCATGAATTTTCTTTTGTAAGATATTGAACAAGATTTCTTATATTGATGCTATAACAGAAAACAGTTCAAGTAAAAAATTGAAGTCAAAACTTTGAAGGGTTTGATAGTATACTGCTGTAAGAACTCTGGTTTGAGAATCCCGTTCGTCTCTGTTTTCCATCATGGATTTAAAGAGTCCTAACAGTTTATCTTTAAAGCTATACAGTACATCATTTACCCTACTTCTGTAGTTCCACCTTGTGTTTGAGGTTGTTTGGAGACTTTTGTTTGACTACATAATCTATTTGTTCTTTTTGAAAACTTCGACGAAAAAGAAACAAGTCTCGACACAGTTAAAAAAAAAATAAAAAACCTACACCCTTTTGTACAGTCAACGGACTTTTCTAAAACTAAATTAAGTCTATGGGCATAACAATGAAAAATAAGACTTGTGTATATCTTTGTTTAACAAGAGACTGCAGTTCCCTACATCACCAACCACAACCGGAGCTCCGGCGTATATTTGAACAACAAGTTTCCCGTATTGAAAATTAGTCAGACAGTCAAACACAATTTGGGACAGTCAAACTGTGGTATGATGAAGACGATTGTACAGTTCTTTTTCCAACACATCAAACTACATCAAAGTGCAAATTCAACTAGTAAGCTAGGCGCTAGAGTTGGAAATTTGTTGAATCGAAATTATTCTGTACTAAATTAAAAACAAAATATTTTCAATTTAATTAGCATTGGTCCTTAATAATAAGTACTCAAATTGGAAATAGCGCGGAGCAGGAGGATCTCTATTTCTCTCTAATTATTATTACTATTCTCCCTTGCTCTTGAAACAGTTCCCATATAATACAATTTGTTTAATCCTGCATTTAATGACACACTTCAGAGACTAATAATATCTTTGGTCTTTCAGGCACGAGATAACTACCATCTAAATTTTTCTACCGTTTAAACAAAAATAAAAACAAAAATAAAAAAAATAAATAAATAAATAAATAAAATTCCCATAACCTCCAATTAAAAGTCTATGTGAAACTTTATTTTAAAACAAAGTAAGCCCATATTAAACTTATTTGTTAGAATATGTTATAGAATATATCCTTGCTCTCTCTGTTGCTGTATTATTCAAATTTAAAGATAACGTACCCGAAGTCGTGCGAAAATGATATCTTAACATATAAATAATGCACTTCGGAACATATAGACTCATAGTAGCAGGTATTCAATGCTATTACTATGAAACACCTGCTACTTATATTTGTCCGAAATTTTATACTGCTATTTATGACTACGGAAATTACAGTCAAGTGTCCAGCTTTGGACAGAGGAAAAAAACGAAACAGTAGGCCTATAGGAGAATCACCGACCACTCGATCCTCTATACCGGGAGGAGAGCAAGTGACTTCAGCGGACGGTAAGTAGAATATACATGCTGATGATATTCTAGATTTTCCTTGTTTTGACAGGGAACGTTCCTATTTATTCCTGTGATCCACTCAGCCAAACGGTAACATAAGGACCATTCCAGAAGTCCAAATACGAGCCTGCAGGTTGCTTCTGGCTGGAAGGCTAAAAGGTGCTTCTGGAGTGAATGACCGCTATCGAGGTTCGCGTTACCTCTGAAATCTGCGGTATCAACAACGGTATGTTCCTACTTGGCGTTCGCATGTTCCGTTCGTTCATATTGTAAATGCGGCGTAGGCTGTCCAAACTTTTTTCTAAAAAAAAGAAAAAAAGAGGAAAGAAAGAAAAGAAAAGTATGTAAACATTTTCCCATGTTGATAATGAAATTTAGAGACATATGGAAACAACGGAAAACTTATATTTTTACCGTTACTGCCAGTAACAGCGGTAATACGCACTACACGCCCCTGTGGTTCTAATTATATATATATAAATAAAGCCTCGTAACTATAGTCTTAACATTATCAAGTGATCATGTGACCCTGCATTCCAATATGGTCCACAACTGGACACTTCCCAGATTTCCGTTTTTGCTTATTTGTCTATTTCTTCTCCTCCCTTTCTGATGAAGGAGGTTAGCGAAAGTGCTCCTAGTGTACTTTTTTGTTTATTTTTACATATAATGAGGTTAGAATAGTCTATATATATAAGCAATTCATCACATGGGGAGAGGAAAACTATGAAGGAAAACAAACAATAGAGTTAAATAAGAAAAAAGGGTAAAAAAGGTGCTATTTCCCTCAAATATCGCAATCGCCCTTTTATATAATTCAAATCTACTTGAATTTAATTGAATTGGTTTGAACTATGCATCTCTTTATAATATTGGATAAAAACACATACCTTTGTTAGGAATGGAAA
This sequence comes from Thermobia domestica, assembly GCF_964235325.1. NCBI lineage: Eukaryota > Metazoa > Arthropoda > Insecta > Zygentoma > Lepismatidae > Thermobia > Thermobia domestica. Next base: position 88,113,518 of record NC_137459.1, read on the forward strand.
GCATAAAGATGTTGCTTAACATTAAACATCTCTGAGTTTAAAATGTAGGTATCTTTGTATTTGGAGATAAAACATCTTTGTATAAATAGATGCTAAATTCCTTTCCACACAGAGACTAGTGGAGCGAATTTCATTTTCACTTGAAAGACTCTGTAAATGTTGCAAATTCGACAACACTAGGATTCTTTTCAAGAGTTAATGTCATTTCCGCAAAGCAAGTAGATGGCCCACCTCTCTTTTCTAAGCGTTGCTGTTTCAAGTTTTTATGAAAGCCGTTACATATTTTTAATCATAGATGCAATATAGTTCTGGCTGTAATGAACTTTCATTTGATGAGGAAGTTGATGCGCCTTGGAAATCACACCTGAGTCGTTTGGATCCAGAGAAAGCACAACCTGCTCGATCTTGTCAAAATTCTCACCCAAGAAACAGCACACCCAATTCATAATGACTGGGAAATTTTAAGTATTACAAAAAAAAGGTAGTAGTAGTAAAAGAAGAGAGATGGGAACTAGAAACACGTTAAGGAAATAAAGTGTCCAAAACAGAAAAAAAAAAAAAAATAGGTCTATTTTATATCTATCTTTATCTTGCTAATTGGAAACACCATTCTACACTTTTTTTCGGATAACTCAATTTTGTTCTCAAAGAAAAAGTGCCAGCTAAAAATCCTGACTCTACTAATTAAATAGGGTAAAAGTTCTAATAGATGCTACAACTAAATAGCAAGAGAAAATTATCCAATGTGTATATTTTCCTACCTTTGAAATAAATGTCTGTCTTCGACTGTTGTTTAGGTTAAAGGGCGCAACTTTTCTTCAATAATGACCATCAGATTAAAATGATATTCATAATAATAAACTCGTAGACTAATATTTTACTTCTTCTTTTTTTTTAGAAAAAAAAAAAGTGTTACGTATTAGAAATGGACAATGACAGTAATTGACACCTATTGACACGGTCATAACAATACTGGCATTCTGTGACAGAAATGGAAACAACGTAAAACTTATATTTTTAAAATAAGCAATTGGCATTTCCTGGTTAATTAACAGGAAGACTCTTAAGTATTAAAGAGTACTTTTAGAGTTGGAGGGATACAGAGCTATCTCGGACAAGAGAATGTGGAATTTCCAGCTCGAACCAAACGCCATCAGTTTGAAGTTTAGGGATGAGGCTCAGAAGAGTGTGTACTGGGATCAGGACGGCGTATTCTCTTCAGATTTTTAAGCTGTGAACAGCAGAATTACCTGTAGATATGAAGTGAAAATAGTAGACGATAATCCTTGAGAAAGAGAGATAGGTTGGAGGTTAGAAAAAAATAGATATTCAGGTTCTTTTGGAAGTTTCCTTGGTCATATCCGCTGGGCTACGCTGGCTTCTCGATGTCTCCAACTCTCGTGGTTATTCCGTCGACTAGCTAATAAGTATATCTGTCAGGAATCAAACTTTTCACCCCAGCGCCTTGGTACAAACACCAGAGCCTCGCTTTCTGCTCCAGTCCAATTTATTTGATATAGAATGATTCTGACAGGTTCTAGCCTCTGCACAAAACGGCGAAGTCCGGAAGTAACCGAGAGTATTTAAAAGATCTATCTAGGTTCGATGGACAGCCGCTATCGTTGAAAAATGACTAAGGCCAAGAGGATAATTTGATTAAAGTAGGTGAAGTAACGGAAAATTTCTAACTTTATTATAAATTAAAAAAATAGTATTACAGCATGTTACATAAAAGAGAATACAAAATCATGAGTCAGCATTATTCACTTTAGTCGGTTACAGGTATCATGCAAAGAAAGTTCTTTTTTATGCCGTTTTGGGTAAGAGAAACGATGATTAAAGTAAGTGAATGATGATGGAAGAATTGGTAGAATGATAAGTAGGAGGAAACGAGAATAGCCCAAGAAAACCACGGACACGATATTGTTCACCACAAACTTACTTGGCACGGGATCAAACCGGGGAACACAGGCACCATAGTATAGTTTGGAGGTCTTAACAACTGAAATGATTTTCTTTTACTAAAACTTTTTCATGTTTTGTTTTCGAAAGAATTGCTTTCGTTTTTCGATTTTTTTTTTCAGTTTTTTCCGAAAAAAAATCGTCTTTCATTTTTGAAATTGAATTGAATTGATTTTGAGTTTAATAGGCATTTTTCGAAAGAATGTGGTCATCTCAGGTTTAGAACCATTACACTTGAAGAACAAGACGTTTTCTAACGTGAATAAAAGATGGATTAACGCTTGTTAATCAATGTTCATATGAAAAGGAAATCTCAAGCTCTAAACTTTATAAATGATTAAGTCCTCCGATAAGGAGTAGATCCTTGCTACCGAAAACAAATTCTTATTTGCTTTGGATATGTTTGTTTGTGTGTGTATTCGAAAAGGGGGTGAAGAACTTATAAGTAAAATCTTGTTGGTGAAACTTATAAGCTGTAGCCTTATATTCTACTTTCATAATGTCACTGATGAAGGTAATGTTACTTCGCCGAAATTGTAACACAACTTAATAGTGTTTGTTTCGGTCACACTTTATTTTTATTTAATTTATACGTAATAGCTGAATTAGAAGTACTCAGGAGATAGCGCTAAAAGTTAAAACCAGTTTTGGAAAATAAAAACAAGAACAAGAAACAAGAGAAAATTTGTAGTGAAGTCAGTAGTGATTATGAACAACACCGTTATAATAATAATTATAACGCAGTTAAGCTATGTGTTATCTATGATTGACATATTAAGGACGTCCGTGAGAGGTATCGTAATCATAGGAATAACCAACTTTTCGTAGAAATCTAGGTATCGATAATTCTTACAGCAATATTTAAGAACGTTCTGTTTAAAGTGAAATGAAAGAATAGAGTTTTGTGCAATGATTTTAATGCACGTAATTTATGTTTACTCGTGTCTGTCAAAATGTTTCAAATACCGAATCCAAGTTGACAAATATAAAATAAGTACATACCTTAGACTTATACATGTTGGTCTAATAGAAATCCAGTAGATAATACACTTCTGTACTTCTCTAATGTTGAGATCGGATCCATGGTAGGATACTTAGTCTTCTTCTTACTGATGTTAGCGTCTCAACTGCTGCATCTTAGGAAAGCCAAGTTGATTTGTTTCTCGACTAGTGCTGAGGTCATTTACTCATTGTACTCGTGGTGAAATAGTAAGTACGTGTACCTATAGAAGTACATTTCTCTCGTCATGTCTGTCAATGCATGAACTTACACGATGTCTTATGTAAGGTAGATGACTTTAGTACTTGCAAACAAATTCAAAGACTGAATTATAAAGCAGTTTTTACAAATAAAGAATTGGTAAGTTAATCACAATTGAGTTTTAAAATATCCTTTCAATGTCCTTTGTAAGTCATTTTGAAGAGAAATGATTTAAAAGTACAATCACGGACAAAAGTTTAATAATTAGTTTAATCTAGTCCGTGACAATATAATATAAAAATAAAATCTTAATATTTTCATAACACCCGGGAAAATTTTCTGACAGATGTAACTTTAGGTTAAGGGAGAGAGAGTGTTGTAATAATTACAGTAGTATTCTACACCAGTTTACAACTGGGCAGCTAATGATGTATTATGTAGAACAGTACAGTGAAACAAAATATTATACCGCAAAGTAGAAAATGTGTTACTTTTATTTCAAGGCTCAGAATTGTCTACTCCTATATTAGTTTTCCTGTATTCTGAAGAGAAATAAACAATACGAGAAATAAATAAGTATGGACAAATACAAGTGTCTCTAATTTGACTATAGGGCCTAAAATTAAAATGTTCTAGTTGTTTATAAAGTTAGAAGTTATTTAATTTCATGTAAATACTTTTGGTCTTCATCATAAGTGCAATAGGACTTCCCGTCTTCTAAGTCCGTAAGATACTCAGATAAATTATAAAACACACAAATAATTTCTAGAAACGTTTGGGACGTAGAATGAAGTACAAAATCACTTTTGATACACTAGTCGATCTTGTAAAATTTCCAGATAAATTTGGAACAATACCTAAACCAATTATTGTGTCCATTATACAGACTTTCGTGGACTCAGAATTCCCACTTACATCAAACCTATTAGTAATAATGGAAAAATAAAATAAAATAAAATAAAAAGAGAGGACTTACAAGAAAGCTATCAGAATAAATTTATTATTTTAATTACGCTGGCGTATATTTTTTTACCCAAGAAAAATTAATTGAAATACTTAAAAATTGTTTTTTTTTTTAAAAAAAAAGAGATGTATATACTTATTGTGATTGGCAAGGCTGCAGCAGCAAAAACAAGAAATAATGGTGATTATTTAGCAACAACCGAAAATATAAAATTGGACGATGCCAAAATTAGATCCGGAAAACACAAAATTATATGACTACTTTAAACATAGTTAAGAAATGCCCTCAAAAAGTTAAGAAAACATCCAATACTTATGTTATTAGCGTAGATATTGTCTTATAATAACTAAGGCTAGAATTGAGTCAATCGTGGAGAATTTGAACATATCCCTTTGTAGCATCGAGGCTTTATAACACGTAAACCTACAACTCAACTTAGAATTCAGTAATTGATTAAAAAAAACAAAACAAAAAGACTGATAAGTGTACGAAATATGCGTATATGAATATGTATACTAAGTAAATGAGAATAGTGAAAATAAATAATGTCAAAAGTAAGTATATAGGAATGACGAATATGTAACACAAGCATGTAATGTTTTTCCATATGTTATTACTTAGCACAAGTCTAATGTTAAGACATAAATGTACTTTTAAATAACCTTCAACAAATAATAATGTACACCCATAACTGATAGAAAAATCACAAACGTTTACATACAAAACACATACTTAGAGGAATACTGATAAAATAACCCAATCTTAAGTTCAACAATATCATCCACACTATTCTTTAAATCATCTGAAAATACTCAAAATGGAAACAGATTGAAATTGAAGTGAACAATATGGACTCATGTTGTTAATTTATTTTGCTCAATTTTTCTCTACCTTTGAGAGCTCCTTCAGTTTAAGTGATCACCCTTTCATCAAACTAGGACTAGACTCTGAGAGGCGACAAACCAGGACCAGAGGCAGACAAAATACTAGCTGCCAAAGTACACATGAATACCAATGAATGTGTCACTGACGTGGTGGACCTAACCATATATCTTTGACTTTTAAGGAAAGATACTCACACACGTTCACATGATTACTTTTCTCAGCCAAAAATGCTTGAAATTTAATACGTATTATATACAGTATATTCTTAAATTAATTTGTCTTACTTTGTACTGGGTCTCAATGACTCAGTGGTAGAGTGCTCACGTCTGGTGCACGAGGCTCCTGGTTTGATCCCAGTTCGCGCCAAGAGGAATTTATGGTAGACAAGCACTGTATTTGTGCTCTTTCTCGGGGTTCTCACGTTTTCTCCCACTTACTTCATTAAACTATTTCTTTCATTTTCCGCATTACCGTCTCCCTTAGCCTTGGTACATAATCATGCGAAGTTAAATTCAAGATTCAATTTCATTCATTCTTACTTTATGCTATTCTTAATAACTGTTAATTGCAATCTTTTAGGTTCCCGACGATTTCTGGAGTTTAGTTAATGTGGGACTTCTGCCCAAAGAACTTTGAAAAGATACACAAAATAAAGGTGCCACAACACAATATAGACAGTAAATTCAATCATGATAGAGGACTGATCTATGATATAATCAGGGTAGTTTTAGAGACTTTAAAGAAAAAAATATTTCTTCTTTCACCTTTAGCCTTCTTTCATATTTAGTTTGGTGAACATCTCAATATAGAAGCTACAACGAAACGGTAGATTTCACGCTTTGCTACGTGAATCCAAAACTGGGAACACGGTTGAGAATGGGTAGATATCTCCACATAAGTCAGTGCGACTTTTGGTAACCTAGTTTTCACGTTTTTCTTGTTTTTATTTTCTTTTACCTTTTTCAATATATTTCCCTATCAATGTCTTTAATAATCAACAAAAGTAACTATATGAAAGTGAGCATGAAAGTAAATAACACATATTCCTAATAAGAACTCAATAGTATTCAACCATTGTCGATGAATCTGGAGTTTACTTAAATGCTGAAAATCTGCAGTAATGATATGATATGTGGCGACGCCTACTACCATTCTAATTATTCCCAATATTAGTGCAAAATGCAGTGTGATATCTTGTATCAATACGATACACAATATGATCAACAATAGAAGCGGACCGAATGTCAAAGAAAACATTAAAATTGGCAATAAAAGAAACTTTAAAAAAAAATAACCCATTTATCTCCAAATTTGCAACGATAAGCACTTTGTGTTGTTGATCGAATGATTATTTCTTTTGTTTTCCGTAAATGTTGCTAAATAAACCTACACTTCATATCAGTTAAAGATTATTTTGTAAATGTCGCTAATAACCACACTTAAATCTCTCGAGCACATTTTTGTAATCATTGGCATATCTATCAACCAAAGTTTGGTGGACAACATAGAGAGATTAAGATTCATGTCTATTAGTCTTACAGTTAGCAAATGTTGTTTGCTGATAAGGTCATTTTTCCTCGAGCAGAGCAAGTATTTGATGCACTATGATATTGGGTAAATAAAGTTTGAACATTAGTCCCTAACATATCATTTGCTGTAAAACAATGACGTATAGTCATACATGTGATGGGAGAACACTACTCTTGTTATATAATAGTGTAGCTGTTGTGTGTTCCAGCACTGAGTGAAATCGAAGCAGTGTTCGGTCTACGAACGGCTTGTCTGCCCAACAGTGGCGGTTAATGTTAGTGTTGCAGCGTTGCGCAACGACCAAAGTATTTCAAGAAAAAGACATTATCAATAGTAGTAAAGAACAGAAAAAAATTTTAATACTTGCATATATACACTTTAAATAACATATTTTTTACTTCTGTAACTGTCCGTTCCGTTAATCAGTTTTAAAAAGCGAAAAATAATCCGTCACAGTGTCTCTAATTTACATTGTGTTGCAGCGAGCATGCAACGACCAGATTCCTTCAGCGCGGGAATTGGAGCAAATGTTAAGTCTCCTTTCCCCTATCTCAGAAGTTAAAGGGACTGGTCGTTGCAGTGCTTCTGCAACACAGCACGGTTTCCAGTGAACGAGAAGGTTTTTCACGCTAAATAAGATATCTGAATTTTCTTTCGCTAGCAAATAACAAATGGAATTTGTTTCTATGCATTCATATTTTTAAATTACAAGACCATACTGAAGCAAATCAATATAATGACAATTAAAAAAATAAAGTGATTGTAAAATTACAAAATAAGAAAGAAAATATCTAGTAGAGGAGAAAACAAATGAAAGTAGATCCACATTTACAAGTTAATTCTTAGCTTATATTGATAATGAAGGCTTCTACAGTAATTTGTGAATCAAATATTAATAAGTCAGTATGTAGAATCGCTCCCCCCCCCTCCTCCTCTGTGGATAGTATTTTAGTATAAACATATCTCTTTTATAACATAAGTATATTTTATACTCTTGGTAATTTCCATATAAAACTGTATGATGGGGAACGCCACATTGAATTTGGGACTAATTAGCAATGTTCAGGGGCGTAGCCACGAGGGGGTCCACCGGGTCCGGACCTCCCAAAAATTTCGAAACTTGACTAACATTTGTAGACTTTTTTAATATACTTTACTTTTCTAACACAGAAACGATTGATGTAGGCTAAATATTTTATTTTACGCCTCATCATGTACTCTTATAAAAATAATCGTTCTCTGATTTTTTCTAAAAATATAGGTGCCAGTAAGTAAGAGTTACTTATCGTCTTTTCGGGTGCAGTATAAGACAGGTTTCATATTATGTAGACGTATTGGACCTCCCTCAAATACTTTGGACCCTTCCCAGTTAACATTTCTGGGTGTAGAACTGGCAGTGCTGTTTGTTTTGATGTTCTTTGATTTTTTTGGCTTCTGTTACATGCTGATCCTTCATCTGGCGGGTTTCGAGGTTTCCTTTCCAGAACATATCACATTGGTAGGCATTGTTTCGCCTTATGTGGAAGTATATTGTGTTCTTCGTGCATTGCGTAACAAGCAAGACGGATGATTTGGAATGTAGTTTTTATCTTTTACGCACATGTGTGTGTGTTGATGTATGAATATGTGACATTCGGAATTCATATACCAGCATCTATTTTGTATCAGCTGTTTTGGTTTTTAATTATTAGGTTTAATTTTATTGTGTGTGCTTTAATTCTGTAAATAACCTACAAATTCTGAATGAATTGTATACCATTACTTCTGTAAATAACTTACATAAAACATTGACCAGCTTTCAACTGAGGAAAAATTTGCAATTAAGGCTTAGACAAAACAAGCAAAGGGCAATTCAGGAGAGTGTTTGAAAAAAAATCCAGTTTAAATTTACAGGATATCTTATGCAGTAGTGTTGTTTGCACCAGATACATTTCCTCTATTTTAAATTTTCCTGGATAAACTGTGAATAAAGTGTTCAATGTACATTTTTTATAACACTAATCTCTGCTACGAACTCTCTTCAGTCAGCGCTGAAGAGGAATTCGGATCACTGTCAAGGACTGAGTTTGCTAGAATGAATCGTTCACAATAATCTAGAAAAAATATTCAGTAAATCTACAAAGCTTTGAAATTAATATTAACAGTACCTATGGCGTCACGAAAAGACGAAAGTTTTTTTTCCACATGAGAAAGAATTGACACTTTCAAGGAATTCAATGTCCCAAGAAAGGTTATCCTCATTGGTTATGCTTTCCATCGAAAAAGACCTGACAATAAGAAAACCAGAGTTCAACCAGCATGTATTAGACAGATTTGCTCCAATCAAAGAGAGGAGAATGAACTTTAATTAATTAAGGTGATTAATCGGATAAAATGTTCTGCATTTTTTATTTTTTAAAAACAGAATTTTATTTAACATGTCACATAGCATTTGCATCTAAAGTTATGCTGATTAGTCAATGAGTCAACTTTATATCTTCTGTCTTTTATCGCTCGTACTGCAACACCCGAAACCACAATCCACCAGCCGCCACTGCTGCCCAGTGAGTGATATTACTTCAACTTGTGCTACACTGTCACTGATTCTCATTTGAACATTTAAAATTATTTAGATCTGAACAGTCATTGAGTGTAGCAGAAACATGACCTCTGAGATGAATGATGATGACTGTATCCGACCGTAACTCGTGCCAATATTCATACAACATTAATTAACATAGAAACTTGTATCTATGTATCTCTCTCTCTCTCTCTCTCTCTCTCTCTCTATATATATATATATATATATATATATATACGAGGTGTGTTAGAAAAGTAATGAGACATTTTGTACTAACTAAAGTCTTTATGTTTTTCAAACAACAATGTTATCCCCTTCAAAGTAGTTCCCTTGGGCAGCTATACACCGGCGGAGTCGTTGTTTCCACTCTTGGTAGCAGCGCTGGAAGTCTTCAACTTTTATGGCTTTTAACTGGTCAGTCATAGTCTTTTGAATGTTCTCCAGAGTTCCAAAATTACGTCCTTTTAGGACATGTTTTATTTCAGGAAAAAGGAAAATGTCACAAGGACTCAAATCAGGTAAATAGGAGCGTTGAGGAACAACAGTAATGCGTTTTGAGGTCAAAAATTCACTGATGGAAATGGCCGTGTGACACGGGGCATTGTCATGATGAAGCATCCACTTGTCTGCAATGTCCGGTCTCACACGAATCTTTTCCTGAGCCTTTCAAGGACACTTTTATAAAACACTTGGTTGACAGTTTGTCCTGATGGAACAAATTCTTTGTGCACGATACCCTTACTGTCAAAAAAAAAAAAAAAAAAAAATAAGCATCGTCTTGATCTTTGATTTGCTTATTCTACATTTCTTCGGCCCAGGAGATAACGGAGTGTGCCACTCTTCGCTTTGCCGCTTTGTTTCAGGATCATACTCAAATATCCAGGATTCATCACCTGTGATCACACAATTGAAGAATTCTTGCTCATTGATAATCCTCTCAAGAAGATCAACGCACATGTTTTTTCGATTGTCCTGTTCAGTTGTGAGGATTTTTGGCACCATTTTGGCACAAATCTTTCGCATGTTCAAATCGTCTGTCAAAATTTGATGCAAGTGTTTAAATTTAACAGTTTATTCATCATCATCCTTGTTGTTAAACGATGGTTTGATCTCACACGTTCAACGTTTTCGTCAGTTTTTGAACTTGAAGGTCTCTCTAAGCGAGGTTCATCTTTAACGTGTTCTCGGCCTTCCAAAAATGATTTGTGTCAGCGGAAAACTTGTGCTCTTGATAAGCAATCTTCCTCATAGACCTGTTTCAACTTTTCAAAAGTCACACTCGCGGATTCACCAAGTTTAACTGAAAACTTTATTGCACAACGTTGCTCTAAATTCCGATGCTCCATTTCTGTAACACACAACAAAAACACAACTTCACTTGTCAAAAATAATGTGTTATCTGTACGGAGTTGTAACTCGGACTGAGGAAGTGGAAGGGATATAAACAAACCGGTCTAGAACAGGCCGGTAGACACAACGTTGCCAGATCGCCAGCAGTGTAAAACCTTTTACATTTTCTCAAAATAACACCCACAAGCATCAACACCTTTCCATTCACATTACACAGCCACACACACACACTCACAAAAATAAATAAATAAATAAAATAAAATAAAAAGTTCTGTGTAGCGGACCTCAGGATATGGATTCGATGTATTTTGTTACGCCGAATCTAAATTTCGAAATCCCAGAACGATTGACACCGTCATTTTCTTTATTATTATTATTATTATTATTATTATTATTATTATTATTATTATTGTGTGTGTGTGTGTGCTGTAATTGTTATACGCAGCGATGACCTGTTTACTTGTTTGAAAGCGGCGTCCTCGAAGCCTTCTTTTAGCTTCGGGAAGAAGGCAAAGTCACACGGAGATAAATCAGGACAATAAGCTGGGTGTGGTAGAATAGAGACTCCACTTTCCTGTAGTAACTCCAAAGTTTTCACTGCTGTGTGTGGCCTGCTTTGTTATGATGAAGAAAAAAGGTGAGACAATAGAGACTTACGGTGGGCAGATGTCCAGACACTCGGAAGACAATAAGTAAGGTACCACTTTGCTGTTATTGTACGTCGATCATCTAACTGTATGATTGTTACATGGCCGGTTGTGAAATAAGGTGTCACCATAACTTTACCCACGCTCTGCCCTATTTTGACTTTCGAAGATGAAGTTTAATTTTGAAAACTCCATACTGTCGACTACTGTTTTGTTTCGGGACTATGGTTGTTTCATCATTTATGACGATATTATATAAGTCTTTATTTTGCCCATGCGGAGATCTTTTAAGTGTACAGTGGCACCACTCCACGTGACCATTCTTTTGCTCAGGAGTAAGCATATATGGGACCCAGCGATCGCAATGCTTGGAAAGGCCGAGATAAATTTTATTATGGACTGGGTTGTAGTTGATTTAATCTTTAAGGTTGACTGAATTTCCTCATATGTGATATGGCTATCTTCTTTCAGAAGAAAAATCTGCTGCTTTGTAGTTATACGTTTTACCACTAGAGGTCATGCGCTTTTAAATATAATACGATTCAGTACGACAACGGTATTTGAATTTTAGTATCTAAAACTTTCGGCATGCTCCTCGTATATATATGGTGGTTGTAAATTTAATAAACTATTTTTAATTTAGATTATCCTAAAAACTAGCATCAGCTCTAGCTGGCGTGCATGGGCGTCGGCAGGGGGTCGAAGGGTTCGGTCGACCCCCCTGGAAATTTAGTTAATATTACCTTGATCTTGAAGTAGTCAAGTATATATATTGAACTTAGAAGGAGTTTCCGGAGACAGGATCGTATGTTCCCTAGCACTTCACGATAATTCCTGTTTTTCAAAATCTCAAACTTTGAAAGAATCAAACAGGTTATCTTCAATCGTTCCCATAGAAAATGAAGAGCCACATGTTTTAATACTTCTGCAGTGGTTTCCTTTGTAAAGCAGAATAAAAGTGTTTCTCTGACTCATTTGTCTGACCTTTGCAACAATCGGAAAAGTATGAGCATTTAACACATATTGATGTTAAAAATAACTCAAGAATTATGTTTGTGAAGGCAATAATGTCACCGACTCCTCTGCATCTGTTTGCCCTCTGGCTGTAGCAAGGTGATCCTGAATGACCCCGCCTCCTTTTAAACCAATTATCTTGATGGATTACAGAGAGGGGAAGGGGTCGAGAAGACAAAACTGCAAATGGAGCAGCAGGGACAATGATTCTAATGCTGTCAAACATTGTCTTCCTTGTTCTTAGTATCGTTCTGAGCAGAAAGAAATTGAGCTTTTTTTCCTATGAAACCCCGCGGTTTAAAAGTACAATGTTATTTTTAGCGGGGAGGATGGAGATTGACCCTTTTCAAGAAGAGAAAGGTTTAGTTTTGCATAGTTGGTTGTGCGCAGTTATTAGAGATCCCTGTTTCTGGTGTGTCATATAGGCGGTTTTCGTTTTCAAATCTTCAAAGTTGCTCGGGAGTGTCGGAAAGTGATAAATGTGTGTGGTTTTCGATCTCTGGTCTCTTTCACAGTTTATTGGGTGCTTTCCCCTTAGTTTATAATTTATTTAATATCTCATGTGTAGGTGAGTGAATTAGAAAGAATTGCTCTTTAAAAATTAATCGTGCATAAGCATAAGCAAATGAAACTCGATGTTTTTCTAAAACAGCAAGTGTCCTCAAAATTGAAAAACACTAAACGTGATATTCTGTGTGTTGAAAATCTGAGCGAAGAAAGAGAGTTACCGGAGGGTAATATCGTTAGCGTACCTTCTCCCCAAATGCCCCCTTGTGCAACTTTATTAGGTGAGGAGACGTCCTGTGACCCAAAAGACATTGGCAATTATGTAGACTTAAATTTGCAGTCAAGTTTGTCGGACACTGGTCGATATGAAATATTGATGTCGCCGTGGCCCGACCGAAACATGATTTTAAACAAGATGTTATGCCAGGAAAACGCCCCTTTTTGTATAACTGATTTGTTGAATTTCCGTGGCTAGTATATTCTAGAAAGTTGCGAGGGGGATTGTGCAAGCAGTGTGTTCTTTTTCGATCTCCGGTTAAAAGAGGATTGCAAGGGTCTTTTATACTAACACCGTTTAGAAAATACAATGATTTTTTTGCATCTGCTCGACAACACGAACAATCTGAATGGCATCGGGCATCCACAGAACGTGCTTAGTTATTTTCGAATGTTATATCTACGGAAAGTTTACCCGTTGATTTGAAAATTGATGAAGCGGCTCGGAAGCAAGTTGAGGAAAACCGAAAAAAACTGTCATCAATCATTGAGACAATTGTCTTTTGTGCCACACATGATTTGTCTTTACGAGGAAAGAATGCTAAATCTGGCAATTTCTACGATCTTCTCCAATTTAAAGTAGATTCAGGATATATAACATTAAAGCAACATTTTGAAACTGCTGCGCAAAATGCAAAATACTTATCTGTGCAGGCTCAAAATGAATTGATATCAGTTGCAGGAAACACTTTATATGAACAGTATATAAAGCCTAAAATTGTTTCTTCCCACTATTATAGTGTGCTTGCAGATGAGACAGCTGATATTGGCGGTGTAGAACAATTGTCCCTAGGTATTCGGTTTTATGACACTGTTGAAAATCAGATGCGAGAAGATTTCGTAGGTTTCATTCCATTAGGAGAGTTAAACGCCACATATTGCTAGAATAATTCTAAAAGCATTGGAAGAAAGTGGATTATCTCAGTGTGAACTTGTAGGGCAGGGATTCGATGGTTGTTCCACCATGGCTGGATGTAGTAATGGTGTACAAAACATTAACAGACGACAATTCCCAAAAGCGTTTTTTTACCATTGTGCATCACACAAGCTTAATCTTATCTTTAATAAGCTATGTTCCGTTTCTTACATACGAAACACAGTAGATACTATCAAAGAAATCACAATTTTCTTTTGCGAGAGCCCATTAAGAAGAAAAAATATTCCAAATATCCCACTTCTTTCTGAAACCCGCTGGACTTCCAAATACAGCAGCATCAGAAAATTTTCTGAACATTTCATAGAAATAGTGTGTGCGTTAGAAGAACTGTCAATAGATTCTACAGTTTCTGAAACTAGAAACAATGCTTATCGCCTTTTTTGTGCAGGAACAACAGGAGCCTTTATTGTTTCTTTGTCAGCTATCAGTCAATATTCCTCGTACCTTGAGCCAGTAGCACAAATTTTGAAAGGAGTTCAGTTGAACTTAATGGCGGCAAAATCACACTTTTCGGAGTTGATTTGTATGTTCAAAGAACAGAGAGATACAGCTGAAGTTACATTTCATTCGATCTTCGAAAAGTGTATTCGTGTTGCTGATGAACTGAATATTCAACTGTCAGTTCCCAGACTTGCATCTTGACAAGTTCATCGTGCTAATCCTCCATACACAAATGAGGAAGAATATTATCGGCGAACCATATTTATACCGTACATAGATTCTTTGTTACAGTCGCTAAATAATAGATTTTCGGAAGAACATAGTCCAGGCTTTTCACTCTTCACACTGCATCCCCGTGAAATAAAAAACACCTCTAAACTACAATTCATGAAGATGTTGGATGAAATAAATGAAATTTATGAATTTGACAATTTCCTTCCTCAAGCTGAATGCTGGTACGATTTATGGAAACACAGAAATCTAGATGCAGACAGTTTAGAGAAACTCTCTCTTTTTGATTTGATGAATCATGCCACATTTTATCCTGCAATAAAGCAAGAAATACAAGTAATGGTTACCCTCCCCGTTACAACTTGTAGTGTTGAGAGAAGTTTTAGCACCCTAAGACGTGTCAAAACGTGGTTAAGGTCAACTACCTCTGAAGAAAGATTGACAGGATTGTGTATGATGAGTCTCCATCGGGAACTTACAAATAAAAATAAAACACAATTCATATCAGACGTGTTGGATGCTTTTGGGAAAGAACCAAGGCGTATGCAATTCTTGTTCAAGAAGTATACCTATATGACACAATAATGCTTATCTATATATAGTGATATTTTATGTTCACTTTCCTTTATATTGTGTGTTCGCTTTTTTTATATATAAATATAGTTTGATTGTTGTAGCGTTTTGTAAAGTGGTTACGAAAGAAAGAAAGATTTTGTGCATTTTGTGTGAACTTTATGAAACAAGACAAGGAATTATTTCTACCTGGTGGCTTAGTTATTTACAAACACGAAGATGACGACGATTTTATCTTATAAAATCTGCTCTTTTCCTGCTTGGTAAGTAAAACCGTAATATTTTCGTAAATACATTTTTGCATGTGTTATTTTTTTAAATTTCTATTTATGTGAAATGATTAGGTTCTGATTTTCATGCACAAAAAATATTTTCTTGTATTTATCGAGATCCCGAGAGCAGTCTCGTTGTTGCATGACTTCGCAAAGGACTGATAAATAAACATCAAGAAACACAGTACTGTTATAAAATTTTCTCCTTTTGGGTTGGTTTATTCTGAGTTTAGTGTCCCTTACAGCCCCGAGGGTGAGATGTGGACCTAAAGCTTCATATGGAATGCAAACATCATGAGCTCAACTTCTACCGGGAATCTAACTCGAATCTCCCACACCAAAGGCACGCACGGTAGCAATATAGTCACGAACATGCATTCTTTCTCTCTCTCTCTCCTTGATTCTTTCAACGTTTGAGATGTTGAAAACAGGAATTATTATGAAGTACTAAGGAGGGAACATACGATTCTGTCTTCGGAAAGTTCTTCTAATGTCAACATAGTATATGTACTTGCATGACTTCCTAATTATAATATTGTGATTTTGTTTAAAATATATATATATATATATATATATGTGTGTGTGTGTGTGTGTGTGTGTATTATTAGCGTTTGTTCTTGACCCCCCTGCGAAAGTTTATGGCGAGTAATACTATTTACTAATGTGAGGTTTACCATATGATTTCAGAAGTTGATCCAGTGAAAACCGCAAAATGTCTGGTGTACACAGCGTAGAAGGCAGAGCTAAGATTGCCGCCAGATATGAAGTAAGGAGGTCGGTCGTAGGCAGCCCGATTTAACCCCATGCGACTTCTTGCTTTGGGGTTGGGCTAAGGAAACAGTATACAAGTTAAAACCAAGGGATATTGACAGTTTTGAACATAATATCCGTGTAGTTTTTGCAAATGTTCCAGTTGAGATGCTAGGAAGAGCCGTGGATTATGTTCCTAAAAGATTGCAGAAGTGTGTGGAAAATGCGAGTGCATATATGGAAATGTAACTTAATACCCAAATGGTTAACCCTAATAATTTATTTAATGGAAGTAAAACTGTGATAGTAGGTTGTTACTTCTTGAAATATTCATTGTTACAAATAGGTACTGACTTTACAATAACCCTGTATATATACATACACACACACACACACAATATATATATATCAGAGACATGTGGTGCTGCTGCCGATCAGGTAACAGATGATGAATAGTAATATTCTCTTTTGACATTGTCCAACACAAGGTAATATTAGTATGCGTTTAACCATGCGATAACATTATGCTCTTGAGTTTTCCCGAGGCTCTCCTCTCACCACGGACAGCAGCAAAGCAAACAACATGGAGTTTGCTTGTATTAAGACAGTGAATTGACTTTTTCTCCCTAGAAAATGCAGGTTTTGTAGTAAGTTAAATCTTACAAAGGCAACAAAAGGCTGTTTTTTTCTGTGGTACTTTTCGTCTTGATAATATGCGCAGCATTCTTCTCTTGCAACAAACTAAAAGGATCTCGGTTTTTCCCTTTCTGCTTTTTAAGCTGTCTACATTTCTGACCACAAGAGAGTTTAAATCTTTTGCTGACTTTTTATTTCCTTTTCAAAAGAGAGAACGTCTGTTTTGACTGTAATATCCAAGTTCCATTTTCCATTAACATGGTAGAACGAGATAATTTACAAGGACTCGGATGATTCTGAAGTATTGTATACGCCCAACAGTTCAAAGTTTAAACTCTATGAGTGGTGTATATCAGGATCATCCAGCAGCAGGAATACAAATACAGAAGGTCCTTTCTGGTTTATGGTAAAGAATTTGGAGCCTTTACTAGCGTGATACTGCAATGTTACCAGCGGTTCTGCTCGATGTGCAGGCCCTGTCTATTAGCTATTCCCTGTTTCTCTGTACTGAATGGAAATGCGTTGAAGTACATTTTAGTGAAGACTGTTCCATTCCTTTCAACAAACTTTCCATAGACCGTCGATTATGCGGGGCTGTTGAAGGCTCAATCATCAGTGGATTTCACAGCAATGTCTGGATAAAAGATTTCATGAGTTCCCGTTTCACGTGCCATGAGCACCGTGTACGTCACTGTTGACTTTGCCGTATAACTGGCCGCCTTATACTTATGAATGACAAAGCGAGCTATCATGTAGGGATAATACATCATGGGAGTATAGTAGCTCGAATTCGCTGTGCACGCTGTTATATGGAGGTCGGATTCGTTAGCATAAACCTGAAACAGCCTTATGTAGAAAGACTGTTGATGTTGCTAGGTTTGATGAGGAAGGAGTAAGGTTAAACATACGCCATGACTTTCATAGTATCTCATCTGAACTATAATTAATTGTAGTTGTACCTAGGTACATTAACGTTTTCTTCAATCAGGTACCTTAACTTCTGATCAAATTCTGTACCAGAATTATTTATTAATATTCTAATGTCTCTTTTTTCATATTGATCATGCCATCTGGGTGTATCAAAAGTCTGGGGCCATAGGCCAAATCCCTTCTGAATAAAGGGACGAAAGAAATGGAAAGAGAGGAAAGTTATTTGAAATAGGTGGTTTTCAAACTAAAATAGTAGAATTTTTCCAATCGCACAGCGGTTTGGTCTTTACAGGCGGCCTATGATAAATGTAAAAAGCAACCATGCCAGTTCAGCAGGTTGTTCCTTTGGGCTCTCGCCATACCAACAATACAATGTAGTTCAGAAACAAATTTGAGGTGCTCTAGGCTCCGTTACACAACAATATGTACTTTCACCTTGACATTTTTGCGAGCTCTTACGTTCTCTTCGAGCAGTCTGTTCAACTGGAAACGTTACTTATTCATTTAACATTGGGCACCTTACCAGGGTGGAACCCAAACGGCTGGTGCGATTGTTTAGACTGAAAAACGCATATTTACAACATATGCCATTTCTTTCCATGTTTTCGTCTGTTTGCCTCCCCATATAAACGCTACCTTTACGCTTATCTGTCATATGGAGAAGACTACGTGTACATTGAAATTTAGATCTATGTCGGCGGTAATTCACTACCAGAAGAGCCACCCTACCGCATTGGTCTAAATGGAGTAGCCAGACGAAGGGTGTTCTGGGAGAAGGCAAGTTGGCGGAAATCATAGTAATTGGTACGGCAACTTGGAAATTAGTTCCAGGCGTACTCAAAGTGACTTTAACGGCTGGGATACAACAGGGTGGAACCATCACTAGTTTCCCTAGTTTCCTGACAGTAGAAAGAGATATGTGCAATGGTCTTTCGCAGGTCAAAATATAGTTCCGGAGGTAAGAATATCTCCCTATTCGGATCTCTGGGAGGGAGATATCTTGTAAAGACTATTGCATGAGAAAGTAACATTGTGGGGAAGATAAATAGATAAAGAAAGACAAGCAAGAGCAAAAGGTTTAGAATGGGAACAAGGAATGTACGTACCATGTTACATGGAGGATAAAAGATCTTAAATAAGAAATGAAACAAAATAATTTAGATTTGCTAGGAGTTTGTGAAGTTGGGTAGGAAGGTAATGGGGTGTTGAACAGCGAAAGATGTAGGTTGTTTTGCTCAGGTAATGAAAAGAACAGTCATAAAGATCTACGGATAATTCTTGGTAATCGCTTAAAAAACATGAAGTAGAATTTGTTGATGATAAGAGTTATGATGTTAAATTTTAAAATAAAAAAGAAGGATTTAGTAGTAGTAGAGACATATACGAACCGACGACTTAGCATACAATTGAAGAAGTAGAGAAAAACTATGAGGAAATAAAATAAATTATAGACAGAGAGAATAAGAGTGCATGTGTAAATGTAATGGGAGATTTCAATGCAGTTGTGGGAGAAAAACAGGAAGGTAGTGTCGTAGGGAAATATGGTTGAGAGAAAAGAAATGAAAGGGGAGAGGGAGTGGTCAATTTATGTAGACAGAATTAACTAGTAATTGGGAAGACTTGGTTCAATCTGCACAAGAGAAGAAGATATACATGGAAACCTACAATAGATGGCCGAAGATATCAGATAAACTATGTTATGATTCAGGACAGGAATCGGAATACCTTGAAAAACGCGAAGACCTTTCCCGGAGCCGATAGTTTCTCTGATCATAACCTTGTGCTGGCCGAAGTAGATATTCAACTGAAAAACGTAGGCAGAAGGAAAATAGGCAAAGATATTAACTACTGAAAAGTTGAAAAATGAGTTCTAAAGAAGGTTAGGTTGGAATAGAAAGATCGAAGACCCATAAGAAATTTACAGCATGAACCAACAAGTAAGTATTAAAATAGGGAGGAAATGACAGAGGAAACTGCAATTGGAAGAGGAGTTAGACAGGAATGCTGTCTGTCGCTAACATTATTTAATATTTATCTAGAACACATATGAGAAAAGAGCCTAAACGATGAAGACGACATTTCGGTAGGAGGTAGAATGATTATAGTTTTGCAGATGATATGGCACTTGTTGCAGAATCTGAAGCGAAAATCAATAATATGTTAGAAAACTTGAGGAAGGGCTGTGAAGATTACAGGATGAAAATAAGTGTGAGAAAGACAAAAGCCATGGTGATTGGAACTCAAGTAGTCGGCGTCAAATATAGAAATAAGAGGAAAGAAAATAGAACAGATTAGTTTCTGATGCCTAGGTAATATTAAAACTAACTAACTAACTCTATGGCCTATGGAACCTGGAGGTTCAATGCCGCGTTCACAAAAGCTCTCCACTGACTTCTATTCTTAGCTAACTGCATCCAGTTTCTACTTTGGATTCCAATCTCTGCGAGACTTTGAAAGCGTTTCTACTTTCTTCCATTCTAGTTACATGACCCGCCCGCCTAAGCCTCCTAGACTTGACGACCCTAACAATGTTGGGTAGACCATATAAATTATGTAGTTCCTCGTTATGAAGTTTCCGCCATTCCCCATTCCCGTTCCTCTTGGGTCCGAATATTCGTCTCAGGATCTTGTTCTCAAATACTTTCAGTCTATGTTCCTCCCTCAGAGTAAGTGACCATGTTTCGCAGCCATACAGAACAACAGGCATAATTATCGTTTTATATATTTTAAGCTTCAAATTCTTCGACAGAATTCGCGACGACAAGAGATTTTGAACCGAATAGTAACACGAATTCCCTGCTTTTAGTCAACATTTAATTTCTTCGTGAATATGATTTTCCTCTGTTAATATTGATCCTAGATATTTAAAACTATCCACTTTATCAAAAGTATTATTTAATATTTTAACGCATCCATAATTTGCTGTATTCCGGTCCCGACGCACTTCCATGTATTTAGTTTTCTCAGCATTTACTTCTAAACCCATGTCCCTGCAAGCGTTTAATAAGATCTCTGCATTTCTTTCTATTGTTCTCCTATCATCCCCTATTAAATTTACATCATCAGCATATGCCATAACCTGGTGAATACCGTTCAACGCTAGGCCCTGGTTGCTATCTTTGATTTTCCTTATAGCGTATTCCAGAACGAAGTTAAATAATAATGGCGACAACGCATCTCCTTGTTTCAGGCCATTTTCGACGTGAAAGCTCGTGGACAAAAATTTTCCTATCCGAACTTTACTTTGGGATTCATTTAAACATATCTTAATTAATCTAATTAGCTTTTTCGGTATTCCAAGTTCTGTAAGAACGTTGTATAATGTTTCTCTCCTAATAATAGGTAGGTAATATTATAGTGATAATATGAAGTGCGGACGTAAAATAAAAGCAGGGATAGGAATGGCAAAAAAAAAAAAAAAAAAAAAAAAAAGGAAAAGAAAGAAAGAAAGAAAAAAAGCCTTTAAAAGGAAGAAAAGTCTATTCTGTGAATCTTGAATAAAGGGTTGAAAGAAAGATTCATAAAATGCTTCGTATGAAGTATTGTACTGTATGGGGTGGAAACATGGACATTACGCAAAGATGATGAAAATCTACTGGAAGCTTTTGAAATGTGGGTGTGGAGAAGAATGGAGAGAACTAGCTGGTCGAGCTAGAAACGAACGAGAGGGTATTAGAAATGGTGTGGGACCAAAGAATAATTTTAGATATTATTTAGAAGAGGAAGAGAAACTGGTTGGAACACTGGCTAAGAAGGAACTGTATCTTGAGAGACATGTTAGAGGGTTGGCAAGAAAGAGAGAGAGAGGGAGGGGTCGAAGGATGATATGGATGGACGATATTAAAACTTAAAAATCGTACGTAAAGACGAAGAAGTTAGCTGAAGACCATGAAATATGAAAGCTTCTTGGTTGTGACAAGTGACCTGCCAATAATGGCAGAATACCTATGATGGTGATGATCATCCCTAATGGAGTTGGCCCGGAGTTTTGGTACACTTGTATATATATACACGTATATTGTCCCTCTGTCTTGTAAATCCTTCAAGTGTGATATAAAGAATCATTTGTTCAATAGGATGTGTGAGCTTGTGTTGGATAACGTCGTGTCTATGGGTTTCCTACATTTTCTTCAACACCCTTCCACTATCTTATTTCATTAATGCAGTATTTTCCAATCTGTGGTCCGCGAAACCCCGGTATCCGAGGTACATTTCATTTTCATTACACTTTATCTTATCATGTTGCTCACACCTAGGTTATTTGTAACGTGCATTACCTAGGTTTCAACCAATTGAGAATATAATACAGAAAGATAAAAGAAAAACTAACAAAATTACCAACAAAGATTGAAAGATACACATCTCACAAGCAAGAACTTAAGCTATTAATTAGGAAGCACTACCTGGTCCAACACATTCATTCGGGTATGTTCGACTAGGCTTTTGGGTCTGGCCCCGTAGCCTTGAATAGGTGAAGGCCTCCTAAATGAAAACCGTTCTTGATAAGGCAGCAAAATTTGGCAATGTTATTAGGGTCCATGCTCGTATCATTGTTATTTTTTGTTCTTTGTAATGGAAAGGGAAGTGATCAAAGACATATAATTACACTTAAAAAGTCGATGTCTCTCTCGGGGCAAGGTTCTGATGCAGTTGTTTGAACTTCGAGACAAAGTAAGGTTGTTCTTCATCATTTTGGCAGACATTTTAAACAACTTGAATGCTCTTAACCCGAGCCTTGGAATGTAAATCGGCCACTATTTTCTGTGCAAAACAAGTTAGAGGCAATCGTCAAGTAGTTAAATTTGTAATGTAACCGTTTGGAGAAAGGAAAATAACGATTCCTTTGACATACTGACTGAATTCATTGATTTCAGTGAACAAAATCTTTCTGGTGATGTTGTTAAAAGCATGGTTGAGAATAGGTCAATGACCTCTAGACGCTCAAAATACTATTTCCTTCGTTCAATTACTGAAGTTTTTGGTACAGTCTAAGGCTGTTTATCCTGAAATTCTCAAATGGATTGTAAGACGTCTGCCGCCATTTGAGAACACATATCTGTGCAAGAAAATATCCATCTCGTACATATGAAAAACAAGTACCGAAATGTACTTAACGTGGAGCCAGATCCATGTCAGAAATTATCCAATTTTTGATCCAGACATATAGAAGTTGACGCCTAAAACACAGCATCACTCATCATATTAGAGGAGTATTTAATCCATAATATTAGGCGTAACTGGGGTTATCATACTTTTTCAAGCATATCTACTTATAACACTATTGCGTTGTCATAAATGATGCATTCAGTGTTATAAAATTGTAATTTATCACATCACTTTTATATTAAAATATTATTTTTAAAAAAATATTTCATGGGGAGAAAGAGAGGCACGGAGAATTAGCATTTGTTACAAGGGATTCGCGATCTCAGAAATATTAGGAAACGCTGCATTAATTCATTCATGAACATTCCCTTGAATATTACTTGTCTCCTTCATCCTACAGCAGTAGTTCTCGAAGTGGGGTCCGCAGGACCTAGCCAGGGGATCCTGACGCCTAAAAATTGAAATGAGTTGTAATAAAATGGAACTCACAGCTGGTATGCAAGAACTATTTTTTTCAGTTACTAAAAAGAAAGCAATTAGAAATTATACCTACGTTTGCAAATTTAAATGTTTTCCTACTTTACTAAACTTCTGTCCTGTGAGTATGAAGAGTTCTCTAAAAAGGCATTGCAACATTTGATGTGTTTCCGTACCACTTACTTATGTGAGTAGACCTTTTCTGCTCTTTGCAGTATTAAAGCGAAATCGTCCTAATGTGGAATCGGACCTAAGATTGATGATGACAAAATTTATTTCAGATTTCAATGCAATTATGGGTAAACACAAAGAATTTCATTCCTCATATTAGTGACCCCACATTTGAGAACATTGTTTATCAAGTGGATTTTCTTTTTCTTTCTTTTTTTTTTAAGTTGATTTTTGGTCTTACTGTATTTAAAATTGAAATTCTGTTCGCTAGGAAACAATCATGTATCTGTAGAATAAATGGTTACTGCGTTATTTTTCTTGATCATTTTCTTGTCAGTGGTCATTCTAATCAGTATATATATATATATATATATATATATATATATATATATTTAATAGCATGTAAAATTTCAGATAACATTGCAGCGGCGTGCGCAGATCACTTTCCGAATAAACAGGGGGTCCGCGTTATCGGAAAGTTTGACAACCACTGTCCTACAGGATATAACTTCAAGACGTTAAATGGGTTTAGTATCATTATTCTGATTCTCTGCATTATATCTCGTTTGCCATAAATAACATCATCTTACTAACGTTTCAATGTATGAGAGCAATAAAAAATGTAAGGAATATTTTTAAAAATATGGAATTATTTGGATAGGTGGCTCGTGAGGGAAATCACACTGCAAAAAATTACAAGTTTTATGGCCTGAAACTAAGGAAATAAAGGTTATCTGATTTATTACTTGTTGTATGTATGAAGAGAATTTTCTTTTTTTCAGTTTCTAGTGAAAAAGTTTTAATTTTTACTGGCGTGGCTTCCCTATCGAGCCGCCTCTGGATACACTGTAATGGTTTAAAAATATAGGAGTTAAAATAAAACAAAATGTGTATATATAGTTCAATACAACCATTGTTAAAATTTCTTTTTCAATTACAAATTATTTTGACAATAGTTGTTACCGGTTTTAAAACATCCCATTTTGGGAATACTTTATTTTTCATTTATTCTATCCATAATATTCCCTACTGTGCCAGGCATTCTGCAAATACGTCCATGTTGTCAAATAACCTTTTTTTTGTATAGACTGAGAAAGTGTGGTTTTACTTTCAATTGGTTCCATACCTACGAAGTGATAGAACATTTGAAAAAAAAATCTTCTTTATTATTTAAAAAATAATAACTATAGTCTTATATACAAATGTGTATTTTTCGAGTCAAAAAACTGCTAGATATGGAACCAAATCAAAACAAGACTAATCCACACACTGTCACAAGTATGTAAAACATAATTCTGAATAAATGTACATTAAATAACTGGTGTTAAAGGAAGTGAACACTCACTATTTCGAACACTTAATTTGGCAGCTTAATCGCCCTAATAATGTATTTTGTATGATCCACTAATAATAATAATAATAATGATAATAATAATACAATAATAAAAAATGTCCTTTCCCTTTCGTATCTCATTTTACGTAAGTAATACCGTAGGAGTACTAATTGTTAATGAAGGACGGCTTAGCTCACAGTCATAATTTTCTTCATCCTGTAAAAGCCTGATCGGCTCTATATGTATATATAATTAAAACCACAGCACTGACTGTGAGAGTAATCTTACAGATCTAATAGAGATGAGAATAAGTGATTGTTGTTGTTCCAGTTAAAAACGGTATACTTTTTCAGACCTATTATTCTCAACTGATGCTAACGAATTGTTTCCCTTATTTATATATATCTAGACTACTTATATATATATATATATATATATATATATATATATATATATATATATAAGTAGTCCAGATACTACTTATATACATAATGTGCATTGGTGTATCTGCATGTATACATTTAATATTATTCAAATTGTAATACTATTGTACACATACTATTTTAAAATTTTTACTTATAAAATGTCTACAACCTGCGACATAGCATAAGGCACTTTGTCACCAGAAACATTGGAGCTCTATTACAGCTGCAGAGTACCTCATGCATGGGGACAAAAACTCAACTGACGCTGTTCAGAGGATTAAGGTTTCCTATAAAACATTTTTTTTTAATTAATTAATTAAGTTGATCAGTAGAGAAGATTACTTTCACTGCAGTACGTTGATAAAAGCACTTTATCATTAGAATGTAAATTGAATTTAATTAATAGATAGTGATACAGAGAAATGCAGGACATAGAGGAAAAATCTAAACAACAATTAATTAGTTATTTCTTTTCGTTCTAAGCTTTTTTCATTCAGTTTATAAACCACCAATTAGGAAAGAAAAAATTGAGACAAAATACACAAAACACACTTGTCCATAACACCCAACTTCTTGCGATTTAAAAAAAAAAAAAAAAAAAGATAAATTGAATTTACTATTGAATAAAGACACTACCTTATATATATTTCAGGAAGACAAACACTGTTTAACACGTTAAGTACAACTTTATACAAATTGTGAAATAAAATTATGAGCTGTTATTTTTTCTTGTATGTGAATAAGTCAGTGACTCATATTATATAACATTATATTACACTTCCTTTAACACCTTTTGAAAATAAGATCTTTGTAAATTTTACAACTGAAAATGAAAATAATCACACAGACATATAGATTCACATACGCGTAGCTGCACAGACATTCGAAGATACAGCCCTCACTCATACAATTTCTTTGCACTCGCTTCTAAAATATTTATCTTTATCCACTCATACGCACAACATTACAAACACTCATTTCTTGATTTTAAACCAAATGCAATGCGAAACACAAAGTTACAAGCCAGACAGAACAGTTTGTTAGAGAATTCTTTTTGTTTTTAGATGTCATAAATACAATGTTAGTTTAAATTAAAGAAAAGAAGACTGTTACATTATACTGATGCAGTAAAAGTTACTAACGAATTAAATAATTTACTGAGTGTGAAGCATTCAGTATTAATGATTGAATATTATGTGCGGTGAAATTCAGTGATGTATCTGATATGGTTCAACGTATTTAAGTTGGAGATTTTTTTAATAAATAATGTAACATTCAAATTTACATATTTCGATATTTTGTAATACATCTCTAAATGCTTTAAAGAGAGAGAAAAAAAAAATATATTGTTCACGAGAGGGTTATATATTTCTAACCAATGACAAGAAGTTTTAAACGCAAACAATTTGCTGAGCAAAACAATATATTCACATTAAAAATCTACATACGTGTGACAGTTTCGCCAACTAACATTTTAGCTTCATCAGACACTATCCAGATCAGATCACTTCATCAGACAGATACAGTTTCTGATGAAGCCAAAATGTTAGTTGGCGAAACTGTCACACGTATGTAGTTTTTTAATGTGAATATATTGTTTTGCTTAGCAAAATACTTTGTGTTTAATTCTATACAAAGCAAAGCTTCTACTTATGGAAAATATTACAAAGTTTTAAGTCTTGCTTAATTTCAATGCTAAATTTCAAGTTTTTCCCAGAGGCGTCATTTGGGAAGGGCATAAGGGAGGGGGCGAAATTTTCCCCTGAGTTTGAGATGTATATACATTTTAATGAATACCACAATAATATACCAATAAAAAAAACGTGAAATTCTTTGTATATAGGAGAGTCTGTACCCCCTCCCTCCTCGAAAGAGAAAGCCGAAATGACGTTACTGGTCTGAATATACCTTTATCACTTTACAAAATGTATTTCCTTGTTTAAATTGCTTTAGTAATTTGATGTCACCTCTTTTAATCTGTAAATTATTTCTGACATTTTAGAAAAATTGAAGGTATAAATATGCACGAAATATTTGGTTTCTACATGAAGACGATAGTACACATTTTTTTTTCGCAATTTCTGGAAGTTTCTTTCAGCAAGCCTTTGGTACAGCAATCATTAAAAAAAAAAAAATCCGCTTGATAGAATTACTTATATCAATAACTAATGTAATAATTGGACTGATTTGAATACAATAAACTCAGTTAGTTAATTCACTAATAAAAAAAAATTAATAACAGGTATTATATAAGTAGAAAAACAATTGCTATGGAACTTATCTTGTGGAGAAAAGGTAATGTAACATATGTCTATATATGTTAATACTTAACTCAACAGAAAATTATTTTCATTTTTGCTATTTTGCGCCGGCGTCAAAGAACACTCTAATCAAACTGAAACCCTGCCGGCTTCTTTTCTTTCTTTTTATGAAGTGTACTTCTGTACACAAAACTTTGGTATATAGGTAGAATATAATTATAAACTGATTGATTAATTTTCTTGATTAAACCAATAATTTCTTTTTCTTTTCTTTTTTACAATAACATACAAACCAATAAAACATAAGGGCTTTGGCTTATGACTTCGTGTGCGCCAATAAATTTGCTCGGATATATACATATACATATATATTGATCGATAAACAAAAACTGCTTATTAGATCACCAAAAATTTAACTAGAGTACAAGAATGCCTGGTTGCGTCTGTGATCCAGGGGTGAACTCAGTTTCCAATGTATCTGCTTTCAGCACACTCCGAGGAATAAGGATTCCATGTATTCTTTATTTTTTAAAACTTTTTTTTTTGGTCCCAAACATACAGTTTGACAGTTCACTCACTTTTTCTATCTCACATTCATATCACCCTCAGACTAGTTATAGCTGTACAGCTGTTCGAGTAAAAATGATCATGTGTAAAACACAACCGAAAAAAAAAAAAAAAAAATGACAGCACCCAAAACCAATGGCAGTGTGGGACTCTTCAATAGCCCCGTACTGCAGTTAACTTGCAGGCTAAAACAACACACTTGACTATTTTTCACTACAAGTGTCCAGTCTTCAAGTTCTTTTTATGCCCAAACTCTTAAAAAAAAGAGAAGGCCTTTTGTTTTGTTTGTTTCTTAAATTCAGTCTTCTGACAAAGTGTGTTGGCAAAATCACCTAACAAATGCTGGTTTATAATGCCCCAGATGGCCTAACCTACATCTGCTGCACAGTGCTTGGACATCTGAAAACACTTACATCCAAGGAAAGAAAGAAATTAGATTAAAAAAAAAGAAAAGAGTTGTCAATCAGCTCCTCAACACACATTTGGATGCTGTGATTCCCCGAAGAAAAATATACAGTGCACATATGATACAACATACATTAAAGTAGGCAACAGTCTCTATCTGACCTTCACTTGTAACAAAAAAATTAAGAAAAACAACAAAATATTGGTAAGCAGCATTCTAACCGCAAACCACGGTTATAAAGTTAAAATTTGATGCAGCCTTCCTAAGTGTCTTTTCATATAAAAAAGGGGATTTAAAATAATTGCTCTGAAATCCTTCCATTATCTAGATCCATGTGGTGACACTAGACACTTTTTCTAGTATCAAGTTCCAGGCACTCAATGTTAGGAAACTATTGTGCTTTCACAAAGACACATCTAACATCCTCCCTATTACAATAAATCCCATTTGTAGACCTATTTCCATAGTAAGTCCAGCATCTTTGACGTGCGACCATAGAATTGGCACAGACAAATCGCTTGATTTGTCTGAGCCACCATGGTAACACGACATTCTGGTCACCTGATCTCAACAAAGAACATAACTCTAAAACACTTGCAATTTCATAATCACAGTTTGCAGTTGCATGTGCACAAAGCATATCACAGTTTCAGTAGAGATTGGCCAGTAAGAGATCAGGTGACCCACGGTGTCAGCATGTAGAAGTTTCTTCACCTTCCAAAGTACAGGCCACATTTTCTAGTTTGTGTGCAAGGTGCATTTTCTTGCAGTACGGATCGGTTTCAAGTGCTTCTAGAATCTGCAACGGAACAAAAAGTGAAAAATCAGCCACATATCAAAATATGAATCACTCGAAACAATAATACAACATTCTAGTACTAATAGCATTAAATGTAATCCGATTCAATAAACGAACAAACTCGATGAACACAAATCTGTCCCAAATACATTAAAATCCCTAAGATTACTCTTAAGTTGTATATATTTCTCTAGAACGAAGAGGAACTCTTTCTGTTACGATTGACCTCTAAGTTAGATCTCGTGGAGCAAATATATATCAATGTAAACACGTTTGAACTTATTTTTTTTCTTTCGTCTTTTAGACAACACAAGACATTTTACATTTATAATTCAGACCAGTAAATTTATTCTGTAGGAGCTTCATAAATATAAGACCTTTCGGATTCCCAAAATGAGATTTTAAAAATGCACAAGTTGCACATAATTATTTACCCAAATTATGGTATTTTTTAACAACAAAGATCATTGTGATTTACTAGTTAGTATCTTATGAGGTACGCAACATCCAGAATTATCCGATTTACACTAAACCACGAAAAGCATAAGGTTGCAATATACAGAAGAATAATGCATTCAGATTTAAGTTTCATTTCTGCTATTGTGCAGTCGCACTCAACCGTACGGTTCCGTAGAAGAAATTTATTTTTCCAGTACCCCCATATCAGTGGACCAACTTAAGTATACTTTTCCGTAAGTAAAATATATATTATATTTACTCTAAGACAGTCCCTTTCTAATAAATCTAATCATAAATACACTCTAATAGTTTTAAACACTCAGACCGTAATGATGAAGGATATTAGACTTTCGAACGTGACTGTACATGAATATCATAATTAAATAAAATATGAAAATTATACGAGAATACATGCACAGTCTTGTTCAAAATACCCTGGCCACTCATTTTTTTCACCCTTACACACCGTTGGAATTAAATCAAACAAATGTAAATTTTGTTCAGCCAACTGAAATCTTTATTTAGAGGCAAAGTATTAGAATTTTCTACACATAGTTGTCAAAGTATAGACTTTTCAAGAAGAGTGGGTGACTAAGAATTTTTGAACAAGTTGTACATCCCCTCCCTCTCCTTCCAACATCTTTAGCATGAAGGAAATAAAGGAATGAAAGTAAGTGTCGCTATTGTAGATTTACAAGCTTTAACAATTTAATATTGAAATCAGGAGTGACAGGATTCATTTTCAGCTTAAATAGAGGAATAAAAGTGGAAATGCAATGTATACTTGGGACACTGAATACAAATCAAGAAACTCTTTCCCGGTTTCTCTTACTGTGCTAGCTCTGATGTATTTGCTTTGACACCTGCCGACAGCAATAGATGGAAGGAATATTTCTGTACGTCTTACCACACTTATGCGTAACATAGTTTAGAAATCGAATAAAATTCAGACATTGTTTTGCATTTAAAGAACGTTTTACACCATTTCAGCACTCATCCATGCAAAAGTTCTGCAATTTATTAAATATTTTCAATATTTTTTCTACTCCGTTGAAATCAGGACAGAAGTTTTCTTGCTAATTATATTTTTGTCCCCCGTAAACAGTCCTATTATTTTACCTAACATAGAATTTTGAACTGACATAATCAGACTACGTTTTTTATGCAACTGTTCGAAAAGTAACAAACAGAGGCCAGCACTGTCCGCGAAGGGATTCATTTCATGAAAGCAGACTTTTCGACGCTTGTCAGGCAACGTTAGTTTCTGAAATTCCTAAACGACGGATACAGAACGAAAAATAATTTGTCCTTTCTGTCAGTTATACAAACTCAATAGCGTTTATAGTCCCTTCAATTCTTAACATTCATCATTAATAAGATGAATTAAGAAAGAAAGTTATGAAAGAATAGTTTATTGTATCCTAAAGGATCCCATGGCTGGAGTAAAAAAAAAAAAAAAAAAAAAAAAAAAAAAAAAAAAAAAAAAAAAAAATAGAACATACCGTAATGAAAAGAATTGCGGTAAGTTATATATATATTGTATTAATACATTTTAATATAATTTCCTTCGGAAAAATCCAAGTAGTATTCGACTCACACTTTAAAATCACTAGATCTCATCTCATACACCCTTGCTGCTAAAATAAGCGTTAAATACCATTCAATCCAATAATAATAATAATTCGATTTATTTTACGGAAATATAAAATATATAAAACTGACAGCAGTGAAAGAAACTGGTATAAAATACGATAGCTGAAAGTACAGAAAATCTAACTTAATTCATGCGTGAACCTAGTACATGATTCAATTACCATGCCTATTCCCTAAGTTCACAAGTATTTATAACTGAAAACAAAAATACTTACTTGTTCACTGTATTTTGTAACGTAAATATACAGTTCTTTTAGAGCTGATATAATATCAAACTCTCCAACTTGCGACACAGACAACTGCTGCATGGCAGTACCCATTTCCTGGTCAGTTATCTGCGGCAACATTTGGACATCACAATAAAAATGGGCTACCATTTCTCGATAATGAGGAATGTCCTTGGCAAATAAAAGTTTATTTGATGGCGAGTCTTTCCCTAGGCGGTGTTCAGTGGTAGAACAGGCATCCATGAAAGTCTGAGCAATAACTGAGAGACACGAGTCGACTGTGGTGGTTTTATTAATGTCGAAGATAAAATCTGGATTCTTGATAAAATTCACCCAGAATCTCAATGGAAGACTGAAAGAGAAATCAATATATTATTACATGTAAGTAATATTATGAGTTCCATAAACTCAAGCACTGTAGTGCAATTTTAGATACAAGTTTTACAAGTAAACACATATTTTACAAATCAAGCTTATTAAAATATATGCATATATATATGAAAGATCAGTAAGAAATAGGTTCAGCCCATACCGTCATGTTAAGCACACTTTCAAGTGGCCAAGTGGATACTTAAGATTACTGTCAAAGTATGGAAAAGTGTTACAAACTTTATACAAAATCGATAAATGAAAATAAAAACATACCAAGAACTGATTATTTTGGTCATAATTTCTGCTATCTTGCTGAAGAAAATAAAACAAAATAATTAGAATATATAAATCTTTCTGAACTGCATAGATCAAACTCATCTGTATGAACATTAATTCTGGAATTAATAATTTCCGAATATCTACTAATTTGTATAAATATTACTAAGAGCTTATTACTAAAGCAATATGAATAATTTTCAGCAGTATAACCTACCTGAAGCAAACAATGTCTTGCTTCCAGTTGAACAGACGAATTTTAAGGGTCTCTCAGATGAGCTGCAACTTACTACTTCCAAAATGTTATACATACATATTGCTTTAAAGAATGTAATATCTTCTTAGGATGTGTATCTTTTGGTAAAGCTCCATCTCTTCTTCGAAGTCAACTATTCCACATTGTGCATAAATTATGAGATATGAGCTCTTCACTTACGTGACACTCCAGGATCAAGCTGCTTATTGCAATAAAGTCCTACAGGAATTCTGTGTTAAACCACAATCCTTGATTATATTATACTAGCAGCATACTGTAATAAGCTTCCACAGAATCCATGTACAATAATCAGGATTAAAACTACAAAATAAAGACTTCTTTTGCAAATGACTCACCTTTAATATTTTATACTTTTGGCTTTAAAGTAATAATGTTATCCTTTGATAATTCTTCAGTTTTATGTATCTATTTATTTTAGTTTTAAATAGTCCAAAGACACTAATGAAAGTCATATTTTAATCTCCCAAAGTTTCCTTTTCACTGTACGTAAAAAAATTTACTCAAAGTATTTTTTTTAATGTATTTTATATTTAAATATAAATATTTGCTTCTTGATTCTTTTACAATCTTTCGTTACGCTACAGATTTATATTTCATTTTATGTTTAATGCTTGGCGGCCGAAGAACCAGTTTTGTGTGCAATTTTCGTTCATTTCTTCTTTCAAAAATATTTTCTTTGCTGCAGCAATCTTCATCAAGTGGAAGTAATCTCCTAAGTTATTCCTTGTAGTATAATAGAACAATTATCATGAATTCTGAACAACTTGATACATTTGTATTTAGATGTGACTACGACGTGCCAAATGTCCATGAAATCATTCTTATGAAAATCATTCCAATTTGTTATTTAATTTTTCACTAAATCCAATAAAAATAAATATTTTTCCGGTTGTTTAAGATTTTTTGGTTCATTTTTTATTTGTTCAAAGTGTATATTTTAATGTTCCTTGCCATGCACTTTTCATTTTTTTCTGTAACACATGCTTTCAGTATTTCTTCCGTTTGTATTCGACAGGTTTTAATGATTTAAATATATGATCTTGAAGTTTGTCATTGTTCATGATAAAACTCAATAAGCTTAGTTTATAATCAAAATTAATATTAAGTTCTCTTGTGATGTCCACTGTCTCTTCTCCATTTAATATCGAAATATAATCACAGCCTGCTTCAATTTATTATTGCTTTGTCGTAGTAATATTATGCAACGCTTACTTTTTAAACATGCCTCATTGCAACAATTTTCAAATTGATACTGTCTTTGGTTTGTTAATAACTACTGTCATCACCATTGTTGATTTTAAGTCTTCATGATTATATTTATATGAGCAAAAATTATCTTCTTTTTCTGTATTCAGATTTATATTCTGATGAAATTTTGAAACAAATATTTACAGCAAAATATTGGTTCTTTCGTTCATATTTTTTTGTCGTTACTGTATTTTTCCTTTAATGGCATAGTATTAGATTTATATAAATTGCATTACAAACATTTCAAATACACAGATGTTAAGGTATTTCCTGAATGTAAAACTTATATTCCGTAACTTGAACTTTCCATTAATAATAAAAATTGAGATGCATGTCGCTATATTACAAGCACAAATTTTTATTTTATGTATTAATAAGAGAAACAGAAACTCGTGTTATATTGATACCAAATACTTACAATACAACAAAGAAATGAACAAGCAGTAGATTTTCATTTTTTTTTTTTTTTCAAAATTGTAAAATAATAATAATTTGTCACTTATTCACTTTCAGTATATTTTCCACTGATTACAGCAAATATCGCTAGATATAAAAGGACTTCATAGTACTAGGCTTTTTCTTAATTTCTTAGTAGTAATTATTTTCTGATTAAAAAACATAGCCAACTACAGAAATTTTGTATATGGTAGTATTTCTTGAAACTACAAGGGAAATCTATTTTGTAGATTGTGAACTTATTTTGAAGATTGTAAATTATTTTGTAATAACCACTGATAATTTAAATTACCACTGATAAGGTATTCCATTGCCACAATATGTTAGAACGTGAATTTTACGAATTCTTGAAAACAAAGAGCAGTGGTAATGTAGCGTTTCTCAGTATAATATATATTTTATATTCGGTTTTGATTAATGGTATGTCTTAAGCAAATAAATTATTTTTCGTTGTGTTGTTATTGAAAGTTGTTTGTAAATTATCTAACGTTTTGCAAGCAAAAACTAAGTAATTTACTTTGTACATCGTCATTACGTTATTTTAAAGGCAAAACACAACATTTTTATTTTTGCATTTTATTTTATTTTTTGTGAATTCATTACGTAATATCCAACGTGATATTATAGATACTTAAACGCCATATCATACTAAAAATAATCTGTACAATTCTAGGAATAAGATATTTTTAGACAATATTTTAATTTGATAATTTAGAAATTCAGCGACAAATAATCTTCTTGATTTTCTTCTTCTTTTTCAATCAATTTGGTGAGTAAACATTTCTTTCCGTAGTTATTTTTCTTTTATTTCTATTTAGTAAGGCGAGTTCACAGTTCCATTGTTGCAACGTTCTGTAGTGTGCATTATACGAAACTGAAAAATCCTCTCGAACTATAGAAACCATAGAAATTTAGATACTGTACATTTTAACATTGTTATATATATATTTATATATATATATATATCTTTTTCTTTCTTCTATGCAGCTCATTTGAGAACCATCAATTTATAGCATAAATCGTATTCTTCAGCAAGAAACTTGTATTTCTTAATGATGACTTTTCCCCTCATCTAACAGTGTAGTCCATCCTTGCAAATAAAAACTATGAACATGGCTCAAAGATTTCAATAACTGTCATTAATAAGTTACATATTTCGTTACATGTATAACAGAAAAATATTCAGTGTTCTTATGTGACTAAACGCATCAAAGTTATAAAAAAAATTAATGTTCAATACAGACCCCGTTATTTTTCATGTATATGCTATCCCATTATTTTAAAAACTAACGAAATTCTATATGATTTGGCGTTTGAATTAAATATATTTATCGCTTCTTCTATGGTTCTTGTAGCGTTATGGGCAGACCTACTTACTACTGATCTTATATCATGCTTCAGTTTTCTTAATAATTCAGCATTTCAGAATCAATACCTTCTTAAGCTTTTCTTGTTTGCGTTAAATTGCTTCCTAAGATATCTCATTGTTGTTACGATAATAATTCGTAATATTTGTTCTTGGACATTCCTTCATCGTTGAATATTGTCATCACAGTACAACTCGACGCTAAGAGCTATGCAATACTCTGCACCACTCTTTGGTCACTTTTTTGTTCATTGATTGACATTCTCCAGTTTTGTATTGCTATTAGGTAAACAAATTATTTCCCGAAATATCTGACAATTTGGAACGGTATTTTCTCTCCGTAAATATTAGAACGCAAGCTGGTCACCCACCTGTTGGATTTCCAAGCGTGGACAACTTCAGGGTCGAGTATGCTGTGTTTCTTAGCAGCGTCATCGAGCAGGTCGAACAACCATTTAACTGCTGGCGGAAGGGCTTCGTTTGCTGTCAATATTGTATTGAAGAAGTCATCCACAAATTTCTGAATCGTACCTTTGGTGGACAGTAACCTAGTAAGGAAGATTTCTGGAATGGCTTTATGAGTTCGTTCTGATTTGTTGTTTTGATAATGATGATCATCGATTGGTTTCACTAGATGATACATTCGAACATTAGAACCTGATTCCACATCACCATTAGCTGCTATAATTGGGGACAGAGTAGTTGTGAAATATGTTCCTGTACCTGTAATAAAGTTTAAAAAAATAATATTAAAAAAATTGATTTTCAAAAAGTCAAAAGAAATTAAAATTATAATTCACGAAAGAAATATGTCAAGCAGGGGCTATATGCTTATCTTAGTAGAATATTGTAAACGACTGTAAATTAACTGAGAAAGAGCATTTATTGTTACACTTGTATTTACCAACAAATTTTCGTATGCTTGTTCACACACACAAATCACATGCAAACTATTTGGCAATATAATTACACTTGATTACGAATAAGCAAGAAAAGTTTATAGTGATATTTTTTAATTCTTCAAAAAGTTATTATTTTTGAAACAAACAAGATCAAACATATATATATACTAAAATTGAAAATATGGTCAATGTAAAATTGAACATGTAATGTTTATGCGAGGGTAGTTCTCAATATTTCTCTGTTCAATTTTACTTCCTTCGTACTTTAATACTAAGATTTTCGCAACGAGTTTTTCACATTTTGCTTAACAAACATAGGTGCAAACTTTTTTCATTAATATTGTGGCCACAATAGTGACTAGCATTTTTAAATTCAAACTCAATACGGAATATATGTATCAACTGTACAGTGACTTGTTTATCTTTGCCACAATTCATATCTTGTCTAGTTACAGACAGACGTGAAGCTTGTCATTTTAGAAAGAAAACCAGTCATGTTAAGTAAAGATGAAAAATCAAGGTTCGACTTTCACAAGTTTTATCTTTCACAGCTCTTGTTTGCTCGTTGCGATTTGACTGATACATTTCTTTAAAATAATCCACATAATACTCGAGAAAGTAATCCATCTAGTATGCAAAATAGTTAGCAATCTAAACACTTAAAAAAATGGATACTTTGTCATTCACAATCGAAATAATAGTCATTATAATTGTTTACAATGTAATTTCAAGTATTGAACTAAATAAATATAGATTAAATATACAACGTGTAAAGAAAATGTGGAAACAAACTTTTGAAGCGTGTTTCTCTCGTCAAATGAAAAGTAAATAAATAAATAAAAATCATGGTACGGTAGGAAAATGAATCGTTTCCGAGCAAATAAAATGCATCAAAAACTGTTGTCAGTGAGATTTTTGAAAACAAATAACTCAGGAATTAAGTGCGTTAGTAAGGGTAGCGGAATGTTAAAAGAGGTTAACTGTAATTTGTTTTTTGTCAAAATATCGTACGGAAAGGCATTCCTGAAAGGTAGTGGGAATTTCCCGTAGTTTTTATTGTAAAATATAGCTAAGGTTCGATATTTCTTGGTATATTCTCATCAATGCATTTTTTTTTTTTTTTTTTTTTCAGATGAAGTGTGTATGTACACTCCCATTGAGTCATGCTATTGTCGAATTTCCTATTAAGTCTCGTACGCTTGAGCCTAAAGCAGAATTTTGCAAGGAATAATATTCTCATCATCATCTTCTTGACTTTCAAAGAATATTTTTGAAAGTTATGTGAAGATAGATCAAGTACATAAAATAAGAAACATATTTTTAAAAATTCTTAAATTATATACTTCTAAGCATTAAAAATAAACAAAAATAAAGACAACTTATTTTTCCACCTTATTAATTACTATAAGCCTAGTCAGATTACTAGTATGATGAAAACAACACCTAGATATATTTTGTGAGAAATAATATAACCAGGTAAATATGATTTTTAATGCTAAAAATTGATTGCGTGTGAAGTTTTCTCATGTATGGATTCACTCTTCTGATGATATTTGAACGTTGTATACGAAGACATAACTTTAGTATACGTATAACAAAAGCATAATATCAAACAAGCATAAATAACTACTTACAATTCTGACAAGGCTGCTTACAGTTTGCGTTAAAGCTGTCGTTTTGCCGAGGTATCAAAGACATCACAGCTGACTCTTTTACACCGTAGTGGGCTAACGTATTCAACTTCTTCCAACCAGCAATTGACTTTGTAGTTAGGTCTTCATCTTGTAAAGTTAAGTGCCCACCTCTACCATGCCTCCATTCTGAAAGACAAAAGAAGTGTGCCTAAATAATGTATTTCAATAATTTAAACACTTTCCTTTATAAATGATAATGTATGAAAATCTCATATATATAAAATACAGATGTACATTCCTATGGTAAGCGAGACTTTTTCTTATGGAAATTTCAATTATTAAGTAAGTTGATTTCAAGGTTAATGCATTTCATGAACCTTTCAATTGTACAACTTTATGATTGTATTCATTATACCCTGCTGGCCACTGTATAATTTTCCTTCCAAGACAAAAGCAAGCTAAGATATGAGGTGAAGTATGTTTTCGTCTCATATT
Organism: Thermobia domestica; assembly: GCF_964235325.1. Taxonomy (NCBI): domain Eukaryota; kingdom Metazoa; phylum Arthropoda; class Insecta; order Zygentoma; family Lepismatidae; genus Thermobia; species Thermobia domestica. The sequence continues at coordinate 88,152,095 of NC_137459.1, forward strand.
AAATCGAAGTAACGTTTCCTTTGAGTCGTAGCAGGGTATCACCAACTGCTAATGTTCTACGTTAATACAGCAGCTACAGCAACAGTACATTAACGATTGGTTGATCAAGGTTGATTTAAAGCTTTTTCATGTTTTGATGGAATACTTCTAAATCATCTGAAGAATACTCAAAAGATAAGGTTAAGACACGTGATTAGCCTTTCAATACTTGTTTCGTAAATTTTACTGAATTCGCTATTTCTGTCTGACAAGGGAGTTAAAATATTCACCCACTTCAGCAAACCGAATTTTTCTTAAATTTTGCATGTATTTTCGTTCCTGATGACAACGCAATATTTCATAAATTAAGATCCATACTGTAGATATTAATTATGCGAAAACTAAGTGTTTGATAACTGAATATAATCACAGACGCGGAACGTGTTTAAGAAAGGTTGAGAAAGGTATCATTCTTTATCTACACAAGATGTCATTATTGGTTTAACTTTAATAATGTTAATGCGGATACTTGTTTTCTGTGATACTTTGCTAAAAATAAAATTGTAGGGCAGTTATAAAAGAATAAGTTCAATTAACTGCATAGGTAGGCTACCAAATTTTTAGTCATTCATTTGAGAGGGGTACTTTTAAATAAAAGTGTTTGATTAGATTTTGTTCTCATACACTGGAAATTTTATATGAATTTCTAATATATTGGTGTTTATTTCTGTACAATCTGCCCAGACTAGAAATGCCGAACAGAAACTCAGGAACACAGAAGTTACTTCCAAGAAAATAGTAAAAGCATTACCACACAACACAAAAGAAATGAACTATAAGGTCTTTCGCTAATTACTTTATCAAACATGGAGGAGAAGAATTAGAAAAAAAAAAAAAAAAGAATTATTAAACACAAGAATTATTTCTCCGAAGCGTCAAGTAGAGCGCCACCCAGCGTCAGGTGATGGTGTTGTCAAATTCAGGGCGAAAAGTTGAAAGTATTTGAATATTTAAATGAGGAATGCCCAGCAAGAACAAGCAACCAATGTTATTTCCATTGAATTTTGATAATTCGTGCTTTGCCTCTTTTGTAAGAAAATCTAGCTGCGAACGATGGACATGGAAAGTGGTAACAAACCAAGCCATATTAAAGTAGCTCACACACTTATTATCAAGTATTCATAAGCTATCTCGAAATGACTACATTTCATTTCTAAATAGTTTATGGTATAGCTCTCTCTTTCAGGGCACACATCAAATGTGGCTTTTGTTCTCTACCTGAGCAGGATTTTCTAAGGAACTTACGATATTATTTGTTAATTATGTTTGTATAGAATTTAAACATACTGAAACTAAACAAATGGATAATACTAAGTAAATAATGATCTTAGTTGTGTGACTGTGTAATTAAGTTACGTAACTTTAGTAATTTATTTAATACTAATGTTGATTGTTGTATACATTTGTCTTACCTAAATCTACTTCATATATGGATGGTCTTAAGGAAAATGGTGTATTTTTATACAAGGCATCCAAAATTTTAGATTTGACCTGACTTATAGTGTCACAGTCCAGCACTTTACATTGTATTTTCTCATCGAGGTCATCTTGCACTACATGTAGCGTCTACGAAAGAAAAATGATTGATTTTAGTAATGTAGAACTAAGATATAATTATTAATTAAGAATTATTCATTAACCTTACATATTGCAAATTGATACACTTCCAGCAACGTTTGTACACTTAAGTCAAATGTATAATGATTTACCATCTTCAATAATATTCAATTATGTTGACTGAATATAACATAGGATTTCACATTTCACAATGCAAAACCACATTTCAAGAACTTTTTAGATGACGTTTCTGTAACTGGTCAACAAATACCAAAGATAATCAATATTTGTTATCAATTTATTAATATACAGCACCAGCAAAAACATAAAAGAACTCGCACATTTTTTACCAATCACTTCGGATCAATTATACCAATTTAAATACTAGTCACTGAAGATCTTCTCGTGAATCAAAGAAAATAATGAGAATTGAGAAGGTCCATTTCTGGTCAATGTTACACTCAATATATATACTTTAGGTGTCCTAATAAATGGAGGATATGCACTTCATGGCTAAATAATTATAATATTGTGTTAACAGTATTAGTTTATTTTTCCTGGTTATGAAGGTATTTTCTTAGTTTTTTTTTTTTTTTTTTTTCGTATTTTAGGAGGTGTTTTTACACTTGCATTCATTTTACGAAATCTTGGGCTGATCGTGCCATGGAAATTTTTACGTAAGTTAATTGCCTGTTTATGTAGAAGAGGTTTGTAAGTTCGTTTTGGTACAACCACTCAGATTCGATCTAAATAGCATGACTTTGACATCTTTCAATATACCCACATTAAAACCACGTCCTTTGTTAAATTAATGCATGAGTTTGATCAATTCCACAATAACTGGCGCTGGTAAGCATTAATACAGCCGAGTTTTCGATATTTCATTTTAATTTATTTTTGTATTTATTTTTTTCGAAAAGAATTTTCATGGCAGTACAAGGATGGAAAGGGATTGCGAGGGGATGTGAAGAGGGTGATTGTAGGGGACAATAAGTGGAAATGACCTTCAGACTTCTCACCTCATCGCACTTACAGCCACCAACACCTACAGATCCACAGATATTCCTTGTGTCTGTAGAGACCTGTCTCTAGAGGATGTTACTGCAACCTTTCCGCTTAGCGAGCAATTAAACAACTAGTGGTGACTACTTCCAGAAAAAATTGCAACTGTTGCAAGAAATGGAGAAGAAACGAAAGGGATCTTCATACTATTAAAAGTAACAAAATTAAATCTTTACTTGGCTACCAGAAGTATTTTAACAAAACGAGCAAAGATTTGTCGACCGATATGACAAGTCTTCGCGTTGCGAATTCAATCATCACGCCTTAGGTCTTCTACTGAATCCAAAGGCTGGCTTAAAAAAGACAAAGCTGACCGGCTTCGAACATAGATCGCCCGCGTCTGTCTTTCAAAGAGTTAAGACAGTTTTTAAGTTAGATATTTATCAAGTAATCATAATTGTATATGAAAGAATACATTAATGACGACGAATTTTATTTCCTTTATATTCACCGTCATGATGAGTCGATTATCAGACTACACATTTGTCATCGACACAACAAGCTCCAGAATTTATAATACTTGGACTAGGACAACCCAAGGTAACATTACTTCTGATATAAAATGATATTGCGAATGCACGGTGGACAAGAAAGTAGTTGGACACTGTAAGCATATTGCGTCATTTATCATCTTAGCGTCATCTTAATAAGGAAACTAAGCAAACAGTCAAGAAAATCCGTCAGCACTTTAGAACGCCGTAGGAGGCTAATCAAACAGCAAAAGCGAGCAACAAACAGGGACGTCAAGTAAAATTAATCCAAAACTAACACTCGTATTTAACCCTAGACAATATAGGCCTACGTGGGGCCAAAGAAACAAAAAGGTATTTGTGGAGCCTACTTTTTTCTATGGCTTCCAGTAGTCACTGTATGGAAACTACTTTATTTGCTTCACATTTTTTACATTTATGAAATTTGTAACGTTTATTTTATTTATTTAATTATTTATTTTACATATTTTAACGTCTCCCTCGTCATCGTCCTCTTCAAGCAACATTCGCCGCACATCGTCCTCTGACAATTGCCTGTATGAATGCTTTTTTTTTTTTTTTTTTTTTTTTAAATAACAACATGCTGTTGTTAAGTGGAGAGATATATAAACCAACACGTCCGCCACCAGCAACAATTCAGAGAGAAATGAGAGGTCACGAGTGCATAACGTCTTACCTCTACGAGAGCGCATGCGCCGTTTGTACAAATCTTTGCTAGGGTGTTACAGACAGCACGTATGCTGTCTGGGGTTAAGGTCTAGTGTTCAAATTTATGCCGACTTCAAAATGTTACTTTAGATAAAATTTTATATGTAGTTATTCATGTAATAATTCATGCTGTTCAGTACATTTTTTAAAAGCTAAATCCATTTAGCATCTGCAATTCAAAGAATAAATATTTTATTTCGTAATATCATATGCAGACTGTTTTAACTTTTAAATATATATATTAACTTATTTTGGGATTTAATTTCATACATATTAAGAATTAAGATATAATAACAAAATTTAATATTTTAAAAATTGGGGGATGGGCCAGAAGTGGGCCTTTTCAATTCTCTTCTTTCACCAAATCAGTTATTTGTCTCAAACTTCTTCACAAAACGGCAATGTAGATTAGGTATTGTAGCGGCCGACCTGAGGCGCCTTCGGGCCGACCTAATTTTTTTGCTTTTCTTACTGTTATTAAATTCATAATTACTATTTAAAAACCTTTTAATTGCTTTATTGCCATGTAATTATTGCAGGTATTAGTCAATGTTAAATTTCTCTCTTTATATTTTGTTCTTTCTGTGGAATAACTAAGCCAGACGAATACTTAAAGTTAGCTGTTTTCTCGTAAGAGGAAACTCATATCTTTTTCTCCCCTCTTTGCATCTTGAGAAACAGATCTGAATTGGTAACCTATAACCTTCGATTCGCTGCACGTGCAAGGGAATATCTAACCCTTGTGTCTTATCTGAGAGTCTGATGTTATTTTCTGAATACTCTCATTGTCCTCTGTTTAAGCCCAGATGTTCTCAAAAACATGGTAGACGTATAATTAACATTTTGGCGCCGAAGTTGACACTTCGAAAATACTAAATATGTCTATTTTGACACCGTATAAAATAAGTGTCTTGGGAACACTTGTATTTTTGGTATCATTGTGAAACGATTAAGAAACCTGTAAAATCTGGATAAAGCTTGATTTTCTTTGTAATATCAAATTAACCTTTGACTTTTAATTTGGATATTATGTACCAGATGACGCTAAAGCCTTATACTGTTTGTAATAACGCGCATGCGTGACTATTCTAGTTAACACCCTAAATAGTCGTTTAGATTATCAATACCCAATCTAAACGTAAAGACTAATTTCATTGCACACGAGTATCCGCCCTTTTTGGGAAGATACCACCCTACTATACTCCCACGTACGTAACGTGTGAATAAACTCCCTGAATACAAAATAGCTGTACAAGCTGTTCTCAGGGGGAAATCATTGTGTGTCTACGAGGCACGAGCTTCGTGCTCGTCGCCGGGGGCTCCGGCCCACTCTTCGGGCTCAGGCTTCTGTCCTTCGCCCGCCGGACTTGCGTTTCTTCTCTGACTTTGTTAGAGTCATAGAGAGAAGAACTTAGTGCATTACCAGAGTGTGTTATTACACTGTGTTAGTGGAGAACTCCGTCATCTCCGTTCTCCTACCAAGGACCATCTCTGTTTTCATTTCGTGTGTGCAATACAGCAAGAACTTTGTTACTGTGCTGAACGTTGTTTCTAGTAAGTTTACTACTACTACTTGCAGGCAGTCGTAATTCAATCTCTTCATTGAACTGCCCTTGTTTCTCTTTTATCATTGGTCATATTCTGACCCCTCTCAAGTTTCACGCATACGCCACTAGACTTGTGCGTCATCTAAAATTATCTCTGATGTATAACAACTTATTGCTTAACAACTCTTCTGCGCTGTACAAAAGCAACTTACAATAAAACTCATACTATTCTAACTCGGCGTTCCAGTTATTTAAAACGCCTATCTAAAGTTTTCAAAGTACGACCTCACCTACTCATATTCTCTCAGAAAGTACCTCCGAAGAAGCCGTTCGTCGAAGTCATTATTATCACATCTCTTTCGTTCTCTGGTTCCTACGTGAACCACTACACCAGTCACGCCTGTTGAGGACCGAACTCTTTATCTTCTGTAGTTGAGTGAACCATCACCCTTCCGTGTGTGTTCTGCGACTCCAGTACTATTCCTGCATTCGCCGTGAGAATTCCGATTGGAGAAAGAACTTCACTCTCCGTAGGAAGTGGAAGCATCTTGTTGGTTTTACCGCTCGAACCAATACAGACATCTTCTGGGAATTCTTGGTTGCAACGAACATCTTGTTACCACGCTAAGCTCAACTGGACTTATATAGGACTCGACGATATCTCCAGAGGCCACTTGGAACTCTTTCATCTGTGTAGGTGTTGAATTGCGAGGTGAGTGATTTAAATTGTTTTAGTGATTTTAATTGTGCATCTTGATTCCTCGCATCGACTCAGAATCACGTCTACTTCTTTGCACCCAATATCCGATTTCAGTGTTTGTGTAAAGTGATTCTACAACTAAGGTTGTTAGCGATAACTATCTCTTCCATTTTATTGTTTTATCGATTAAATTGTTATTAGGCTGAATTATTTAAGTATAGCCAAGCCTGACCTTGTCTTGTGAAGTTTTATGTATTTGAGGTCCATTAAGTGTGTTAATAATCCTGTCTCCATTGCATTAGCTTTATTTTTAAATTCATTGTTGTATAATACGTGCCTAATTATTAAGTTGTCGTCCCGCTACAAATATTTATTTCTTTGCACGAGTCCTAGTTGTCTATTATTTTGGAGTGCTAATTAATCTCGTTGTTGTGTGGGCTTCACGTTAACTAGTGACCCCCCTTTGGAGCCGCCACTGCCCTAAAGTGCTGGCAATTACCTGCGGGACATTCATGGATCAAGGCTCCCTTATAATCTCGTAAACTCGTGCTTGAACTTTGTAATTAATTATTGTCATACATAGGCACTCATCCTGTTCTCTCTCTCTCTATCAACTCACCTTGCCGACAGCCTGGTTAGTCGGACATTGTTTGAACAGGACGGACCTCCTCCCTACCGTACTAATAAATTGCCGAGCCCCATAGACTGCTCAGCTCCATTACATTTTAATGTCAGGCAACCCTCTAAGTCAGATATTCTTGAGACCTTTCGTGGTCCTTTATTAACTATTCTGTTAGCTTGATTTCGGCTACCTTTGGTAGAGATATTGTCGCTAATAATCTCTTTTTATGTTCGTGACCTGTGGTGGGACTCCCTCACCAGTGGCCGCAAAAGTTCTGATCGCCTCCTGCCACCGGCCCCGACATAAATTTGGTGTTTCAGCAGTGAGATTCGATCATTAGCTCGTCATCTAATAATGTGTTAATTGATATTGATTATAGAATCCTATGTTGCGTTTGTAAATGACAAAGCAGGAGTTATTTATATTATTACTTTCATTGTGTTATATTGTTTGCTTAGGGTCACATCTATATTCTAGATGAGTAACGTATAATTTAATGTTTAAATTGTGTTAATTGAAATGACAGGTTTCCTATTACGTTGCTCGAAATTTAAATCTAAAAGTAAATATTTTGTGTTAATGTGTTGCGTTGGGCAAATGCCCCCTTCTACCCTGAAAGCTTAACTATCATTTTGCTTGTTCTAGAGAAGTCAATGAGGGAAGGAAAAAGAAACAGTCCATATATCAAAAGAATAGTTCGTTCCTTTTTCTTCAACACAGAGAGAAAACATCTGTTCTCTGTTAGTTTCCCCAGCTGGGCAAAACAAAACAAAAAGAAAAAGAAAAAGAAAGAGCGAGAAAAAGGAAGTGTGTTGGTTAGTGTTCCTCGGTTGTGTAATGCGTTAGTATTAAAAAAAAAAAAAAGAAACTGTAGGGAAAAATATCAACACAATACCTTGAGAAGGTTTATGGCGCCAAATGCGGGACGGATACTTTCTTCTTCACCTATCGAGATGAAAGCTATTCCGTTCTGTATTCAAAGCTTCTCAACGTATTCTGAGTTCGATTCTTGCAATGGATTTTCGCGAGATTCATTTCAAGAATCATCAGTCGCAAGGCTGGTGTAGGAACTCCAAGTATTCAAATTCTGCTTGTGTGATTAATGAACAAGTCAGTCAAAACAAACATCATTGAAATTTTGAAATTTATTTTGAAATTTTCATTCTGTGAGTCCTTATACTCACGCGTTGTTAGTTCTTTGATTGTGGGTAAATTCTTGATCTTTCCCCGACTGGCTTCTCAGCGTTAGTCGTAAATTAAATATTATGTTAGGTGCTAAAGAGATTCCTTACACGAACTATGCGAACTAAAGCCTTAATATGTTTCGTTTCTCAGTAAAAGTTCATAATGAGATTCATTATTGTGATTTTGAAGTTTCAAATTATTTTAAAAATCTTCTTGGAGGCCAATTTAATTTTATTGTTTATGAATGGACGTGCTTTTTGTTAATTATGAGAGAATTAAGTACACCAAGATTGAAAGTTTAAAAGGGCAATAAATTCAGTTAGTAATTTGTTTTAAGTAGAGACCATTCTTAATAAGCTGTTGTAATATTAAGCCTAACTCGTTATTTTATTATTTTAAGTCGTGTTTGAATAAAGACAACACTAATGTGGGACACCCCTGAAGTATAGTACCCTGTATTTTAAGACCGCAAAGTCCCTTGTATTTTGATTGAATGATAAGAGCGTAAAGTATTAGGATATGCGTTATTGCTTTTTGAAGTCCATGGCATCAAAGTTTTGTAATTTGAATAAAGCTCTTGTAAATTTTAATTGCCAGTGTAAGGCTGTTTTATTAAGGAAGAAATACGTGAACTTAATGTAGTAGAAAGATTAATCCTAACAATTCCGTTTGTGTTTAGCTATTGTTATTAATTAAGGAGACGTTTAAATAATTTATTAGTAGACATTATTAATCAATGAATCTTTTCTTATTCATTATGTTAGAAGTTGAATTATCGATAAATTTATCACTTTCCGGTCACGATAAATTCGACCGTAGTCATTGTGTTAATAATTTCATTTGTTCAGGACGTAAAACCGTGCTCTGTAGTATTGTTATTAATTTTGCTATTCCTTGCCGAGCGCTAATGCCTCGAGTTGTGTAATTATCTTGTAAATTTTAGCGAGCTATCTAATTTTGGAACGTATCGTTGGGAGACACCCTGTCGGAAAATATTGAGACAGTGAACATACCTCTCCCTTGTTCCAGCAGTAATTCATGGAGTCTAGATTAGGTTAGGATGTGTCAATTCCCTTTCCTAAAAAGAGTACCAATTCCATCAAACGTGATAATTAACTATAATTATCAGCCCCAAAGCGTACATTGGTCGTTCAGAGAATTGTCACCTGTTTCTATCGCTTGTATTAGCTGAGAATCGTGCAATCTCTGATGTTTATACTCCGTTGAATCGATCTTATTGTACCAATTCCATCAAACGTGATAATTAACTACAATTATCAGCCCCAAAGCGTAAATTGGTCGTTTCAGAGAATTGCCGCTTGTTTCTATCGCTTGTATTAGCTGAGAATCGCGCAATCTCTAATGTTGATCCTCTGTTATATCGACCTTATTGTATAATGGTGCGTCCGCGTAATTGTAAGGAAGTTAAGCCGGATCTTTGAGAAGGCTTACCCCCTTAAAGGTACGGGACCCTCCTATTACATCCCAGGTCGCTATGGACCCCCTAGGTCCCGCAGCTGTTTATTATCGTTCAGTTTACTAACGAACGACCAGAGAATGTTTGGTTCTTTCGGAAGGAAGCCCAGTGTTTCGTTCGAAAGACACCCTATGGTGTTAAAGTTTTAACTATGTGCTTTTCGAGATGGTAATGATATGTATGGAAGCTAATGTTGTATTTAAATGGTCATAAATATTCTTGCTCGCGAGTGCCTAATCTAATCAAAGGTGCGTTTGTGTAGACCTAATCCTTTTGAGCACTCTTGCTCCCTAATGAGTCCAAGCACGAGTCCTTAAGAAAATCTAAGGTTGTCCGAAGAGATAATTAAATTCGCTTGTCCAATGTATCAAGTATTGTTATGTTTTCTAGCTTCCGCGTAAATTAGTGATGTTATAATATCATGAGTAAAAGAAATGCTTTTGCAAGTCCAGGAATCGAGTTATTTTCTAGAATAAAATTCTTATCGGGCCTAAATGTCAAATACAGCCGCCCTGTTTAGTAAATAAGTGCATTATTGATCACTTTGTAATTGCATATAAACTCTTTCTTGTCTCCTATTTGAAATGATAAATCGTTCTTTTGTGCGTATAGATATTCGAAAAGGTCTCTAAAATGTAAATACGCGGTTAAAATTCCTCAAAGTTAAAGTTATGAATAAATGCGCAGTAAATGTAAGTCCCAGGGTCATATGAGTTAATATTAGATGATAGGCTAAAAGTAATCCTTATTATACCTCTCTTGCCTCCTGCCGTCCGAGTGCCAACTTAATTTGTACCTAAGAGTCGACATCATGTCTCCTGTAAGGAATTCTCGTTGAATTGTATTAATTGTTCTTAAATGTATTTAAGTAATTATAGTCTATTCCCGTTTGATTGTATTTCTATAAGGTTGCGGCACATTCTATTTTTATCATTTGGATATATTGATTATTGTATTTACCAGGAATAGACATTTTAAGCTGTAATTCTAATAATATTCTAACGTGAATATACATTATAATAAATATGATAATGGTATTTGATATATTATGCGTTATAATGCATATGATAATTGTATTCTGATATCTTCTATATGTTATAATTAATATGAATTTTGGTGAATATCCAGGTTCAAAAATTAAGATCTACCAATTGAATGATATTAATATTTTACTGTAAAAGGTAGTTGTTATCATAGTAAGGCAACAAGATAATTGCCTGAAGTTATAATTTAAATTCATTGTTAATTTCTAAACGTCAGTACTTCAGTTATATTGGTTCCTTTGTTAATAAAATGACGTAAAAGCGAAGTACCTCTGTGCAAAGAGTACAATTAAATATATGTTGATTTAAAATTCTATATTGTAACTCTACCTCTCTTATCGATTAACTATTTGTAGCAGTTCATTTTATAAATTGAGACGATTTATTTGATTGATTTTTATTAAGCGTCTGTTCAACTGCGTTGATTAATTATTTGTGGTAGTTCATTCTATAAATTGAGATGATTTATTTGATTGATTTTTATTAAGCGTCTGTTCAACTGCGTTGATTAATTATTTGTGGTAGTTCATTCTATAAATTGAGATGATTTATTTGATTGATTTTTGTTAAGCGTCTGTTCAACTGCGTGACAATAGTCACTAAACAATAATATTGAACCACGCGTTAATTGGCATATTGTTAAATGAAAATGTTGAAAGTCTAGACAATAATTGATCTTGTATATTGGTCGTTTGCGCCATATTGTAATTTAGGTATTTTTTAGACGTAACTATAAAATTGCCATTTAGTTTATGAACACCCGGTATTGAGTCGTGTTCCATATAAATGCTATTTAAAAAGGGTTCATTTTGAAACATTCATACGCTGTCCCGTACTGAATTCTAATTGTTTAAGGGATGAATGTTATAAAGTGTTTAAAAAAAATATATATATATATATATGTTCTAGTTATCCCTTTCGCGCTAAAAGAAATCAGCCTTCATTTCATTCGAAAGATTGTATGAAAACATAGAAATTCTTCTTTTGGCCGTTCTCTGTTTAAAAGAAAAACCAGACCCTTACCAGACAGGGCTGTAGTATAAAATCTTTTTCTTCACACCACCCTGACCTCAGCGTGGAGTGTAGTAGCAAAAAAAAAAAAAGAATAGAAAACATCTGAGCGTCAATTCCCAACTACCCTCCGGTAGTGGATAACCTTCGACCTCAGGGAGTCCCAGTAACCCAATTTTGGTAAAGACTAGAAGAGCATAAAAACAAACTGGCTCCCTTTCTTATCGTGTAACTAATGGTTTGTTTTGACAATTTTGGAGTAAGTGATAAAGTGTAAATTTTTAATTAATGTATCAGAAAACAAAACGTAGAAAAAAAAGAAAATTTGCATATAGTAATAATAATAATAATAATAATAATAATAAAAATGAATTAAATACCTCATTAACTAATGTAGTTATACTCTGTATACGGTAGTCTTGCGATTCTATGTAATGTTTATAATCTCTAGAATTTTTAGGTAGTTGATTCTTGTACTTTTAATAATATAGAAGTCATTCAAATCTTTTGTTAAATTTAGTAATTCTATATATATACCTAGTGGAAATTTCGTTTAGGACATGTGCAGTCCTTGAATGTGTAGAGAGATTAAGACTCCAACTACCGTAAATGATTGCAAATTAGTAAAAAAAAAAAAAATGCGTGTAAATATTTGCTATCTATATATACTTCCTTTGTAGTTATAATTGATTTGTAAAGCATAATTGCATGTTACTTGAGTTTAATATCTAACTATATTATTTTAGTATGGGTCATCCATATCCTTTACATATAGGTATATCCTTTGTATATATAGGAACTCGTATTATAATAATAATAACTATAAAAACTGAGTAAAAAAAAAAAATTATTTTAAATGTGTACTGTACATAATTGAAGTCATTTGTGTTATCCCTCGCTATAGTGTTTTAATAGGTATAGTGTATTTATACGAAATCAGGTTGTATTGGCCTTGTTAGTCTTTGTATATTTTTATAGACAAAGCTTAGTTTTGTAAATATGTAGGAACAAATCGTATCAACTAGGAACTCTGTATTATACGTATATAACCATTGGTAGAGCCATGTAGTAATTTCTTAAATTTGTGAGTCACTCACAATCGAGATTTTATATCTAAATAATTGGTAGTCTAATGATAACTTTGTTTATTAACGTAGTTTAATAATGATTTTGGGTTCTCATATTTAATTCTAGTTATAGAGGTATATATATAAACATTTCTTTAACTTTTTAATTGTTTGGGTATGACCTAGGTATTAGACCTTTAGATAATCGTATATCTTCTTATATAAAAAAAAATATATATATATATACTTAAGCTATTTTGGGATTCTAGTGAATACTTCGGTACTACTGATATAATTACTTTTGTGTCATATTATTTTATTATGGTGTTACCTAATGCTATATAATTATTTCAATGGGTTTTTACTTTATGGATTTAAGTACTTCGATTATTTAGCTATAATTGTGTATAAAATAATATTCGCTGGTATAAGCAACAAAAATGTTTTACCTTTATGAACTTTACTTAAAGAATTAGTAAGTGTTGCCAACTAGGACTAAGAAATTTTAATTGAATATATCTATGTATGAGTATTAAGCAGTGTTGCCAATCCTAAAGATTAAAAAGTGTTGCCAACTCTAAAGTTTAAAAACAATATTGCCACTTAATATTTTTTTTTTCAAAAAAATTTAAGCCCAAGTAGTCAAAAAAAAAATATTCCTCAGTTCCCTCGTCTATTTTTTTTATTTTACGCGGGAGGACTGTAGCGGCCGACCTGAGGCGCCTTCGGGCCGACCTAATTTTTTTGCTTTTCTTACTGTTATTAAATTCATAATTACTATTTAAAAACCTTTTAATTGCTTTATTGCCATGTAATTATTGCAGGTATTAGTCAATGTTAAATTTCTCTCTTTATATTTTGTTCTTTCTGTGGAATAACTAAGCCAGACGAATACTTAAAGTTAGCTGTTTTCTCGTAAGAGGAAACTCATATCTTTTTCTCCCCTCTTTGCATCTTGAGAAACAGATCTGAATTGGTAACCTATAACCTTCGATTCGCTGCACGTGCAAGGGAATATCTAACCCTTGTGTCTTATCTGAGAGTCTGATGTTATTTTCTGAATACTCTCATTGTCCTCTGTTTAAGCCCAGATGTTCTCAAAAACATGGTAGACGTATAATTAACATTTTGGCGCCGAAGTTGACACTTCGAAAATACTAAATATGTCTATTTTGACACCGTATAAAATAAGTGTCTTGGGAACACTTGTATTTTTGGTATCATTGTGAAACGATTAAGAAACCTGTAAAATCTGGATAAAGCTTGATTTTCTTTGTAATATCAAATTAACCTTTGACTTTTAATTTGGATATTATGTACCAGATGACGCTAAAGCCTTATACTGTTTGTAATAACGCGCATGCGTGACTATTCTAGTTAACACCCTAAATAGTCGTTTAGATTATCAATACCCAATCTAAACGTAAAGACTAATTTCATTGCACACGAGTATCCGCCCTTTTTGGGAAGATACCACCCTACTATACTCCCACGTACGTAACGTGTGAATAAACTCCCTGAATACAAAATAGCTGTACAAGCTGTTCTCAGGGGGAAATCATTGTGTGTCTACGAGGCACGAGCTTCGTGCTCGTCGCCGGGGGCTCCGGCCCACTCTTCGGGCTCAGGCTTCTGTCCTTCGCCCGCCGGACTTGCGTTTCTTCTCTGACTTTGTTAGAGTCATAGAGAGAAGAACTTAGTGCATTACCAGAGTGTGTTATTACACTGTGTTAGTGGAGAACTCCGTCATCTCCGTTCTCCTACCAAGGACCATCTCTGTTTTCATTTCGTGTGTGCAATACAGCAAGAACTTTGTTACTGTGCTGAACGTTGTTTCTAGTAAGTTTACTACTACTACTTGCAGGCAGTCGTAATTCAATCTCTTCATTGAACTGCCCTTGTTTCTCTTTTATCATTGGTCATATTCTGACCCCTCTCAAGTTTCACGCATACGCCACTAGACTTGTGCGTCATCTAAAATTATCTCTGATGTATAACAACTTATTGCTTAACAACTCTTCTGCGCTGTACAAAAGCAACTTACAATAAAACTCATACTATTCTAACTCGGCGTTCCAGTTATTTAAAACGCCTATCTAAAGTTTTCAAAGTACGACCTCACCTACTCATATTCTCTCAGAAAGTACCTCCGAAGAAGCCGTTCGTCGAAGTCATTATTATCACATCTCTTTCGTTCTCTGGTTCCTACGTGAACCACTACACCAGTCACGCCTGTTGAGGACCGAACTCTTTATCTTCTGTAGTTGAGTGAACCATCACCCTTCCGTGTGTGTTCTGCGACTCCAGTACTATTCCTGCATTCGCCGTGAGAATTCCGATTGGAGAAAGAACTTCACTCTCCGTAGGAAGTGGAAGCATCTTGTTGGTTTTACCGCTCG